>NC_063224.1:21674100-21986300 GCF_020740725.1 Corvus hawaiiensis
CACCGTGGGGAATCATGGAACCACATGGAAATGTGTTCCTGATGAGACACAGCAGGGCCTTGTTGGAACCAAAGACACCTCTGCAAAAAGCAGGGTAGCTCACAGAACCAAGGAGTCCATTGTTACAATAGAAAACCTATGGAAGCAAGGAGCCATTGTGTCACAGTGGGACCACATGGAAGCCACGGAGCCATTGTGACCCAGTGGGGCCTCATGGAATCAAGGACAGGTGATGCACATGAAGCCAAGGAGCCATTGTGACACAGTGGGGCCTCATGGAATCAAGGACAGGTGATGCACATGAAGCCAAGGAGCCATTGTGACACAGTGGGGCCTCATGGAATCCAGGAGACCATTGTGACTCAGGTGATGTACATGAAGCCAAGGAGCCATTGTGACACAGTGGGGCCTCATGGAATCAAGGACACCATTGTGACACAGGTGATGCACATGAAGCCAAGGAGCCATTGTGACCCAGTGGGGCCTCATGGAATCAAGGAGACCATGGTGACACAGGTGATGCACATGGAGCCAAGGAGCCATTGTGACACAGTGGGGCCTCATGGAATCAAGGAGACCATGGTGACACAGGTGATGCACATGAAGCCAAGGAGCCATTGTGACACAGTGGGGCCTCATGGAATCAAGGAGACCATGGTGACACAGGTGATGCACATGAAGCCAAGGAGCCACTGTGACACAGTGGGGCCTCATGGAGTCAAGGAGACCATGGTGACACAGGTGATGCACATGAAGCCAAGGAGCCATTGTGACACAGCGGGGCTTCTTCCCTTCAGCTCTGCAGCTGGCTGTCCCACACCGAGGCACCATGTGCCAAGTGCTCTCCTCAGGGCTCTGCCTGCACACAGGCCCAGAGAAGTTTTCCTGTTTGTAAGGAAAGAATGGAAAAGCCTGAGCAGGTTCCCTAGACAACCAAACCCACATGCTCAGTCCAGCCTGCCTGCAATGATGTCCCCTTTCTACAAGGGATACTGTGAGCAGGAATGATGTCTGGGAGCAGAATTCTCGCAGTCTTTCCACGGAATTCTCTGTCCCTGTCCTTTGCCTGGCTCTCTGTTGCAGATGGAAGCTGCTGGTGCCATTCTCAGCTTGAAGCCCTGGTTTGATGCAAGCAGATGCTCCCAGGTGTGTTCAGCAGCTGTTGCTCAGTGTTGATGCAAAGCTTTTGTGTTCCTCATGGAAGCAAGGAGCCATTGTGACACTGCAGGGGCTCATGGCATCAAGGAGACAATTGTGACAGTACAGAACCTCCTAGAAACAAGGCTCCATGGTGACACCGTGGGGAATCATGGAACCACATGGAAATGTGTTCCTCATGAGACACAGCAGGGCCTTGTTGGAACCAAAGACACCTCTGCAAAAAGCAGGGTAGCTCACAGAACCAAGGAGTCCATTGTTACAATAGAAAACCTATGGAAGCAAGGGGCCATTGTGACACAGTGGGGCAACATGGAAGCCAAGGAGGCATTGTGACCCAGTGGGGCCTCATGGAATCAAGGAGGCCATGGTGACACAGGTGATGCACATGAAGCCAAGGAGCCATTGTGACACAGTGGGGCCTCATGGAATCAAGGAGACCATGGTGACACAGGTGATGCACATGAAGCCAAGGAGCCATTGTGACACAGTGGGGCCTCATGGAATCAAGGAGGCCATGGTGACACAGGTGATGCACATGAAGCCAAGGATCCATTGTGACCCAATGGGGCCTCATGGAATCAAGGAGACCATGGTGACACAGGTGATGCACATGAAGCCAAGGAGCCATTGTGACACAGTGGGGCCTCATGGAATCAAGGAGACCATGGTGACACAGGTGATGCACATGAAGCCAAGGAGCCACTATGACACAGTGGGGCCTCATGGAGTCAAGGAGACCATGGTGACACAGGTGATGCACATGAAGCCAAGGAGCCATTGTGACACAGTGGGGCCTCGTGGAATCAAGGACAGGTGATGCACATGAAGCCAAGGAGCCATTGTGACACAGTGGGGCCTCATGGAATCAAGGAGACCATGGTGACACAGGTGATGCACATGAAGCCAAGGAGCCATTGTGACACAGCGGGGCTTCTTCCCTTCAGCTCTCCAGCTGGCGTTCCCACACCGAGGTACCATGTGCCAAGTGCTCTCCTCAAGGCTCTGCCTGCACACAGGCCCAGAGAAGTTTTCCTGTTTGTAAGGAAAGAATGAAAAAGCCTGAGCAGCTTTCCTAAACAACAAACCCTACATGCTGAGTCCAGGCTGCCTGCAATGATGTCCCCTTTCTACAAGGGACACTGTGAGCAGGAATGATCTCTGAGGGCAGAATTCTCGCAGTCTTTCCACGGAATTCTCTGTCCCTGTCCTTTGCCTGGCTCTCTGTTGCAGATGGAAGCTGCTGGTGCCATTCTCCACTTGAAGCCCTCGTTTGATGCAAGCAGATGCTCCCAGGTGTGTTCAGCAGGTGTTGCTCAGTGTTGATGCAAAGCTTTTGTGTTCCTCATGGAAGCAAGGAGCCATTGTGACACTGCAGGGGCTCATGGCATCAAGGAGACAATTGTGACAGTACAGAACCTCCTAGAAACAAGGCTCCATGGTGACACCGTGGGGAATCATGGAACCACATGGAAATGTGTTCCTCATGAGACGCAGCAGGGCCTTGTTGGAACCAAAGACACCTCTGCAAAAAGCAGGGTAGCTCACAGAACCAAGGAGTCCATTGTTACAATAGAAAACGTATGGAAGCAAGGAGCCATTGTGACACAGAGGGGCCACATGGAAGCCACGGAGCCATTGTGACCCAGTGGGGCCTCATGGAATCAAGGAGACCATGGTGACACAGGTGATGCACATGAAGCCAAGGAGCCATTGTGACCCAGTGGGGCCGCATGGAATCAAGGAGACCATGGTGACACAGGTGATGCACATGAAGCCAAGGAGCCATTGTGACCCAGTGGGGCCTCATGGAATCAAGGAGACCATGGTGACACAGGTGATGCACATGAAGCCAAGGAGCCATTGTGACACAGTGGGGCCTCATGGAATCCAGAAGACCATGGTGACACAGGTGATGCACATGAAGCCAAGGAGCCATTGTGACACAGTGGGGCCTCATGGAATCAAGGACAGGTGATGCACATGAAGCCAAGGAGCCATTGTGACACAGTGGGGCCTCATGGAATCAAGGACAGGTGATGCACATGAAGCCAAGGAGCCATTGTGACCCAGTGGGGCCTCATGGAATCAAGGAGACCATGGTGACACAGGTGATGCACATGAAGCCAAGGAGCCATTGTGACACAGCGGGGCTTCTTCCCTTCAGCTCTGCAGCTGGCTGTCCCAGACCGAGGCACCATGTGCCAAGTGCTCTCCTCAGGGCTCTGCCTGCCCACAGGCCCAGAGAAGTTTTCCTGTTTGTAAGGAAAGAATGGAAAAGCCTGAGCAGCTTTCCTAAACAACAAACCCTACATGCTCAGTCCAGGCTGCCTGCAATGATGTCCCCTTTCTACAAGGCACACTGTGAGCAGGAATGATCTCTGAGAGCAGAATTCTCGCAGTCTTTCCACGGAATTCTCTGTCCCTGTCCTTTCCCTGGCTCTCTGTTGCAGATGGAAGCTGCTGCTGCCATTCTCAGCTTGAAGCCCACGTTTGATGCAAGCAGATGCTCCCAGGTGTGTTCAGCAGCTGTTGCTCAGTGTTGATGCCAAGCTTTTGTGTTCCTCATGGAAGCAAGGAGCCATTGTGACACTGCAGGGGCTCATGGCATCAAGGAGACAATTGTGACAGTACAGAACCTCCTAGAAACAAGGCTCCATGGTGACACCGTGGGGAATCATGGAACCACATGGAAATGTGTTCCTCATGAGACACAGCAGGGCCTTGTTGGAACCAAAGACACCTCTGCAAAAAGCAGGGTAGCTCACAGAACCAAGGAGTCCATTGTTACAATAGAAAACCTATGGAAGCAAGGAGCCATTGTGACACAGTGGGGCCACATGGAAGCCAAGGAGCCATTGTGACCCAGTGGGGCCTCATGGAATCGAGGAGACCATGGTGACACAGGTGATGCACATGAAGCCAAGGAGCCATTGTGACCCAGTGGGGCCTCATGGAATCAAGGAGACCATGGTGACACAGGTGATGCACATGAAGCCAAGGAGCCATTGTGACCCAGTGGGGCCTCATGGAATCAAGGAGACCATGGTGACACAGGTGATGCACATGAAGCCAAGGAGCCATTGTGACACAGTGGGGCCTCATGGAATCAAGGACAGGTGATGCACATGAAGCCAAGGAGCCATTGTGACACAGTGGCGCCTCATGGAATCAAGGAGACCAGGGTGACACAGGTGATGCACATGAAGCCAAGGAGCCATTGTGACACAGCGGGGCTTCTTCCCTTCAGCTCTGCAGCTGGCTGTCCCAGACCGAGGCACCATGTGCCAAGTGCTCTCCTCAGGGCTCTGCCTGCACACAGGCCCAGAGAAGTTTTCCTGTTTGTAAGGAAAGAATGGAATAGCCTGAGCAGCTTTCCTAAACAACAAACCCTACATGCTCAGTCCAGGCTGCCTGCAATGATGTCCCCTTTCTACAAGGGACACTGTGAGCAGGAATGATCTCTGAGGGCAGAATTCTCGCAGTCTTTCCACGGAATTCTCTGTCACTGTCCTTTGCCTGGCTCTCTGTTGCAGATGGAAGCTGCTGGTGCCATTCTCAGCTTGAAGCCCTGGTTTGATGCAAGCAGATGCTCCCAGGTGTGTTCAGCAGCTGTTGCTCAGTGTTGATGCAAAGCTTTTGTGTTCCTCATGGAAGCAAGGAGCCATTGTGACACTGCAGGGGCTCATGGCATCAAGGAGACAATCGTGACAGTACAGAACCTCCTAGAAACAAGGCTCCATGGTGACACCGTGGGGAATCATGGAACCACATGGAAATGTGTTCCTCATGAGACACAGCAAGGCCTTGTTGGAAGCAAAGACACCTCTGCAAAAAGCAGGGTAGCTCACAGAACCAAGGAGTCCATTGTTACAATAGAAAACCTATGGAAGCAAGGAGCCATTGTGACACAGTGGGGCCACATGGAAGCCAAGGAGACCATTGTGACACAGGTGATGCACATGAAGCCAAGGAGCCATTGTGACCCAGTGGGGCCTCATGGAATCAAGGAGACCATGGTGACACAGGTGATGCACATGAAGCCAAGGAGCCATTGTGACCCAGTGGGGCCTCATGGAATCAAGGAGACCATGGTGACACAGGTGATGCACATGAAGCCAAGGAGCCATTGTGACACAGTGGGGCCTCATGGAATCAAGGAGACCATGGTGACACAGGTGATGCACATGAAGCCAAGGAGCCATTGTGACACAGCGGGGCTTCTTCCCTTCAGCTCTGCAGCTGGCTGTCCCAGCCCACAGCACCATGTGCCAAGTACTCTCCTCAGGGCTCTGCCTGCACACAGGCCCAGAGAAGTTTTCCTGTTTGTAAGGAAAGAATGAAAAAGCCTGAGCAGGTTCCCTAGACAACCAAACCCACATGCTCAGTCCAGGCTGCCTGCAATGATGTCCCCTTTCTACAAGGGATACTGTGAGCAGGAATGATCTCTGGGAGCAGAATTCTCACAGTCTTTCCACGGAATTCTCTGTCCCTGTCCTTTGCCTGGCTCTCTGTTGCAGATGGAAGCTGCTGCTGCCATTCTCCGCTTGAAGCCCACGTTTAATGCAAGCAGATGCTCCCAGGTGTGTTCAGCAGCTGTTGCTCAGTGTTGATGCAAAGCTTTTGTGTTCCTCATGGAAGCAAGGAGCCATTGTGACACTGCAGGGGCTCATGGCATCAAGGAGACAATCGTGACAGTACAGAACCTCCTAGAAACAAGGCTCCATGGTGACACCGTGGGGAATCATGGAACCACATGGAAATGTGTTCCTCATGAGACACAGCAAGGCCTTGTTGGAAGCAAAGACACCTCTGCAAAAAGCAGGGTAGCTCACAGAACCAAGGAGTCCATTGTTACAATAGAAAACCGATGGAAGCAAGGGGCCATTGTGACACAGTGGGGCCACGTGGAAGCCACGGAGCCATTGTGACCCAGTAGGGCCTCATGGAATCAAGGAGACCATGGTGACACAGGTGATGCACATGAAGCCAAGGAGCCATTGTGACACAGTGGGGCCTCATGGAATCAAGGACAGGTGATGCACATGAAGCCAAGGAGCCATTGTGACACAGTGGCGCCTCATGGAATCAAGGAGACCAGGGTGACACAGGTGATGCACATGAAGCCAAGGAGCCATTGTGACACAGCGGGGCTTCTTCCCTTCAGCTCTGCAGCTGGCTGTCCCACACCGAGGCACCATGTGCCAAGTGCTCTCCTCAGGGCTCTGCCTGCACACAGGCCCAGAGAAGTTTTCCTGTTTGTAAGGAAAGAATGGAAAAGCCTGAGCAGCTTTCCTAAACAACAAACCCTACATGCTCAGTCCAGGCTGCCTGCAATGATGTCCCCTTTCTACAAGGGACACTGTGAGCAGGAATGATCTCTGAGAGCAGAATTCTCGCAGTCTTTCCACTGAATTCTCTGTCCCTGTCCTTTGCCTGGCTCTCTGTTGCAGATGGAAGCTGCTGGTGCCAGTCTCCGCTTGAAGCCCTCGTTTGATGCAAGCAGATGCTCCCAGGTGTGTTCAGCAGCTGTTGCTCAGTGTTGATGCCAAGCTTTTGTGTTCCTCATGGAAGCAAGGAGCCATTGTGACACTGCAGGGGCTCATGGCATCAAGGAGACAATTGTGACACTACAGAACCTCCTAGAAACAAGGCTCCATGGTGACACCGTGGGGAATCATGGAACCACATGGAAATGTGTTCCTGATGAGACAGAGCAGGGCCTTGTTGGAACCAAAGACACCTCTGCAAAAAGCAGGGTAGCTCACAGAACCAAGGAGTCCATTGTTACAATAGAAAACCTATGGAAGTAAGGGACCATTGTGACACAGTGGGGCCACATGGAAGCCAAGGAGCCATTGTGACCCAGTGGGGCCTCATGGAATCAAGGAGACCATGGTGACACAGGTGATGCACATGAAGCCAAGGAGCCATTGTGACCCAGTGGGGCCTCATGGAATCAAGGAGACCATGGT
Organism: Corvus hawaiiensis; assembly: GCF_020740725.1. Lineage (NCBI taxonomy): Eukaryota > Metazoa > Chordata > Aves > Passeriformes > Corvidae > Corvus > Corvus hawaiiensis. The sequence continues at coordinate 21,681,234 of NC_063224.1, forward strand.
GACACAGGTGATGCACATGAAGCCAAGGAGCCATTGTGACACAGTGGGGCCTCATGGAATCAAGGACAGGTGATGCACATGAAGCCAAGGAGCCATTGTGACCCAGTGGGGCCTCATGGAATCAAGGAGACCATGGTGACACAGGTGATGCACATGAAGCCAAGGAGCCATTGTGACCCAGTGGGGCCTCATGGAATCAAGGAGACCATGGTGACACAGGTGATGCACATGAAGCCAAGGAGCCATTGTGACACAGTGGGGCCTCATGGAATCAAGGAGACCAGGGTGACACAGGTGATGCACATGAAGCCAAGGAGCCATTGTGACACAGCGGGGCTTCTTCCCTTCAGCTCTCCAGCTGGCTGTCCCACACCGAGGTACCATGTGCCAAGTGCTCTCCTCAGGGCTCTGCCTGCACACAGGCCCAGAGAAGTTTTCCTGTTTGTAAGGAAAGAATGGAAAAGCCTGAGCAGCTTTCCTAAACAACAAACCCTACATGCTGAGTCCAGGCTGCCTGCAATGATGTCCCCTTTCTACAAGGGACACTGTGAGCAGGAATGATCTCTGAGGGCAGAATTCTCGCAGTCTTTCCACGGAATTCTCTGTCCCTGTCCTTTGCCTGGCTCTCTGTTGCAGATGGAAGCTGCTGGTGCCATTCTCCACTTGAAGCCCTCGTTTGATGCAAGCAGATGCTCCCAGGTGTGTTCAGCAGCTGTTGCTCAGTGTTGATGCCAAGCTTTTGTGTTCCTCATGGAAGCAAGGAGCCATTGTGACACTGCAGGGGCTCATGGCATCAAGGAGACAATTGTGACAGTACAGAACCTCCTAGAAACAAGGCTCCATGGTGACACCGTGGGGAATCATGGAACCACATGGAAATGTGTTCCTCATGAGACGCAGCAGGGCCTTGTTGGAACCAAAGACACCTCTGCAAAAAGCAGGGTAGCTCACAGAACCAAGGAGTCCATTGTTACAATAGAAAACGTATGGAAGCAAGGAGCCATTGTGACACAGAGGGGCCACATGGAAGACACGGAGCCATTGTGACCCAGTGGGGCCTCATGGAATCAAGGAGACCATGGTGACACAGGTGATGCACATGAAGCCAAGGAGCCATTGTGACCCAGTGGGGCCGCATGGAATCAAGGAGACCATGGTGACACAGGTGATGCACATGAAGCCAAGGAGCCATTGTGACCCAGTGGGGCCTCATGGAATCAAGGAGACCATGGTGACACAGGTGATGCACATGAAGCCAAGGAGCCATTGTGACACAGTGGGGCCTCATGGAATCCAGAAGACCATGGTGACACAGGTGATGCACATGAAGCCAAGGAGCCATTGTGACACAGTGGGGCCTCATGGAATCAAGGACAGGTGATGCACATGAAGCCAAGGAGCCATTGTGACACAGTGGGGCCTCATGGAATCAAGGACAGGTGATGCACATGAAGCCAAGGAGCCATTGTGACCCAGTGGGGCCTCATGGAATCAAGGAGACCATGGTGACACAGGTGATGCACATGAAGCCAAGGAGCCATTGTGACCCAGTGGGGCCTCATGGAATCAAGGAGACCATGGTGACACAGGTGATGCACATGAAGCCAAGGAGCCATTGTGACCCAGTGGGGCCTCATGGAATCAACGAGACCATGGTGACACAGGTGATGCACATGAAGCCAAGGAGCCATTGTGACACAGTGGGGCCTCATGGAATCAAGGAGACCATGGTGACACAGGTGATGCACATGAAGCCAAGGAGCCACTGTGACACAGCGGGGCTTCTTCCCTTCAGCTCTGCAGCTGGCTGTCCCACACCGAGGCACCATGTGCCAAGTGCTCTCCTCAGGGCTCTGCCTGCACACAGGCCCAGAGAAGTTTTCCTGTTTGTAAGGAAAGAATGAAAAAGCCTGAGCAGGTTCCCTAGACAACCAAACCCACGTGCTCAGTCCAGGCTGCCTGCAATGATGTCCCCCTTCTACAAGGGATACTGTGGGCAGGAATGATGTCTGGGAGCAGAATTCTCGCAGTCTTTCCACGGAATTCTCTGTCCCTGTCCTTTCTCTGGCTCTCTGTTGCAGATGGAAGCTGCTGCTGCCATTCTCAGCTTGAAGCCCTCGTTTGATGCAAGCAGATGCTCCCAGGTGTGTTCAGCAGCTGTTGCTCAGTGTTGATGCAAAGCTTTTGTGTTCCTCATGGAAGCAAGGAGCCATTGTGACACTGCAGGGGCTCATGGCATCAAGGAGACAATTGTGACACTACAGAACCTCCTAGAAACAAGGCTCCATGGTGACACCGTGGGGAATCATGGAACCACATGGAAATGTGTTCCTCATGAGACACAGCAGGGCCTTGTTGGAACCAAAGACACCTCTGCAAAAAGCAGGGTAGCTCACAGAACCAAGGAGTCCATTGTTACAATAGAAAACCTATGGAAGCAAGGAGCCATTGTGACACAGTGGGGCCACATGGAAGCCACGGAGCCATTGTGACCCAGTGGGGCCTCATGGAATCAAGGAGACCATGGTGACACAGGTGATGCACATGAAGCCAAGGAGCCATTGTGACCCAGTGGGGCCTCATGGAATCAAGGAGACCATGGTGACACAGGTGATGCACATGAAGCCAAGGAGCCATTGTGACACAGAGGGGCCTCATGGAATCAAGGAGACCATGGTGACACAGGTGATGCACATGAAGCCAAGGAGCCATTGTGACCCAGTGGGGCCTCATGGAATCAAGGAGACCATGGTGACACAGGTGATGCACATGAAGCCAAGGAGCCATTGTGACCCAGTGGGGCCTCATGGAATCAAGGAGACCATGGTGACACAGGCGATGCACATGAAGCCAAGGAGCCATTGTGACACAGTGGGGCCTCATGGAATCAAGGAGACCATGGTGACACAGGTGATGCACATGAAGCCAAAGAGCCATTGTGACACAGCGGGTCTTCTTCCCTTCAGCTCTGCAGCTTGCTGTCCCAGCCCGAGTCACCATGTGCCAAGTGCTCTCCTCAGGGCTCTGCCTGCACACAGGCCCAGAGAAGTTTTCCTGTTTGTAAGGTTAAGAATGAAAAAGCCTGAGCAGGTTCCCTAGACAACCAACCCCACATGCTGAGTCCAGGCTGCCTGCAATGATGTCCCCTTTCTACAAGGGATACTGTGAGCAGGAATGATCTCTGGGAGCAGAATTCTCACAGTCTTTCCACGGAATTCTCTGTCCCTGTCCTTTGCCTGGCTCTCTGTTGCAGATGGAAGCTGCTGGTGCCATTCTCAGCTTGAAGCCCTCGTTTGATGCAAGCAGATGCTCCCAGGTGTGTTCAGCAGCTGTTGCTCAGTGTTGATGCAAAGCTTTTGTGTTCCTCATGGAAGCAAGGACTGCAGGGGCTCATGGCATCAAGGAGACAATTGTGATAGTACAGAACCTCCTAGAAACAAGGCTCCATGGTGACACCGTGGGGAATCATGGAACCACATGGAAATGTGTTCCTGATGAGACACAGCAGGGCCTTGTTGGAAGCAAAGACACCTCTGCAAAAAGCAGGGTAGCTCACAGAACCAAGGAGTCCATTGTTACAATAGAAACCCTATGGAAGCAAGGAGACCATTGTGACACAGTGGGGCCACATGAAAGCCACGGAGCCATTGTGACCCAGTGGGGCCTCATGGAATCAAGAAGACCAGGGTGACACAGGTGATGCACATGAAGCCAAGGAGCCATTGTGACACAGCGGGGCTTCTTCCCTTCAGCTCTGCAGCTGGCTGTCCCAGCCCACAGCACCATGTGCCAAGTGCTCTCCTCAGGGCTCTGCCTGCACACAGGCCCAGAGAAGTTTTCCTGTTTGTAAGGAAAGAATGAAAAAGCCTGAGCAGGTTCCCTAGACAGCCAAACCCACATGCCGAGTCCAGGCTGCCTGCAATGATGTCCCCCTTCTACAAGGGTTACTGTGAGCAGGAATGATGTCTGGGAGCAGAATTCTCGCAGTCTTTCCACGGAATTCCCTGTCCCTGTCCTTTGCCTGGCTCTCTGTTGCAGATGGAATCTGCTGCTGCCATTCTCAGCTTGAAGCCCACGTTTGATGCAAGCAGATGCTCCCAGGTGTGTTCAGCAGCTGTTGCTCAGTGTTGATGCAAAGCTTTTGTGTTCCTCATGGAAGCAAGGAGCCATTGTGACACTGCAGGGGCTCATGGCATCAAGGAGACAATTGTGACAGTACAGAACCTCCTAGAAACAAGGCTCCATGGTGACACCGTGGGGAATCATGGAACCACATGGAAATGTGTTCCTCATGAGACACAGCAGGGCCTTGTTGGAACCAAAGACACCTCTGCAAAAAGCAGGGTAGCTCACAGAACCAAGGAGTCCATTGTTACAATAGAAAACCTATGGAAGCAAGGGGCCATTGTGACACAGTGGGGCCACATGGAAGCCACGGAGCCATTGTGACCCAGTGGGGCCTCATGGAATCAAGGAGACCATGGTGACACAGGTGATGCACATGAAGCCAAGGAGCCATTGTGACCCAGTGGGGCCTCATGGAATCAAGGAGACCATTGTGACACAGGTGATGCACATGAAGCCAAGGAGCCATTGTGACAAAGTGGGGCCTCATGGAATCAAGGAGACCATGGTGACACAGGTGATGCACATGAAGCCAAGGAGCCATTGTGACACAGTGGGGCCTCATGGAATCAAGGAGACCATGGTGACACAGGTGATGCACATGAAGCCAAGGAGCCATTGTGACACAGCGGGGCTTCTTCCCTTCAGCTCTGCAGTTGGCTGTCCCACACCGAGGCACCATGTGCCAAGTGTTCTCCTCAGGCCTCTGCCTGCACACAGGCCCAGAGAAGTTTTCCTGTTTGGAAGGAAAGAATGAAAAAGCCTGAGCAGGTTCCCTAGACAACCAAACCCACATGCTGAGTCCAGGCTGCCTGCAATGATGTCCCCTTTCTACAAGGGATACTGTGAGCAGGAATGATGTCTGGGAGCAGAATTCTCGCAGTCTTTCCACGGAATTCTCTGTCCCTGTCCTTTGCCTGGCTCTCTGTTGCAGATGGAAGCTGCTGGTGCAATTCTCTGCCTGAAGCCCTAGTTTGATGGAAGCAGATGCTCCCCGGTGTGTTCAGCAGCTGTTGCTCAGTGTTGATGCAAAGCTTTTGTGTTCCTCATGGAAGCAAGGAGCCACTGTGACACTGCAGGGGCTCATGGCATCAAGGAGACAATTGTGACAGTACAGAACCTCCTAGAAACAAGGCTCCATGGTGACACCGTGGGGAATCATGGAACCACATGGAAATGTGTTCCTGATGAGACACAGCAGGGCCTTGTTGGAACCAAAGACACCTCTGCAAAAAGCAGGGTAGCTCACAGAACCAAGGAGTCCATTGTTACAATAGAAAACCTATGGAAGCAAGGAGCCATTGTGTCACAGTGGGACCACATGGAAGCCACGGAGCCATTGTGACCCAGTGGGGCCTCATGGAATCAAGGACAGGTGATGCACATGAAGCCAAGGAGCCATTGTGACACAGTGGGGCCTCATGGAATCAAGGACAGGTGATGCACATGAAGCCAAGGAGCCATTGTGACACAGTGGGGCCTCATGGAATCCAGGAGACCATTGTGACTCAGGTGATGTACATGAAGCCAAGGAGCCATTGTGACACAGTGGGGCCTCATGGAATCAAGGACACCATTGTGACACAGGTGATGCACATGAAGCCAAGGAGCCATTGTGACCCAGTGGGGCCTCATGGAATCAAGGAGACCATGGTGACACAGGTGATGCACATGGAGCCAAGGAGCCATTGTGACACAGTGGGGCCTCATGGAATCAAGGAGACCATGGTGACACAGGTGATGCACATGAAGCCAAGGAGCCATTGTGACACAGTGGGGCCTCATGGAATCAAGGAGACCATGGTGACACAGGTGATGCACATGAAGCCAAGGAGCCACTGTGACACAGTGGGGCCTCATGGAGTCAAGGAGACCATGGTGACACAGGTGATGCACATGAAGCCAAGGAGCCATTGTGACACAGCGGGGCTTCTTCCCTTCAGCTCTGCAGCTGGCTGTCCCACACCGAGGCACCATGTGCCAAGTGCTCTCCTCAGGGCTCTGCCTGCACACAGGCCCAGAGAAGTTTTCCTGTTTGTAAGGAAAGAATGGAAAAGCCTGAGCAGGTTCCCTAGACAACCAAACCCACATGCTCAGTCCAGCCTGCCTGCAATGATGTCCCCTTTCTACAAGGGATACTGTGAGCAGGAATGATGTCTGGGAGCAGAATTCTCGCAGTCTTTCCACGGAATTCTCTGTCCCTGTCCTTTGCCTGGCTCTCTGTTGCAGATGGAAGCTGCTGGTGCCATTCTCAGCTTGAAGCCCTGGTTTGATGCAAGCAGATGCTCCCAGGTGTGTTCAGCAGCTGTTGCTCAGTGTTGATGCAAAGCTTTTGTGTTCCTCATGGAAGCAAGGAGCCATTGTGACACTGCAGGGGCTCATGGCATCAAGGAGACAATTGTGACAGTACAGAACCTCCTAGAAACAAGGCTCCATGGTGACACCGTGGGGAATCATGGAACCACATGGAAATGTGTTCCTCATGAGACACAGCAGGGCCTTGTTGGAACCAAAGACACCTCTGCAAAAAGCAGGGTAGCTCACAGAACCAAGGAGTCCATTGTTACAATAGAAAACCTATGGAAGCAAGGGGCCATTGTGACACAGTGGGGCAACATGGAAGCCAAGGAGGCATTGTGACCCAGTGGGGCCTCATGGAATCAAGGAGGCCATGGTGACACAGGTGATGCACATGAAGCCAAGGAGCCATTGTGACACAGTGGGGCCTCATGGAATCAAGGAGACCATGGTGACACAGGTGATGCACATGAAGCCAAGGAGCCATTGTGACACAGTGGGGCCTCATGGAATCAAGGAGGCCATGGTGACACAGGTGATGCACATGAAGCCAAGGATCCATTGTGACCCAATGGGGCCTCATGGAATCAAGGAGACCATGGTGACACAGGTGATGCACATGAAGCCAAGGAGCCATTGTGACACAGTGGGGCCTCATGGAATCAAGGAGACCATGGTGACACAGGTGATGCACATGAAGCCAAGGAGCCACTATGACACAGTGGGGCCTCATGGAGTCAAGGAGACCATGGTGACACAGGTGATGCACATGAAGCCAAGGAGCCATTGTGACACAGCAGGGCTTCTTCCCTTCAGCTCTGCAGCTGGCTGTCCCACACCGAGGCACCATGTGCCAAGTGCTCTCCTCAGGGCTCTGCCTGCCCACAGGCCCAGAGAAGTTTTCCTGTTTGGAAGGAAAGAATGAAAAAGCCTGAGCAGGTTCCCTAGACAACCAAACCCACGTGCTCAGTCCAGGCTGCCTGCAATGATGTCCCCTTTCTACAAGGGACACTGTGAGCAGGAATGATCTCTGGGAGCAGAATTCTCGCAGTCTTTCCACTGAATTCTCTGTCCCTGTCCTTTGCCTGGCTCTCTGTTGCAGATGGAAGCTGCTGGTGCCATTCTCCGCTTGAAGCCCTCGTTTGATGCAAGCAGATGCTCCCAGGTGTGTTCAGCAGCTGTTGCTCAGTGTTGATGCAAAGCTTTTGTGTTCCTCATGGAAGCAAGGAGCCATTGTGACATTGCAGGGGCTCATGGCATCAAGGAGACAATTGTGACAGTACAGAACCTCCTAGAAACAAGGCTCCATGGTGACACCGTGGGGAATCATGGAAACACATGGAAATGTGTTCCTGATGAGACACAGCAGGGCCTTATTGGAACCAAAGACACCTCTGCAAAAAGCAGGGTAGCTCACAGAACCAAGGAGTCCATTGTTACAATCGAAAACCTATGGAAGTAAGGGGCCATTGTGACACAGTGGGGCCACAAGGAAGCCAAGGAACCATTGTGACACAGTGGGGCCTCATGGAATCAAGGAGACCATGGTGACACAGGTGATGCACATGAAGCCAAGGAGCCATTGTGACCCAGTGGGGCCTCATGGAATCAAGGTGACCATTGTGACACAGGTGCTGTACATGAAGCCAAGGAGCCATTGTGACCCAGTGGGGCCTCATGGAATCAAGGAGACCATGGTGACACAGGTGATGCACATGAAGCCAAGGAGCCATTGTGACAAAGTGGGGCCTCATGGAATCAAGGAGACCATGGTGACACAGGTGATGCACATGAAGCCAAGGAGCCATTGTGACACAGTGGGGCCTCATGGAATCAAGGAGACCATGGTGACACAGGTGATGCACATGAAGCCAAGGAGCCATTGTGACACAGTGGGGCCTCATGGAATCAAGGAGACCATTGTGACACAGGTGAAGTACATGAAGCCAAGGAGCCATTGTGACCCAGTGGGGCCTCATGGAATCAAGGAGACCATGGTGACACAGGTGATGCACATGAAGCAAAGGAGCCATTGTGACACAGCGGGGCTTCTTCCCTTTAGCTCTGCAGCTGGCTGTCCCAGCCCGAGGCACCATGTGCCAAGTGTTCTCCTCAGGGCTCTGCCTGCACACAGGCCCAGAGAAGTTTTCCTGTTTGTAAGGAAAGAATGGAAAAGCCTGAGCAGGTTTCCTAAACAACAAACCCCACAGGCTGAGTCCAGGCTGCCTGCAATGATGTCCCCTTTCTACAAGGGACACTGTGAGCAGGAATGATCTCTGAGAGCAGAATTCTCGCAGTCTTTCCACTGAATTCTCTGTCCCTGTCCTTTGCCTGGCTCTCTGTTGCAGATGGAAGCTGCTGGTGCCATTCTCAGCTTGAAGCCCGTGCTGGATGCAAGCAGATGCTCCCAGGTGTGTTCAGCAGCTGTTGCTCAGTGTTGATGCAAAGCTTTTGCGTTCCTCATGGAAGCAAGGAGCCATTGTGACACTGCAGGGGCTCATGGCATCAAGGAGACACTTGTGACAGTACAGAACCTCCTAGAAACAAGGCTCCATGGTGACACCGTGGGGAATCATGGAACCACATGGAAATGTGTTCCTCATGAGACACAGCAGGGCCTTGTTGGAACCAAAGACACCTCTGCAAAAAGCAGGGTAGCTCACAGAACCAAGGAGTCCATTGTTACAATCGAAAACCTATGGAAGTAAGGGGCCATTGTGACACAGTGGGGCCACATGGAAGCCAAGGAGCCATTGTGACCCAGTGGGGCCTCATGGAATCAAGGAGACCATGGTGACACAGGTGATGCACATGAAGCCAAGGAGCCATTGTGACACAGTGGGGCCTCATGGAATCATGGACAGGTGATGCACATGAAGCCAAGGAGCCATTGTGACACAGTGGGGCCTCATGGAATCAAGGAGACCATGGTGACACAGGTGATGTACATGAAGCCAAGGAGCCATTGTGACCCAGTGGGGCCTCATGGAATCAAGGAGACCATGATGACACAGGTGATGCACATGAAGCCAAGGAGCCATTGTGACACAGCGGGGCTTCTTCCCTTCAGCTCTGCAGCTGGCTGTCCCAGCCCGAGGCACCATGTGCCAAGTGTTCTCCTCAGGCCTCTGCCTGCACACAGGCCCAGAGAAGTTTTCCTGTTTGTAAGGAAAGAATGGAAAAGCCTGAGCAGGTTTCCTAAACAACAAACCCCACATGGTGAGTCCAGGCTGCCTGCAATGATGTCCCCTTTCTACAAGGGACACTGTGAGCAGGAATGATGTCTGGGAGCAGAATTCTCGCAGTCTTTCCACTGAATTCTCTGTCCCTGTCCTTTGCCTGGCTCTCTGTTGCAGATGGAATCTGCTGCTGCCATTCTCTGCTTGAAGCCCTCGTTTGATGCAAGCAGATGCTCCCAGGTGTGTTCAGCAGCTGTTGCTCAGTGTTGATGCAAAGCTTTTGTGTTCCTCATGGAAGCAAGGAGCCATTGTGACACTGCAGGGGCTCATGGCATCAAGGAGACACTTGTGACAGTACAGAACCTCCTAGAAACAAGGCTCCATGGTGACACCGTGGGGAATCATGGAACCACATGGAAATGTGTTCCTCATGAGACACAGCAGGGCCTTGTTGGAACCAAAGACACCTCTGCAAAAAGCAGGGTAGCTCACAGAACCAAGGAGTCCATTGTTACAATAGAGAACCTTTGGAAGTAAGGGGCCATTGTGACACAGTGGGGCCACATGGAAGCCAAGGAGCCATTGTGACCCAGTGGGGCCTCATGGAATCAAGGAGACCATGGTGACACAGGTGATGCACATGAAGCCAAGGAGCCATTGTGACACAGTGGGGCCTCATGGAATCAAGGACAGGGGACGCACATGAAGCCAAGGAGCCATTGTGACCCAGTGGGGCCTCATGGAATCAAGGAGACCATTGTGACACAGGTGATGCACATGAAGCCAAGGAGCCATTGTGACACAGTGGGGCCTCATGGAATCAAGGACAGGGGACTCACATGAAGCCAAGGAGCCATTGTGACCCAGTGGGGCCTCATGGAATCAAGGAGACCATGGTGACACAGGTGATGCACATGAAGCCAAGGAGCCATTGTGACACAGTGGGGCCTCATGGAATCAAGGAGGCCATGGTGACACAGGTGATGCACATGAAGCCAAGGAGCCATTGTGACACAGTGGGGCCTCATGGAATCAAGGAGACCATGGTGACACAGGTGATGCACATGAAGCCAAGGAGCCATTGTGACACAGCGGGGCTTCTTCCCTTCAGCTCTGCAGCTGGCTGTCCCACACCGAGGCACCATGTGCCAAGTGCTCTCCTCAGGGCTCTGCCTGCACACAGGCCCAGAGAAGTTTTCCTGTTTGTAAGGAAAGAATGGAAAAGCCTGAGCAGCTTTCCTAAACAACAAACCCTACATGCTCAGTCGAGGCTACCTGCAATGATGTCCCCTTTCTACAAGGGACACTGTGAGCAGGAATGATGTCTGGGAGCAGAATTCTCGCAGTCTTTCCACGGAATTCTCTGTCCCTGTCCTTTGCCTGGCTCTCTGTTGCAAATGGAAGCTGCTGGTGCCATTCTCAGTTTGAAGCCCTGATTTGATGCAAGCAGATGCTCCCAGGTGTGTTCAGCAGCTGTTGCTCAGTGTTGATGCAAAGCTTTTGTGTTCCTCATGGAAGCAAGGAGCCATTGTGACACTGCAGGGGCTCATGGCATCAAGGAGACAATTGTGACAGTACAGAACCTCCTAGAAACAAGGCTCCATGGTGACACCGTGGGGAATCATGGAACCACATGGAAATGTGTTCCTCATGAGACGCAGCAGGGCCTTGTTGGAACCAAAGACACCTCTGCAAAAAGCAGGGTAGCTCACAGAACCAAGGAGTCCATTGTTACAATAGAAAACCTATGGAAGCATGGAGCCATTGTGACACAGTGGGGCCACATGGAAGCCAAGGAGCCATTGTGACCCAGTGGGGCCTCATGGAATCAAGGAGACCATGGTGACACAGGTGATGCACATGAAGCCAAGGAGCCATTGTGACCCAGTGGGGCCTCATGGAATCAAGGAGACCATTGTGACACAGGTGATGCACATGAAGCAAAGGAGCCATTGTGACCCAGTGGGGCCTCATGGAATCAAGGAGACCATGGTGACACAGGTGATGCACATGAAGCCAAGGAGCCATTGTGACACAGTGGGGCTTCTTCCCTTCAGCTCTGCAGCTGGCTGTCCCACACCGAGGCACCATGTGCCAAGTGTTCTCCTCAGGGCTCTGCCTGCACACAGGCCCAGAGAAGTTTTCCTGTTTGTAAGGAAAGAATGGAAAAGCCTGAGCAGGTTTCCTAAACAACAAACCCCACATGCTGAGTCCAGGCTGCCTGCAATGATGTCCCCTTTCTACAAGGGACACTGTGAGCAGGAATGATGTCTGGGAGCAGAATTCTCGCAGTCTTTCCACTGAATTCTCTGTCCCTGTCCTTTGCCTGGCTCTCTGTTGCAGATGGAATCTGCTGCTGCCATTCTCTGCTTGAAGCCCTCTTTTGATGCAAGCAGATGCTCCCAGGTGTGTTCAGCAGCTGTTGCTCAGTGTTGATGCAAAGCTTTTGTGTTCCTCATGGAAGCAAGGAGCCATTGTGACACTGCAGGGGCTCATGGCATCAAGGAGACACTTGTGACAGTACAGAACCTCCTAGAAACAAGGCTCCATGGTGACACCGTGGGGAATCATGGAACCACATGGAAATGTGTTCCTGATGAGACACAGCAGGGCCTTGTTGGAACCAAAGACACCTCTGCAAAAAGCAGGGTAGCTCACAGAACCAAGGAGTCCATTGTTACAATAGAGAACCTATGGAAGTAAGGGGCCATTGTGACCCAGTGGGGCCTCATGGAATCAAGGAGACCATGGTGACACAGGTGATGCACATGAAGCCAAGGAGCCATTGTGACACAGTGGGGCCTCATGGAATCAAGGAGACCATGGTGACACAGGTGATGCACATGAAGCCAAGGAGCCATTGTGACACAGCGGGGCTTCTTCCCTTCAGCTCTGCAGCTGGCTGTCCCACACCGAGGCACCATGTGCCAAGTGCTCTCCTCAGGGCTCTGCCTGCACACAGGCCCAGAGAAGTTTTCCTGTTTGTAAGGTTAAGAATGAAAAAGCCTGAGCAGGTTCCCTAGACAACCAACCGCACATGCTGAGTCCAGGCTGCCTGCAATGATGTCCCCTTTCTACAAGGGATACTGTGAGCAGGAATGATGTCTGAGAGCAGAATTCTCGCAGTCTTTCCACGGAATTCTCTGTCCCTGTCCTTTGCCTGGCTCTCTGTTGCAGATGGAAGCTGCTGCTGCCATTCTCAGCTTGAAGCCCTCGTTTGATGCAAGCAGATGCTCCCAGGTGTGTTCAGCAGCTGTTGCTCAGTGTTGATGCAAAGCTTTTGTGTTCCTCATGGATGCAAGGAGCCATTGTGACACTACAGGGGCTCATGGCATCAAGGAGACAATTGTGACACTACAGAACCTCCTAGAAACAAGGCTCCATGGTGACACCGTGGGGAATCATTAAAACACATGGAAATGTGTTCCTCATGAGACACAGCAGGGCCTTGTTGGAACCAAAAACACCTCTGCAAAAAGCAGGGTAGCTCACAGAACCAAGGAGTCCATTGTTACAATAGAAAACCTATGGAAGCAAGGAGCCATTGTGACCCAGTGGGGCCTCATGGAATCAAGGAGACCATGGTGACACAGGTGATGCACATGAAGCCAAGAAGCCATTGTGACACAGTGGGGCCTCATGGAATCAAGGAGACCATTGTGACACTGCAGGTGATGCACATGAAGCCAAGGAGCCATTGTGACCCAGTGGGGCCTCATGGAATCAAGGAGACCATGGTGACACAGGTGATGCACATGAAGCCACGGAGCCATTGTGACACAGTGGGGCCTCATGGAATCAAGGAGACCATGGTGACACAGGTGATGCACATGAAGCCAAGGAGCCATTGTTACAAAGTGGGGCCTCATGGAATCAAGGAGACCATGGTGACACAGGTGATGCACATGAAGCCAAGGAGCCATTGTGACACAGCGGGGCTTCTTCCCTTCAGCTCTGCAGCTGGCTGTCCCAGCCCACAGCACCATGTGCCAAGTGCTCTCCTCAGGGCTCTGCCTGCACACAGGCCCAGAGAAGTTTTCCTGTTTTTAAGGAAAGAATGAAAAAGCCTGAGCAGCTTTCCTAAACAACCAACCCCACATGCTCAGTCCAGGCTGCCTGCAATGATGTCCCCTTTCTACAAGGGATACTGTGAGCAGGAATGATCTCTGGGAGCAGAATTCTCGCAGTCTTTCCACGGAATTCTCTGTCCCTGTCCTTTGCCTGGCTCTCTGTTGCAGATGGAAGCTGCTGCTGCCATTCTCCACTTGAAGCCCACGTTTGATGCAAGCAGATGCTCCCAGGTGTGTTCAGCAGCTGTTGCTCAGTGTTGATGCAAAGCTTTTGTGTTCCTCATGGAAGCAAGGAGCCATTGTGACACTACAGGTGATGCACATGAAGCTATGGAGCCATTGTGACAAAGTGGGGCCTCATGGAATCAAGGAGACCATGGTGACACAGGTGATGCACATGAAGCCAAGGAGCCATTGTGACCCAGTGGGGCCTCATGGAATCAAGGAGACCATGGTGACACAGGTGATGCACATGAAGCCACAGAGCCATTGTGACACAGTGGGGCCTCATGGAATCAAGGAGACCATGGTGACACAGGTGATGCACATGAAGCCAAGGAGCCATTGTGACACAGTGGGGCCTCATGGAATCAAGGAGACCATGGTGACACAGGTGATGCACATGAAGCCAAGGAGCCATTGTGACCCAGTGGGGCCTCATGGAATCAAGGAGACCATGGTGACACAGGTGATGCACATGAAGCCAAGGAGCCATTGTGACACAGCGGGGCTTCTTCCCTTCAGCTCTGCAGCTGGCTGTCCCAGACCGAGGCACCATGTGCCAACTGCTCTCCTCAGGGCTCTGCCTGCACACAGGCCCAGAGAAGTTTTCCTGTTTTTAAGGAAAGAATGAAAAAGCCTGAGCAGGTTCCCTAGACAACCAAACCCACATGCTCAGTCCAGGCTGCCTGCAATGATGTCTCCTTTCTACAAGGGATACTGTGAGCAGGAATGATCTCTGGGAGCAGAATTCTCGCAGTCTTTCCACGGAATTCTCTGTCCCTGTCCTTTGCCTGGCTCTCTGTTGCAGATGGAAGCTGCTGGTGCCATTCTCCACTTGAAGCCCACGTTTGATGCAAGCAGATGCTCCCAGGAGTGTTCAGCAGCTGTTGCTCAGTGTTGATGCAAAGCTTTTGTGTTCCTCATGGAAGCAAGGAGCCATTGTGACACTGCAGGGGCTCATGGCATCAAGGAGACAATTGTGACACTACAGAACCTCCTAGAAACAAGGCTCCATGGTGACACCGTGGGGAATCATGGAACCACATGGAAATGTGTTCCTCATGAGACACAGCAGGGCCTTGTTGGAACCAAAGACACCTCTGCAAAAAGCAGGGTAGCTCACAGAACCAAGGAGTCCATTGCTACAATAGAAAACCTATGGAAGCAAGGGGCCATTGTGACACAGTGGGGCCACATGGAAGCCAAGGAGCCATTGTGACCCAGTGGGGCCTCATGGAATCCAGGAGACCATGGTGACACAGGTGATGCACATGAAGCCAAGGAGCCATTGTGACCCAGTGGGGCCTCATGGAATCAAGGAGACCATGGTGACACAGGTGATGCACATGAAGCCACGGAGCCATTGTGACCCAGTGGGGCCTCATGGAATCAAGGAGACCATGGTGACACAGGTGATGCACATGAAGCCAAGGAGCCATTTTGACACAGTGGGGCCTCATGGAATCAAGGAGACCATGGTGACACAGGTGATGCACATGAAGCCAAGGAGCCATTGTGACCCAGTGGGGCCTCATGGAATCAAGGAGACCATGGTGACACAGATGATGCACATGAAGCCAAGGAGCCATTGTGACAAAGTGGGGCCTCATGGAATCAAGGAGACCATGGTGACACAGGTGATGCACATGAAGCCAAGGAGCCATTGTGACACAGCGGGGCTTCTTCCCTTCAGCTCTGCAGCTGGCTGTCCCACACCGAGGCACCATGTGCCAAGTGCTCTCCTCAGGGCTCTCCCTGCACACAGGCCCAGAGAAGTTTTCCTGTTTGTAAGGAAAGAATGAAAAAGCCTGAGCAGCTTTCCTAAACAACCAACCCCACATGCTCAGTCCAGGCTGCCTGCAATGATGTCCCCTTTCTACAAGGGACACTGTGAGCAGGAATGATGTCTGAGAGCAGAATTCTCGCAGTCTTTCCACGGAATTCTCTGTCTCTGTCCTTTGCCTGGCTCTCTGTTGCAGATGGAAGCTGCTGCTGCCATTCTCAGCTTGAAGCCCTCTTTTGATGCAAGCAGATGCTCCCAGGTGTGTTCAGCAGCTGTTGCTCAGTGTTGATGCAAAGCTTTTGTGTTCCTCATGGAAGCAAGGAGCCATTGTGACACTACAGGTGATGCACATGAAGCTATGAAGCCATTGTGACAAAGTGGGGCCTCATGGAATCAAGGAGACCATGGTGACACAGGTGATGCACAGGAAGCTAAGGAGCCTTTGTGACACTGCAGGGGCTCATGGGGTCAAGGAGACAATTGTGACACTAGAGAACCTCCTCGAAACAAGGCTCCATGGTGACACCATGGCGAATCTTGGAATCAAGGAGCCCCTTGTGACACAGAGAGGCCGCCTGGAAGCAATGGTCCATTGTTACACTGCGGATTGAAGAAGACCATGGGGACAGCACGGAACCTCATGGAACCATCCATCCATTGGGACACAGCGGGGCCTCATGGACACAAGGGGAGCATTGTGGCAAAGCAGGGCCTCATGGAAGCATGGAGAGCATTGTGACATTGTGGGCAATGATGGAAGCATGGAGAGCATTGTGCCACTAAGGAAACTGATGGAACCAAGGCGATCCCTGGGACACAATGGAAGCACATGGAATCAAGGTTCCATGATGACTTTGGAGGGCCTCATGGAGCACAGGATCCATTGTGACACAGCAAGACCTCGTGGAACCAAGGAGCCTTTGTGATACTCCAGATGCGCATGGAAGCCAGGGTGCACTGAGACACAGAGGGGCCTTGTTGGAACCAAGGACACCTCTGCAAAAAGCAGGGTAGCTCACAGAACCAAGGAGTCCATTGTTACACTGTAGAAAATTATACATTACATTCTAGAAAACCTATGGAACCAAGGGGCTATTGTGACACAGTGGGGCCACATGGAAGCAATTGTCCATTATGACAATGTGGATCAAAGGTGAGCATGGTGACACTGCGGAACCTCATGGAAGCAAGGAGCCATTGTGACACAGTGGGGCCTCATGGAATCAAGGAGACCCTTGTGACACAGGTGATGCACATGAAGCCAAGGAGCCATTGTGACACAGTGGGGCCTCATGGAATCAAGGAGACCATGGTGACACAGGTGATGCACATGAAGCCAATGAGCCATTGCGACACAGTGGGGCCTCATGGAATCAAGGAGACCATGGTGACACAGGTGATGCACATGAAGCCAAGGAGCCATTGTGACCCAGTGGGGCCTCATGGAATCAAGGAAACCATGGTGACACAGGTGATGCACATGAAGCCAAGGAGCCATTGTGACCCAGTGGGGCCTCATGGAATCAAGGAGACCATGGTGACACAGGTGATGCACATGAAGCCAAGGAGCCATTGTGACACAGCGGGGCTTCTTCCCTTCAGCTCTGCAGCTGGCTGTCCCAGCCCGAGGCACCATGTGCCAACTGCTCTCCTCAGGGCTCTGCCTGAACACAGGCCCAGAGAAGTTTTCCTGTTTGTAAGGAAAGAATGGAAAAGCCTGAGCAGCTTTCCTAAACAACAAACGCCACATGCTCAGTCCAGGCTGCCTGCAATGATGTCCCCTTTCTACAAGGGACACTGTGAGCAGGAATGATCTCTGGGAGCAGAATTCTCGCAGTCTTTCCACTGAATTCTCTGTCCCTGTCCTTTGCCTGGCTCTCTGTTACAGATGGAAGCTGCTGCTGCCATTCTCAGCTTGAAGCCCTCGTTTGATGCAAGCAGATGCTCCCAGGTGTGTTCAGCAGCTGTTGCTCAGTGTTGATGCAAAGCTTTTGTGTTCCTCATGGAAGCAAGGAGCCATTGTGACACTGCAGGGGCTCATGGCATCAAGGAGACAATTGTAACAGTACAGAACCTCCTAGAAACAAGGCTCCATGGTGACACCGTGGGGAATCATGGAAACACATGGAAATGTGTTCCTGATGAGACACAGCAGGGCCTTGTTGGAACCAAAGACACCTCTGCAAAAAGCAGGGTAGCTCACAGAACCAAGGAGTCCATTGTTACAATAGAAAACCTATGGAAGCAAGGGGCCATTGTGACATAGTGGGGCCACATGGACGCCACGGAGCCATTGTGACCCAGTGGGGCCTCATGGAATCAAGGAGACCATGGTGACACAGGTGATGCACATGAAGCCAAGGAGCCATTGTGACCCAGTGGGGCCTCATGGAATCAAGGAGACCATGGTGACACCGGTGATGCACATGAAGCCAAGGAGCCATTGTGACCCAGGGGGGCCTCATGGAATCAAGGAGACCATGGTGACACAGGTGATGCACATGAAGCCAAGGAGCCATTGTGACACAGCGGGGCTTCTTCCCTTCAGCTCTGCAGCTGGCTGTCCCACACCGAGGCACCATGTGCCAAGTGCGCTCCTCAGGGCTCTGCCTGCACACAGGCCCAGAGAAGTTTTCCTGTTTGTAAGGAAAGAATGGAAAAGCCTGAGCAGCTTTCCTAAACAACAAACGCCACATGCTGAGTCCAGGCTGCCTGCAATGATGTCCCCTTTCTACAAGGGACACTGTGAGCAGGAGTGATGTCTGGGAGCAGAATTCTCGCAGTCTTTCCACGGAATTCTCTGTCCCTGTCCTTTGCCTGGCTCTCTGTTGCAGATGGAAGCTGCTGCTGCCATTCTCTGCTTGAAGCCCTCTTTTGATGCAAGCAGATGCTCCCAGGTGTGTTCAGCAGCTGTTGCTCAGTGTTGATGCAAAGCTTTTGTGTTCCTCATGGAAGCAAGGAGCCATTGTGACACTGCAGGGGCTCATGGCATCAAGGAGACAATTGTGACAGTACAGAACCTCCTAGAAACAAGGCTCCATGGTGACACCGTGGGGAATCATGGAACCACATGGAAATGTGTTCCTCATGAGACACAGCAGGGCCTTGTTGGAACCAAAGACACCTCTGCAAAAAGCAGGGTAGATCACAGAACCAAGGAGTCCATTGTTACAATCGAAAACCTATGGAAGCAAGGGGCCATTGTGACACAGTGGGGCCACATGGAAGCCACGGAGCCATTGTGACCCCGTGGGGCCTCATGGAATCAAGGAGACCATGGTGACACAGGTGATGCACATGAAGCCTATGAGCCATTGTGACCCAGTGGGGCCTCATGGAATCAAGGAGACCATGGTGACACAGGTGATGCACATGAAGCCAAGGAGCCATTGTGACCCAGTGGGGCCTCATGGAATCAAGGAGACCATGGTGACACAGGTGATGCACATGAAGCCAAGGAGCCATTGTGACACAGCGGGGCTTCTTCCCTTCAGCTCTGCAGCTGGCTGTCCCGGCCCACAGCACCATGTGCCAAGTGCTCTCCTCAGGGCTCTGCCTGCACACAGGCCCAGAGAAGTTTTCCTGTTTGTAAGGAAAGAATGAAAAAGCCTGAGCAGCTTTCCCTAGACAACCAACCCCACATGCTGAGTCCAGGCTGCCTGCAATGATGTCCCCTTTCTACAAGGGACACTGTGAGCAGGAATGATCTCTGGGAGCAGAATTCTCGCAGTCTTTCCACGGAATTCTCTGTCCCTGTCCTTTGCCTGGCTCTCTGTTGCAGATGGAAGCTGCTGCTGCCATTCTCAGCTTGAAGCCCTCTTTTGATGCAAGCAGATGCTCCCAGGTGTGTTCAGCAGCTGTTGCTCAGTGTTGATGCAAAGCTTTTGTGTTCCTCATGGAAGCAAGGAGCCATTGTGACACTGCAGGGGCTCATGGGATCAAGGAGACAATTGTGACAGTACAGAACCTCCTAGAAACAAGGCTCCATGGTGACACCGTGGGGAATCATGGAACCACATGGAAATGTGTTCCTCATGAGACACAGCAGGGCCTTGTTGGAACCAAAGACACCTCTGCAAAAAGCAGGGTAGCTCACAGAACCAAGGAGTCCATTGTTACAATCGAAAACCTATGGAAGCAAGGGGCCATTGTGACACAGTGGGGCCACAAGAAATCAAGGAGACCATGGTGAGGCAGGTGATGCACATGAAGCCAAGGAGCCATTGTGACACAGTGGGGCCTCATGGAATCAAGGAGACCATTGTGACACAGGTGATGCACGTGAAGCCAAGGAGCCATTGTGACACAGCGGGGCCTCATGGAATCAAGGAGACCATGGTGACACAGGTGATGCACATGAAGCCAATGAGGCATTGCGACACAGCGGGGCCTCATGGAATCAAGGAGACCATGGTGACACAGGTGATGCACATGAAGCCAAGGAGCCATTGTGACACATTGGGGCCTCATGGAATCAAGGAAACCATGGTGACACAGGTGATGCACATGAAGCCAAGGAGCCATTGTGACACAGTGGGGCCTCATGGAATCAAGGAGACCATGGTGACACAGGTGATGCACATGAAGCCAAGGAGCCATTGTGACACAGCGGGGCTTCTTCCCTTCAGCTCTGCAGCTGGCTGTCCCAGCCCGAGGCACCATGTGCCAAGTGCTCTCCTCAGGGCTCTGCCTGCACACAGGCCCAGAGAAGTTTTCCTGTTTGTAAGGAAAGAATGGAAAAGCCTGAGCAGCTTTCCTAAACAACAAACCCCACATGCTGAGTCCAGGCTGCCTGCAATGATGTCCCCTTTCTACAAGGGACACTGTGAGCAGGAATGATCTCTGGGAGCAGAATTCTCGCAGTCTTTCCACTGAATTCTCTGTCCCTGTCCTTTCCCTGGCTCTCTGTTACAGATGGAAGCTGCTGCTGCCATTCTCAGCTTGAAGCCCTCGTTTGATGCAAGCAGATGCTCCCAGGTGTGTTCAGCAGCTGTTGCTCAGTGTTGATGCAAAGCTTTTGTGTTCCTCATGGAAGCAAGGAGCCATTGTGACACTGCAGGGGCTGATGGCATCAAGGAGACAATTGTGACAGTACAGAACCTCCTAGAAACAAGGCTCCATGGTGACACCGTGGGGAATCATGGAAACACATGGAAATGTGTTCCTCATGAGACACAGCAGGGCCTTGTTGGAACCAAAGACACCTCTGCAAAAAGCAGGGTAGCTCACAGAACCAAGGAGTCCATTGTTACAATAGAAAACCTATGGAAGCAAGGGGCCATTGTGACACAGTGGGGCCACATGGACGCCACGGAGCCATTGTGACAAAGTGGGGCCTCATGGAATCAAGGAGACCATTGTGAGGCAGGTGATGCACATGAAGCCAAGGAGCCATTGTGACACAGTGGGGCCTCATGGAATCAAGGAGACCATGGTGACACAGGTGATGCACATGAAGCCAAGGAGCCATTGTGACACAGTGGGGCCTCATGGAATCAAGGAGACCATGGTGACACAGGTGATGCACATGAAACCAAGGAGCCATTGTGACACAGTGGGGCTTCTTCCCTTCAGCTCTGCAGCTGGCTGTCCCAGCCCGAGGCACCATGTGCCTACTGCTCTCCTCAGGGCTCTGCCTGCACACAGGCCCAGAGAAGTTTTCCTGTTTGTAAGGAAAGAATGGAAAAGCCTGAGCAGGTTTCTTAAACAACAAACCCTACATGCTCAGTCCAGGCTGCCTGCAATGATGTCCCCTTTCTACAAGGGATACTGTGAGCGGGAATGATATCTGGGAGCAGAATTCCCGCAGTCTTTCCACGGAATTCTCTGTCCCTGTCCTTTGCCTGGCTCTCTGTTGCAGATGGAAGCTGCTGCTGCCATTCTCAGCTTGAAGCCCTCGTTTGATGCAAGCAGATGCTCCCAGGTGTGTTCAGCAGCTGTTGCTCAGTGTTGATGCAAAGCTTTTGTGTTCCTCATGGAAGCAAGGAGCCATTGTGACACTGCAGGGGCTCATGGCATCAAGGAGACAATTGTGACAGTACAGAACCTCCTAGAAACAAGGCTCCATGGTGACACCGTGGGGAATCATGGAACCACATGGAAATGTGTTCCTCATG
The DNA here is from genome assembly GCF_020740725.1 of Corvus hawaiiensis. Lineage (NCBI taxonomy): Eukaryota > Metazoa > Chordata > Aves > Passeriformes > Corvidae > Corvus > Corvus hawaiiensis. The sequence goes on from NC_063224.1 coordinate 21,703,027, forward strand.
AGACACAGCAGGGCCTTGTTGGAACCAAAGACACCTCTGCAAAAAGCAGGGTAGCTCACAGAACCAAGGAGTCCATTGTTACAATAGAAAACCTATGGAAGCAAGGGGCCATTGTGACACAGTGGGGCCAGATGGAATCAAGGAGACCATTGTGACACAGGTGATGCACATGAAGCCAAGGAGCCATTGTGACAAAGTGGGGCCTCATGGAATCAAGGAGACCATTGTGACACAGGTGATGCACATGAAGCCAAGGAGCCATTGTGACACAGTGGGGCCTTATGGAAGCCAAGGAGCCATTATGACCCAGTGGGGCCTCATGGAATCAAGGAGACCATGGTGACACAGGTGATGCACATGAAGCCAAGGAGCCATTGTGACCCAGTGGGGCCTCATGGAATCAAGGAGACCATGGTGACACAGGTGATGCACATGAAGCCAAGGAGCCATTGTGACACAGTGGGGCCTCATGGAATCAAGGAGTCCATTGTGACACAGGTGATTCACATGAAGCCAAGGAGCCATTGTGACCCAGTGGGGCCTCATGGAATCAAGGAGACCATGGTGACACAGGTGATGCACATGAAGCCAAGGAGCCACTGTGACACAGTGGGGCCACATGGAATCAAGGAGACCCTTGTGACACAGGTGATGCACATGAAGCCAAGGAGCCATTGTGAAACATTGGGGCCACATGGAAGCCAAGGAGCCATTGTGACACAGTGGGGCCTCATGGAATCAAGGAGACCATGGTGACACAGGTGATGCACATGAAGCCAAGGAGCCATTGTGACGCAGTGGGGCCTCATGGAATCAAGGAGACCATGGTGACACAGGTGATGCACATGAAGCCAAGGAGCCATTGTGACACAGCGGGGCTTCTTCCCTTCAGCTCTGCAGCTGGCTGTCCCACACCGAGGCACCATGTGCCAAGTGCGCTCCTCAGGGCTCTGCCTGCACGCAGGCCCAGAGAAGTTTTCCTGTTTGTAAGGAAAGAATGGAAAAGCCTGAGCAGGTTTCTTAAACAACAAACCCTACATGCTCAGTCCAGGCTGCCTGGAATGATGTCCCCTTTCTACAAGGGACACTGTGAGCAGGAATGATATCTGGGAGCAGAATTCCCGCAGTCTTTCCACGGAATTCTCTGTCCCAGTCCTTTGCCTGGCTCTCTGTTGCAGATGGAAGCTGCTGCTGCCATTCTCAGCTTGAAGCCCTCTTTTGATGCAAGCAGATGCTCCCAGGTGTGTTCAGCAGCTGTTGCTCAGTGTTGATGCAAAGCTTTTGTGTTCCTCATGGAAGCAAGGAGCCATTGTGACACTGCAGGGGCTCATGGCATCAAGGAGACAATTGTGACAGTACAGAACCTCCTAGAAACAAGGCTCCATGGTGACACCGTGGGGAATCATGGAAACACATGGAAATGTGTTCCTCATGAGACACAGCAGGGCCTTGTTGGAACCAAAGACACCTCTGCAAAAAGCAGGGTAGCTCACAGAACCAAGGAGTCCATTGTTACAATCGAAAACCTATGGAAGTAAGGGGCCATTGTGACCCAGTGGGGCCACATGGAAGCCAAGGAGCCATTTTGACACAGTGGGGCCACATGGAATCAAGGAGACCATTGTGACACAGGTGATGCACATGAAGCCATGGAGCCATTGTGACCCAGTGGGGCCTCATGGAATCAAGGAGACCATGGTGACACAGGTGATGCACATGAAGCCAAGGAGCCATTGTGACACAGCGGGGCTTCTTCCCTTCAGCTCTGCAGCTGGCTGTCCCAGCCCGAGGCACCATGTGCCAAGTGCTCTCCTCAGGGCTCTGCCTGCACACAGGCCCAGAGTAGTTTTCCTGTTTGTAAGGAAAGAATGAAAAAGCCTGAGCAGCTTTCCTAAACAACAAACCCTACATGCTCAGTCCAGGCTGCCTGCAATGATGTCCCCTTTCTACAAGGGATACTGTGAGCAGGAATGATCTCTGGGAGCAGAATTCTCGCAGTCTTTCCACGGAATTCTCTGTCCCTGTCCTTTGCCTGGCTCTCTGTTGCAGATGGAAGCTGCTGCTGCCATTCTCTGCTTGAAGCCCTCTTTTGATGCAAGCAGATGCTCCCAGGTGTGTTCAGCAGCTGTTGCTCAGTGTTGATGCAAAGCTTTTGTGTTCCTCATGGAAGCAAGGAGCCATTGTGACACTGCAGGGGCTCATGGCATCAAGGAGACAATTGTGACAGTACAGAACCTCCTAGAAACAAGGCTCCATGGTGACACCGTGGGGAATCATGGAACCACATGGAAATGTGTTCCTCATGAGACACAGCAGGGCCTTGTTGGAACCAAAGACACCTCTGCAAAAAGCAGGGTAGCTCACAGAACCAAGGAGTCCATTGTTACAATCGAAAACCTAAGGAAGCAAGGGGCCATTGTGACACAGTGGGGCCACATGGAATCAAGGAGACCATTGTGACACAGGTGATGCACATGAAGCCAAGGAGCCATTGTGTCAAATTGGAGCCTCATGGAATCAAGGAGACCATGGTGACACAGGTGATGCACATGAAGCCAAGTAGCCATTGTGACACAGCGGGGCTTCTTCCCTTCAGCTCTGCAGCTGGCTGTCCCACACCGAGGCACCATGTGCCAAGTGCACTCCTCAGGGCTCTGCCTGAACACAGGCCCAGAGAAGTTTTCCTGTTTGTAAGGAAAGAATGGAAAACCTGTGTAGGTTTCTTAAACAACAAACGCCACATGCTGAGTCCAGGCTGCCTGCAATGATGTCCCCATTCTACAAGGGACACTGTGAGCAGGAATGATATCTGGGAGCAGAATTCCCGCAGTCTTTCCACGGAATTCTCTGTCCCTGTCCTTTGCCTGGCTCTCTGTTGCAGATGGAAGCTGCTGGTGCCTTTCTCAGCTTGAAGCCCTCTTTTGATGCAAGCAGATGCTCCCAGGTGTGTTCAGCAGCTGTTGCTCAGTGTTGATGCAAAGCTTTTGTGTTCCTCATGGAAGCAAGGAGCCATTGTGACACTGCAGGGGCTCATGGCATCAAGGAGACAATTGTGACAGTACAGAACCTCCTAGAAACAAGGCTCCATGGTGACACCGTGGGGAATCATGGAACCACATGGAAATGTGTTCCTCATGAGACACAGCAGGGCCTTGTTGGAACCAAAGACACCTCTGCAAAAAGCAGGGTAGCTCACAGAACCAAGGAGTCCATTGTTACAATCGAAAACCTATGGAAGCAAGGGGCCATTGTGACACAGTGGGGCCACATGGAATCAAGGAGACCATGGTGACACAGGTGATGCACATGAAGCCAAGGAGCCATTGTGACCCAGTGGGGCCTCATGGAATCAAGGAGGCCATGGTGACACAGGTGATGCACATGAAGCCAAGGAGCCATTGTGACACAGCGGGGCTTCTTCCCTTCAGCTCTGCAGCTGGCTGTCCCGGCCCACAGCACCATGTGCCAAGTGCTCTCCTCAGGGCCCTGCCTGCACACAGGCCCAGAGAAGTTTTCCTGTTGGTAAGGAAAGAATGAAAAAGCCTGAGCAGCTTTCCCTAGACAACCAACCCCACATGCTGAGTCCAGGCTGCCTGCAATGATGTCCCCTTTCTACAAGGGACACTGTGAGCAGGAATGATCTCTGGGAGCAGAATTCTCGCAGTCTTTCCACGGAATTCTCTGTCCCTGTCCTTTGCCTGGCTCTCTGTTGCAGATGGAAGCTGCTGCTGCCATTCTCAGCTTGAAGCCCTCTTTTGATGCAAGCAGATGCTCCCAGGTGTGTTCAGCAGCTGTTGCTCAGTGTTGATGCAAAGCTTTTGTGTTCCTCATGGAAGCAAGGAGCCATTGTGACACTGCAGGGGCTCATGGCATCAAGGAGACAATTGTGACAGTACAGAACCTCCTAGAAACAAGGCTCCATGGTGACACCGTGGGGAATCATGGAACCACATGGAAATGTGTTCCTCAGGAGACACAGCAGGGCCTTGTTGGAACCAAAGACACCTCTGCAAAAGGCAGGGTAGCTCACAGAACCAAGGAGTCCATTGTTACAACAGAAAACCTATGGAAGCAAGGGGCCATTGTGACACAGTGGGGCCACATGGAAGCCAAGGAGCCATTGTGACCCAGTGGGGCCTCATGGAATCCAGGAGACCATTGTGAGGCAGGTGATGCACATGAAGCCAAGGAGCCATTGTGACACAGTGGGGCCTCATGGAATCAAGGAGACCATGGTGACACAGGTGATGCACATGAAGCCAAGGAGCCATTGTGACCCACTGGAGCCTCATGGAATCAAGGAGACCATGGTGACACAGGTGATGCACATGAAGCCAAGGAGCCATTGTGACCCAGTGGGGCCTCATGGAATCAAGGAGACCATGGTGACACAGGTGATGCACATGAAGTCAAGGAGCCATTGTGACCCAGTGGGGCCTCATGGAATCAAGGAGACCATGGTGACACAGGTGATGCACCTGAAGCCAAGGAGCCATTGTGACACAGCGGGGCTTCTTCCCTTCAGCTCTGCAGCTGGCTGTCCCACACCGAGGCACCATGTGCCAAGTGCTTTCCTCAGGGCTCTGCCTGCACACAGGCCCAGAGAAGTTTTCCTGTTTGTAAGGTTAAGAATGAAAAAGCCTGAGCAGGTTCCCTAGACAACCAACCCCACATGCTGAGTCCAGGCTGCCTGCAATGATGTCCCCTTTCTACAAGGGACACTGTGAGCAGGAATGATCTCTGGGAGCAGAATTCTCGCAGTCTTTCCACTGAATTCTCTGTCCCTGTCCTTTGCCTGGCTCTCTGTTGCAGATGGAAGCTGCTGGTGCCATTCTCCACTTGAAGCCCACGTTTGATGCAAGCAGATGCTCCCAGGTGTGTTCAGCAGCTGTTGCTCAGTGTTGATGCCAAGCTTTTGTGTTCCTCATGGAAGCAAGGAACCATTGTGACACTGCAGGGGCTCATGGCATCAAGGAGACAATTGTGACAGTACAGAACCTCCTAGAAACAAGTCTCCATGGTGACACCGTGGGGAATCATGGAACCACATGGAAATGTGTTCCTGATGAGACACAGCAGGGCCTTGTTGGAACCAAAGACACCTCTGCAAAAAGCAGGGTAGCTCACAGAACCAAGGAGTCCATTGTTACAATAGAAAACCTATGGAAGATAAGAGCCATTGTGGCCCAGTGGGGCCTCATGGAATCAAGGAGACCATGGTGACACAGGTGATGCACATGAAGCCAAGGAGCCATTGTGACAAAGTGGGGCCTCATGGAATCAAGGAGACCATGGTGACACAGGTGATGCACATGAAGCCAAGGAGCCATTGTGACCCAGTGGGGCCTCATGGAATCAAGGAGACCATGGTGACACAGGTGATGCACATGAAGCCAAGGAGCCATTGTGACACAGCAGGGCTTCTTCCCTTCAGCTCTGCAGTTGGCTGTCCCAGCCCGAGGCACCATGTGCCAAGTGCTCTCCTCAGGGCTCTGCCTGCACACAGGCCCAGAGAAGTTTTCCTGTTTGTAAGGTTAAGAATGAAAAAGCCTGAGCAGGTTCCCTAGACAACCAACCCCACATGCTGAGTCCAGGCTGCCTGCAATGATGTCCCCTTTCTACAAGGGACACTGTGAGCAGGAATGATCTCTGGGAGCAGAATTCCCTCATTCTTTCCACTGAATTCTCTGTCCCTGTCCTTTGCCTGGCTCTCTGTTGCAGATGGAAGCTGCTGCTGCCATTCTCTGCTTGAAGCCCACGTTTGATGCAAGCAGATGCTCCCAGGTGTGTTCAGCAGCTGTTGCTCAGTGTTGATGCAAAGCTTTTGTGTTCCTCATGGAAGCAAGGAGCCATTGTGACACTGCAGGGGCTCATGGCATCAAGGAGACAATTGTGACAGTACAGAACCTCCTAGAAACAAGGCTCCATGGTGACACCGTGGGGAATCATGGAAACACATGGAAATGTGTTCCTGATGAGACACAGCAGGGCCTTGTTGGAACCAAAGACACCTCTGCAAAAAGCAGGGTAGCTCACAGAACCAAGGAGTCCATTGTTACAATAGAAAACCTATGGAAGCAAGGGGCCATTGTGACCCAGTGGGGCCACATGGAAGCCACGGAGCCATTGTGACCCAGGGGGGCCTCATGGAATCAAGAAGACCATGGTGACACAGGTGATGCACATGAAGCCAAGGAGCCATTGTGACCCAGTGGGGCCTCATGGAATCAAGGAGACCATGGTGACACAGGTGATGCACATGAAGCCAAGGAGCCATTGCGACACAGTGGGGCCTCATGGAATCAAGGAGACCATGGTGACACAGGTGATGCACATGAAGCCAAGGAGCCATTGTGACACAGTGGGGCCTCATGGAATCAAGGAGACCATTGTGACTCAGGTGATGTACATGAAGCCAAGGAGCCATTGTGACACAGTGGGGCCTCATGGAATCAAGGAGACCATGGTGACACAGGTGATGCACATGAAGCCAAGGAGCCATTGTGACACAGCAGGGCTTCTTCCCTTCAGCTCTGCAGCTGGCTGTCCCACACCGAGGCACCATGTGCCAAGTGCTTTCCTCAGGGCTCTGCCTGCACACAGGCCCAGAGAAGTTTTCCTATTTGGAAGGAAAGAATGAAAAAGCCTGAGCAGGTTCCCTAGACAACCAAACCCACATGCTGAGTCCAGGCTGCCTGCAATGATGTCCCCTTTCTACAAGGGACACTGTGAGCAGGAATGATCTCTGGGAGCAGAATTCTCGCAGTCTTTCCACTGAATTCTCTGTCCCTGTCCTTTGCCTGGCTCTCTGTTGCAGATGGAAGCTGCTGGTGCCATTCTCAGCTTGAAGCCCTCATTTGATGCAAGCAGATGCTCCCAGGTGTGTTCAGCAGCTGTTGCTCAGTGTTGATGCAAAGCTTTTGTGTTCCTCATGGAAGCAAGGAGCCATTGTGACACTGCAGGGGCTCATGGCATCAAGGAGACAATTGTGACAGTACAGAACCTCCTAGAAACAAGGCTCCATGGTGACACCGTGGGGAATCATGGAACCACATGGAAATGTGTTCCTCATGAGACACAGCAGGGCCTTGTTGGAACCAAAGACACCTCTGCAAAAAGCAGGGTAGCTCACAGAACCAAGGAGTCCATTGTTACAATAGAAAACCTATGGAAGCAAGGAGCCATTGTGACACAGTGGGGCCACATGGAAGCCACGGAGCCATTGTGACCCAGTGGGGCCTCATGGAATCAAGGAGACCATGGTGACACAGGTGATGCACATGAAGCCAAGGAGCCATTGTGACACAGTGGGGCCTCATGGAATCAAGGAGGCCATGGTGACACAGGTGATGCACATGAAGCCAAGGAGCCATTGTGACACAGTGGGGCCTCATGGAATCAAGGAGACCATGGTGACACAGGTGATGCACATGAAGCCAAGGAGCCATTGTGACCCAGTGGGGCCTCATGGAATCAAGGAGACCATGGTGACACAGGTGATGCACATGAAGCCAAGGAGCCATTGTGACACAGCGGGGCTTCTTCCCTTCAGCTCTGCAGCTGGCTGTCCCACACCGAGGCACCATGTGCCAAGTGCTCTCCTCAGGGCTCTGCCTGCACACAGGCCCAGAGAAGTTTTCCTGTTTGGAAGGAAAGGATGGAAAAGCCTGAGCAGGTTTCCTAGACAACCAACCCCACATGCTGAGTCCAGGCTGCCTGCAATGATGTCCCCTTTCTACAAGGGACACTGTGAGCAGGAATGATCTCTGGGAGCAGAATTCCCGCATTCTTTCCACGGAATTCTCTGTCCCTGTCCTTTGCCTGGCTCTCTGTTGCAGATGGAAGCTGCTGCAGCTGACATTCTCCGCTTGAAGCCCTCGTTTGATGCAAGCAGATGCTCCCAGGTGTGTTCAGCAGCTGTTGCTCAGTGTTGATGCAAAGCTTTTGTGTTCCTCATGGAAGCAAGGAGCCATTGTGACACTGCAGGGGCTCATGGCATCAAGGAGACAATTGTGACACTACAGAACCTCCTAGAAACAAGGCTCCATGGTGACACCGTGGCGAATCATGGAACCACATGGAAATGTGTTCCTGATGAGACACAGCAGGGCCTTGTTGGAACCAAAGACACCTCTGCAAAAAGCAGGGTAGCTCACAGAACCAAGGAGTCCATTGTTACAATCGAAAACCTATGGAAGCAAGGGGCCATTGTGACCCAGTGGGGCCACATGGAAGCCACGGAGCCATTGTGACCCAGTGGGGCCTCATGGAATCAAGGAGACCATGGTGACACAGGTGATGCACATGAAGCCAAGGAGCCATTGTGACAAAGTGGGGCCTCATGGAATCAAGGAGACCATGGTGACACAGGTGATGCACATGAAGCCAAGGAGCCATTGTGACACAGTGGGGCCTGATGGAATCAAGGAGACCATGGTGACACAGGTGATGCACATGAAGCCAAGGAGCCATTGTGACACAGCGGGGCTTCTTCCCTTCAGCTCTGCAGTTGGCTGTCTCAGCCCGAGGCACCATTTGCCAAGTGCTCTCCTCAGGCCTCTGCCTGCACACAGGCCCAGAGAAGTTTTCCTGTTTGGAAGGAAAGAATGAAAAAGCCTGAGCAGGTTCCCTAGACAACCAAACCCACATGCTGAGTCCAGGCTGCCTGCAATGATGTCCCCTTTCTACAAGGGATACTGTGAGCAGGAATGATCTCTGGGAGCAGAATTCTCGCAGTCTTTCCACTGAATTCTCTGTCCCTGTCCTTTGCCTGGCTCTCTGTTGCAGATGGAAGCTGCTGGTGCAATTCTCTGCCTGAAGCCCTCGTTTGATGCAAGCAGATGCTCCCAGGTGTGTTCAGCAGCTGTTGCTCAGTGTTGATGCAAAGCTTTTGTGTTCCTCATGGAAGCAAGGAGCCATTGTGACACTGCAGGGGCTCATGGCATCAAGGAGACAATTGTGACAGTACAGAACCTCCTAGATTCAAGGCTCCATGGTGACACCGTGGGGAATCATGGAACCACATGGAAATGTGTCCCTGATGAGACACAGCAGGGCCTTGTTGGAGCCAAAGAAACCTCTGCAAAAAGCAGGGTAGCTCACAGAACCAAGGAGTCCATTGTTACAATAGAAAACCTATGGAAGCAAGGAGCCATTGTGACCCAGTGGGGCCTCATGGAATCAAGGAGACCATGGTGACACAGGTGATGCACATGAAGCCAAGGAGCCATTGTGACACAGTGGGGCCTCATGGAATCAAGGAGACCATGGTGACACAGGTGATGCACATGAAGCCAAGGAGCCATTGTGACCCAGTGGGGCCTCATGGAATCAAGGAGACCATGGTGACACAGGTGATGCACATGAAGCCAAAGAGCCATTGTGACACAGCGGGGCTTCTTCCCTTCAGCTCTGCAGCTGGCTGTCCCAGACCGAGGCGCCATGTGCCAAGTGTTCTACTCAGGGCTCTGCCTGCACACAGGCCCAGAGAAGTTTTCCTGTTTGTAAGGAAAGAATGAAAAAGCCTGAGCAGGTTCCCTAAACAACCAACCCCACATGCTGAGTGCAGGTTGCCTGCAATGATGTCCCCTTTCTACAAGGGATACTGTGAGCAGGAATGATGTCTGGGAGCAGAATTCTCGCAGTCTTTCCACGGAATTCTCTGTCCCTGTCCTTTGCCTGGCTCTCTCTTGCAGATGGAAGCTGCTGGTGCCATTCTCAGCTTGAAGCCCTGGTTTGATGCAAGCAGATGCTCCCAGGTGTGTTCAGCAGCTGTTGCTCAGTGTTGATGCAAAGCTTTTGTGTTCCTCATGGAAGCAAGGAGCCATTGTGACACTGCAGGGGCTCATGGCATCAAGGAGACAATTGTGACAGTACAGAACCTCCTAGAAACAAGGCTCCATGGTGACACCGTGGGGAATCATGGAACCACATGGAAATGTGTTCCTCATGAGACACAGCAGGGCCTTGTTGGAACCAAAGACACCTCTGCAAAAAGCAGAGTAGCTCACAGAACCAAGGAGTCCATTGTTACAATCGAAAACCTATGGAAGCAAGGGGCCATTGTGACCCAGTGGGGCCACATGGAAGCCACGGAGCCATTGTGACCCAGTGGGGCCTCATGGAATCAAGGAGACCATGGTGACACAGGTGATGCACATGAAGCCAAGGAGCCATTGTGACCCAGTGGGGCCTCATGGAATCAAGGAGACCATGGTGACACAGGTGATGCACATGAAGCAAAGGAGCCATTGTGACCCAGTGGGGCCTCATGGAATCAAGGAGACCATGGTGACACAGGTGATGCACATGAAGCCAAGGAGCCACTGTGACACAGTGGGGCCTCATGGAATCAAGGAGACCATTGTGACACAGGTGAAGTACATGAAGCCAAGGAGCCATTGTGACACAGTGGGGCCTCATGGAATCAAGGAGACCATGGTGACACAGGTGATGCACATGAAGCCAAGGAGCCATTGTGACACAGCGGGGCTTCTTCCCTTCAGCTCTGCAGCTGGCTGTCCCACACCGAGGCACCATGTGCCAAGTGCTCTCCTCAGGGCTCTGCCTGCACACAGGCCCAGAGAAGTTTTCCTGTTTGGAAGGAAAGGATGGAAAAGCCTGAGCAGGTTTCCTAGACAACCAACCCCACATGCTGAGTCCAGGCTGCCTGCAATGATGTCCCCTTTCTACAAGGGACACTGTGAGCAGGAATGATCTCTGGGAGCAGAATTCCCGCATTCTTTCCACGGAATTCTCTGTCCCTGTCCTTTGCCTGGCTCTCTGTTGCAGATGGAAGCTGCTGCAGCTGACATTCTCCGCTTGAAGCCCTCGTATGATGCAAGCAGATGCTCCCAGGTGTGTTCAGCAGCTGTTGCTCAGTGTTGATGCAAAGCTTTTGTGTTCCTCATGGAAGCAAGGAGCCATTGTGACACTGCAGGGGCTCATGGCATCAAGGAGACAATTGTGACCGTACAGAACCTCCTAGAAACAAGGCTCCATGGTGACACCGTGGGGAATCATGGAACCACATGGAAATGTGTTCCTGATGAGACACAGCAGGGCCTTGTTGGAAGCAAAGACATCTCTGCAAAAAGCAGGGTAGCTCACAGAACCAAGGAGTCCATTGTTACAATCGAAAACCTATGGAAGCAAGGGGCCATTGTGACCCAGTGGGGCCACATGGAAGCCAAGGAGCCATTGTGACCCAGTGGGGCCTCATGGAATCAAGGAGACCATGGTGACACAGGTGATGCACATGAAGCCAAGGAGCCATTGTGACAAAGTAGGGCCTCATGGAATCAAGGAGACCATGGTGACACAGGTGATGCACATGAAGCCAAGGAGCCATTGTGACACAGTGGGGCCTCATGGAATCAAGGACAGGTGATGCACATGAAGCCAAGGAGCCATTGTGACACAGTGGGGCCTCATGGAATCCAGGAGACCATTGTGACTCAGGTGATGTACATGAAGCCAAGGAGCCATTGTGACCCAGTGGGGCCTCATGGAATCAAGGAGACCATGGTGACACAGGTGATGCACATGAAGCCAAGGAGCCATTGTGACCCAGTGGGGCCTCATGGAATCAAGGAGACCATGGTGACACAGGTGATGCACATGAAGCCAAGGAGCCATTGTGACCCAGTGGGGCCTCATGGAATCAAGGAGACCATGGTGACACAGGTGATGCACATGAAGCCAAGGAGCCATTGTGACACAGTGGGGCCTCATGGAATCAAGGAGGCCATGGTGACACAGGTGATGCACATGAAGCCAAGGAGCCATTGTGACACAGCAGGGCTTCTTCCCTTCAGCTCTGCATCTGGGTGTCCCACACCGAGGCACCATGTGCCATGTGCTTTCCTCAGGGCTCTGCCTGCACACAGGCCCAGAGAAGTTTTCCTGTTTGTAAGGTTAAGAATGAAAAAGCCTGAGCAGGTTCCCTAGAAAACCAACCCCACATGCTCAGTCCAGGCTGCCTGCAATGATGTCCCCTTTCTACAAGGGACACTGTGAGCAGGAATGATGTCTGGGAGCAGAATTCTCGCAGTCTTTCCACTGAATTCTCTGTCCCTGTCCTTTGCCTGGCTCTCTGTTGCAGATGGAAGCTGCTGGTGCCATTCTCCACTTGAAGCCCACGTTTGATGCAAGCAGATGCTCCCAGGTGTGTTCAGCAGCTGTTGCTCAGTGTTGATGCCAAGCTTTTGTGTTCCTCATGGATGCAAGGAGCCATTGTGACACTGCAGGGGCTCATGGCATCAAGGAGACAATTGTGACAGTACAGAACCTCCTAGAAACAAGGCTCCATGGTGACACCGTGGGGAATCATGGAACCACATGGAAATGTGTTCCTCATGAGACACAGCAGGGCCTTATTGGAACCAAAGACACATCTGCAAAAAGCAGGGTAGCTCACAGAACCAAGGAGTCCATTGTTACAATAGAAAACCTATGGAAGTAAGGGGCCATTGTGACACAGTGGGGCCACAAGGAAGCCAAGGAGCCATTGTGACCCAGTGGGGCCTCATGGAATCAAGGAGACCATGGTGACACAGGTGATGCACATGAAGCCAAGGAGCCATTGTGACACAGTGGGGCCTCATGGAATCAAGGAGACCATGGTGACACAGGTGATGCACATGGAGCCAAGGAGCCATTGTGACAAAGTGGGGCCTCATGGAATCAAGGAGACCATGGTGACACAGGTGATGCACATGAAGCCAAGGAGCCATTGTGACCCAGTGGGGCCTCATGGAATCAAGGAGACCATGGTGACACAGGTGATGCACATGAAGCCAAGGAGCCACTGTGACACAGTGGGGCCTCATGGAGTCAAGGAGACCATGGTGACACAGGTGATGCATATGAAGCCAAGGAGCCATTGTGACACAGCGGGGCTTCTTCCCTTCAGCTCTGCAGCTGGCTGTCCCACACCGAGGCACCATGTGCCAAGTGCTCTCCTCAGGGCTCTGCCTGCACACAGGCCCAGAGAAGTTTTCCTGTTTGTAAGGAAAGGATGGAAAAGCCTGAGCAGGTTTCCTAGACAACCAACCCCACATGCTGAGTCCAGGCTGCCTGCAATGATGTCCCCTTTCTACAAGGGACACTGTGAGCAGGAATGATCTCTGGGAGTAGAATTCCCGCATTCTTTCCACGGAATTCTCTGTCCCTGTCCTTTGCCTGGCTCTCTGTTGCAGATGGAAGCTGCTGCAGCTGACATTCTCCGCTTGAAGCCCTCGTTTGATGCAAGCAGATGCTCCCAGGTGTGTTCAGCAGCTGTTGCTCAGTGTTGATGCAAAGCTTTTGTGTTCCTCATGGAAGCAAGGAGCCATTGTGACACTGCAGGGGCTCATGGCATCAAGGAGACAATTGTGACCGTACAGAACCTCCTAGAAACAAGGCTCCATGGTGACACCGTGGGGAATCATGGAACCACATGGAAATGTGTTCCTCATGAGACACAGCAGGGCCTTGTTGGAAGCAAAGACACCTCTGCAAAAAGCAGGGTAGCTCACAGAACCAAGGAGTCCATTGTTACAATCGAAAACCTATGGAAGCAAGGAGCCATTGTGACCCAGTGGGGCCACATGGAAGCCACGGAGCCATTGTGACCCAGTGGGGCCTCATGGAATCAAGGAGACCATGGTGACACAGGTGATGCACATGAAGCCAAGGAGCCATTGTGACACAGTGGGGCCTCATGGAATCAAGGAGACCATGGTGACACAGGTGATGCACATGAAGCCAAGGAGCCATTGTGACCCAGTGGGGCCTCATGGAATCAAGGAGACCATGGTGACACAGGTGATGCACATGAAGCCAAGGAGCCATTGTGACAAAGTGGGGCCTCATGGAATCAAGGAGACCATGGTGACACAGGTGATGCACATGAAGCCAAGGAGCCATTGTGACACAGTGGGGCCTCATGGAATCAAGGAGACCATGGTGACACAGGTGATGCACATGAAGCCAAGGAGCCATTGTGACACAGCGGGGCTTCTTCCCTTCAGCTCTGCAGTTGCCTGTCCCAGCCCGAGGCACCATGTGCCAAGTGCTCTCCTCAGGCCTCTGCCTGCACACAGGCCCAGAGAAGTTTTCCTGTTTGGAAGGAAAGAATGAAAAAGCCTGAGCAGGTTCCCTAGACAACCAAACCCACATGCTGAGTCCAGGCTGCCTGCAATGATGTCCCCTTTCTACAAGGGATACTGTGAGCAGGAATGATGTCTGGGAGCAGAATTCTCGCAGTCTTTCCACGGAATTCTCTGTCCCTGTCCTTTGCCTGGCTCTCTGTTGCAGATGGAAGCTGCTGGTGCAATTCTCTGCCTGAAGCCCTAGTTTGATGCAAGCAGATGCTCCCCGGTGTGTTCAGCAGCTGTTGCTCAGTGTTGATGCAAAGCTTTTGTGTTCCTCATGGAAGCAAGGAGCCATTGTGACACTGCAGGGGCTCATGGCATCAAGGAGACAATTGTGACAGTACAGAACCTCCTAGAAACAAGGCTCCATGGTGACACCGTGGGGAATCATGGAACCACATGGAAATGTGTTCCTGATGAGACACAGCAGGGCCTTGTTGGAAGCAAAGACATCTCTGCAAAAAGCAGGGTAGCTCACAGAACCAAGGAGTCCATTGTTACAATCGAAAACCTATGGAAGCAAGGGGCCATTGTGACCCAGTGGGGCCACATGGAAGCCAAGGAGCCATTGTGACCCAGTGGGGCCTCATGGAATCAAGGAGACCATGGTGACACAGGTGATGCACATGAAGCCAAGGAGCCATTGTGACAAAGTGGGGCCTCATGGAATCAAGGAGACCATGGTGACACAGGTGATGCACATGAAGCCAAGGAGCCATTGTGACACAGTGGGGCCTCATGGAATCAAGGACAGGTGATGCACATGAAGCCAAGGAGCCATTGTGACACAGTGGGGCCTCATGGAATCCAGGAGACCATTGTGACTCAGGTGATGTACATGAAGCCAAGGAGCCATTGTGACCCAGTGGGGCCTCATGGAATCAAGGAGACCATGGTGACACAGGTGATGCACATGAAGCCAAGGAGCCATTGTGACCCAGTGGGGCCTCATGGAATCAAGGAGACCATGGTGACACAGGTGATGCACATGAAGCCAAGGAGCCATTGTGACCCAGTGGGGCCTCATGGAATCAAGGAGACCATGGTGACACAGGTGATGCACATGAAGCCAAGGAGCCATTGTGACACAGTGGGGCCTCATGGAATCAAGGAGGCCATGGTGACACAGGTGATGCACATGAAGCCAAGGAGCCATTGTGACACAGCAGGGCTTCTTCCCTTCAGCTCTGCATCTGGGTGTCCCACACCGAGGCACCATGTGCCATGTGCTTTCCTCAGGGCTCTGCCTGCACACAGGCCCAGAGAAGTTTTCCTGTTTGTAAGGTTAAGAATGAAAAAGCCTGAGCAGGTTCCCTAGAAAACCAACCCCACATGCTCAGTCCAGGCTGCCTGCAATGATGTCCCCTTTCTACAAGGGACACTGTGAGCAGGAATGATGTCTGGGAGCAGAATTCTCGCAGTCTTTCCACTGAATTCTCTGTCCCTGTCCTTTGCCTGGCTCTCTGTTGCAGATGGAAGCTGCTGGTGCCATTCTCCACTTGAAGCCCACGTTTGATGCAAGCAGATGCTCCCAGGTGTGTTCAGCAGCTGTTGCTCAGTGTTGATGCCAAGCTTTTGTGTTCCTCATGGATGCAAGGAGCCATTGTGACACTGCAGGGGCTCATGGCATCAAGGAGACAATTGTGACAGTACAGAACCTCCTAGAAACAAGGCTCCATGGTGACACCGTGGGGAATCATGGAACCACATGGAAATGTGTTCCTCATGAGACACAGCAGGGCCTTATTGGAACCAAAGACACATCTGCAAAAAGCAGGGTAGCTCACAGAACCAAGGAGTCCATTGTTACAATAGAAAACCTATGGAAGTAAGGGGCCATTGTGACACAGTGGGGCCACAAGGAAGCCAAGGAGCCATTGTGACCCAGTGGGGCCTCATGGAATCAAGGAGACCATGGTGACACAGGTGATGCACATGAAGCCAAGGAGCCATTGTGACACAGTGGGGCCTCATGGAATCAAGGAGACCATGGTGACACAGGTGATGCACATGGAGCCAAGGAGCCATTGTGACAAAGTGGGGCCTCATGGAATCAAGGAGACCATGGTGACACAGGTGATGCACATGAAGCCAAGGAGCCATTGTGACCCAGTGGGGCCTCATGGAATCAAGGAGACCATGGTGACACAGGTGATGCACATGAAGCCAAGGAGCCACTGTGACACAGTGGGGCCTCATGGAGTCAAGGAGACCATGGTGACACAGGTGATGCATATGAAGCCAAGGAGCCATTGTGACACAGCGGGGCTTCTTCCCTTCAGCTCTGCAGCTGGCTGTCCCACACCGAGGCACCATGTGCCAAGTGCTCTCCTCAGGGCTCTGCCTGCACACAGGCCCAGAGAAGTTTTCCTGTTTGTAAGGAAAGGATGGAAAAGCCTGAGCAGGTTTCCTAGACAACCAACCCCACATGCTGAGTCCAGGCTGCCTGCAATGATGTCCCCTTTCTACAAGGGACACTGTGAGCAGGAATGATCTCTGGGAGTAGAATTCCCGCATTCTTTCCACGGAATTCTCTGTCCCTGTCCTTTGCCTGGCTCTCTGTTGCAGATGGAAGCTGCTGCAGCTGACATTCTCCGCTTGAAGCCCTCGTTTGATGCAAGCAGATGCTCCCAGGTGTGTTCAGCAGCTGTTGCTCAGTGTTGATGCAAAGCTTTTGTGTTCCTCATGGAAGCAAGGAGCCATTGTGACACTGCAGGGGCTCATGGCATCAAGGAGACAATTGTGACCGTACAGAACCTCCTAGAAACAAGGCTCCATGGTGACACCGTGGGGAATCATGGAACCACATGGAAATGTGTTCCTCATGAGACACAGCAGGGCCTTGTTGGAAGCAAAGACACCTCTGCAAAAAGCAGGGTAGCTCACAGAACCAAGGAGTCCATTGTTACAATCGAAAACCTATGGAAGCAAGGAGCCATTGTGACCCAGTGGGGCCACATGGAAGCCACGGAGCCATTGTGACCCAGTGGGGCCTCATGGAATCAAGGAGACCATGGTGACACAGGTGATGCACATGAAGCCAAGGAGCCATTGTGACACAGTGGGGCCTCATGGAATCAAGGAGACCATGGTGACACAGGTGATGTACATGAAGCCAAGGAGCCATTGTGACCCAGTGGGGCCTCATGGAATCAAGGAGACCATGGTGACACAGGTGATGCACATGAAGCCAAGGAGCCATTGTGACAAAGTGGGGCCTCATGGAATCAAGGAGACCATGGTGACACAGGTGATGCACATGAAGCCAAGGAGCCATTGTGACACAGTGGGGCCTCATGGAATCAAGGAGACCATGGTGACACAGGTGATGCACATGAAGCCAAGGAGCCATTGTGACACAGCGGGGCTTCTTCCCTTCAGCTCTGCAGTTGCCTGTCCCAGCCCGAGGCACCATGTGCCAAGTGCTCTCCTCAGGCCTCTGCCTGCACACAGGCCCAGAGAAGTTTTCCTGTTTGGAAGGAAAGAATGAAAAAGCCTGAGCAGGTTCCCTAGACAACCAAACCCACATGCTGAGTCCAGGCTGCCTGCAATGATGTCCCCTTTCTACAAGGGATACTGTGAGCAGGAATGATGTCTGGGAGCAGAATTCTCGCAGTCTTTCCACGGAATTCTCTGTCCCTGTCCTTTGCCTGGCTCTCTGTTGCAGATGGAAGCTGCTGGTGCAATTCTCTGCCTGAAGCCCTAGTTTGATGCAAGCAGATGCTCCCCGGTGTGTTCAGCAGCTGTTGCTCAGTGTTGATGCAAAGCTTTTGTGTTCCTCATGGAAGCAAGGAGCCATTGTGACACTGCAGGGGCTCATGGCATCAAGGAGACAATTGTGACACTACAGAACCTCCTAGAAACAAGGCTCCATGGTGACACCGTGGGGAATCATGGAACCACATGGAAATGTGTTCCTCATGAGACACAGCAGGGCCTTGTTGGAACCAAAGACACCTCTGCAAAAAGCAGGGTAGCTCACAGAACCAAGGAGTCCATTGTTACAATAGAAAACCTATGGAAGCAAGGAGCCATTGTGTCACAGTGGGACCACATGGAAGCCACGGAGCCATTGTGACCCAGTGGGGCCTCATGGAATCAAGGAGACCATGGTGACACAGGTGATGCACATGAAGCCAAGGAGCCATTGTGACACAGTGGGGCCTCATGGAATCAAGGACAGGTGATGCACATGAAGCCAAGGAGCCATTGTGACACAGTGGGGCCTCATGGAATCCAGGAGACCATTGTGACTCAGGTGATGTACATGAAGCCAAGGAGCCATTGTGACACAGTGGGGCCTCATGGAATCAAGGAGACCATGGTGACACAGGTGATGCACATGAAGCCAAGGAGCCATTGTGACACAGCGGGGCCTCATGGAATCAAGGAGACCATGGTGACACAGGTGATGCACATGGAGCCAAGGAGCCATTGTGACAAAGTGGGGCCTCATGGAATCAAGGAGACCATGGTGACACAGGTGATGCACATGAAGCCAAGGAGCCATTGTGACCCAGTGGGGCCTCATGGAATCAAGGAGACCATGGTGACACAGGTGATGCACATGAAGCCAAGGAGCCATTGTGACCCAGTGGGGCCTCATGGAATCAAGGAGACCATGGTGACACAGGTGATGCACATGAAGCCAAGGAGCCATTGTGACACAGCGGGGCTTCTTCCCTTCAGCTCTGCAGCTGGCTGTCCCACACCGAGGCACCATGTGCCAAGTGCTCTCCTCAGGGCTCTGCCTGCACACAGGCCCAGAGAAGTTTTCCTGTTTGTAAGGAAAGAATGGAAAAGCCTGAGCAGGTTTCCTAAACAACCAACCCCACATGCTGAGTCCAGGCTGCCTGCAATGATGTCCCCTTTCTACAAGGGACACTGTGCGCAGGAATGATCTCTGGGAGCAGAATTCCCTCATTCTTTCCACTGAATTCTCTGTCCCTGTCCTTTGCCTGGCTCTCTGTTGCAGATGGAAGCTTCTGGTGCCATTCTCCACTTGAAGCCCACGTTTGATGCAAGCAGATGCTCCCAGGTGTGTTCAGCAGCTGTTGCTCAGTGTTGATGCAAAGCTTTTGTGTTCCTCATGGAAGCAAGGAACCATTGTGACACTGCAGGGGCTCATGGCATCAAGGAGACAATTGTGATACTACAGAACCTCCTAGAAACAAGGCTCCATGGTGACACCGTGGGGAATCATGGAACCACATGGAAATGTGTTCCTCATGAGACACAGCAGGGCCTTGTTGGAACCAAAGACACATCTGCAAAAAGCAGGGTAGCTCACAGAACCAAGGAGTCCATTGTTACAATAGAAAACCTATGGAAGTAAGGAGCCTTTGTGGCCCAGTGGGGCCTCATGGAATCAAGGAGACCATGGTGACACAGGTGATGCACATGAAGCCAAGGAGCCATTGTGACACAGTGGGGCCTCATGGAATCAAGGAGACCATGGTGACACAGGTGATGCACATGAAGCCAAGGAGCCATTGTGACACAGCGGGGCTTCTTCCCTTCAGCTCTGCAGCTGGCTGTCCCACACCGAGGCACCATGTGCCAAGTGCTCTCCTCAGGGCTCTGCCTGCACACAGGCCCAGAGAAGTTTTCCTGTTTGTAAGGTTAAGAATGAAAAAGCCTGAGCAGGTTCCCTAGACAACCAACCCCACATGCTGAGTCCAGGCTGCCTGCAATGATGTCCCCTTTCTACAAGGGACACTGTGAGCAGGAATGATGACTGGGAGCAGAATTCTCGCAGTCTTTCCACGGAATTCTCTGTCCCTGTCCTTTGCCTGGCTCTCTGTTGCAGATGGAAGCTGCTGGTGCCATTCTCCACTTGAAGCCCACGTTTGATGCAAGCAGATGCTCCCAGGTGTGTTCAGCAGCTGTTGCTCAGTGTTGATGCAAAGTTTTTGTGTTCCTCATGGAAGCAAGGAGCCATTGTGACACTGCAGGGGCTCATGGCATCAAGGAGACAATTGTGACAGTACAGAACCTCCTAGAAACAAGGCTCCATGGTGACACCGTGGGGAATCATGGAACCACATGGAAATGTGTTCCTCATGAGACACAGCAGGGCCTTGTTGGAACCAAAGACACCTCTGCAAAAAGCAGGGTAGCTCACAGAACCAAGGAGTCCATTGTTACAATCGAAAACCTATGGAAGCAAGGGGCCATTGTGACACAGTGGGGCCACATGAAAGCCACGGAGCCATTGTGACCCAGTGGGGCCTCATGGAATCAAGAAGACCATGGTGACACAGGTGATGCACATGAAGCCAAGGAGCCATTGTGACACAGTGGGGCCTCATGGAATCAAGGAGACCATGGTGACACAGGTGATGCACATGAAGCCAAGGAGCCATTGTGACACAGTGGGGCCTCATGGAATCAAGGAGACCATTGTGACTCAGGTGATGTACATGAAGCCAAGGAGCCATTGTGACACAGTGGGGCCTCATGGAATCAAGGAGACCATGGTGACACAGGTGATGCACATGAAGCCAAGGAGCCATTGTGACACAGCAGGGCTTCTTCCCTTCAGCTCTGCAGCTGGCTGTCCCACACCGAGGCACCATGTGCCAAGTGCTTTCCTCAGGGCTCTGCCTGCACACAGGCCCAGAGAAGTTTTCCTATTTGTAAGGAAAGAATGAAAAAGCCTGAGCAGGTTCCCTAGACAACCAAACCCACATGCTGAGTCCAGGCTGCCTGCAATGATGTCCCCTTTCTACAAGGGACACTGTGAGCAGGAATGATGTCTGGGAGCAGAATTCTCGCAGTCTTTCCACTGAATTCTCTGTCCCTGTCCTTTGCCTGGCTCTCTGTTGCAGATGGAAGCTGCTGGTGCCATTCTCAGCTTGAAGCCCTCGTTTGATGCAAGCAGATGCTCCCAGGTGTGTTCAGCAGCTGTTGCTCAGTGTTGATGCAAAGCTTTTGTGTTCCTCATGGAAGCAAGGAGCCATTGTGACACTGCAGGGGCTCATGGCATCAAGGAGACAATTGTGACAGTACAGAACCTCCTAGAAACAAGGCTCCATGGTGACACCGTGGCGAATCATGGAACCACATGGAAATGTGTTCCTGATGAGACACAGCAGGGCCTTGTTGGAACCAAAGACACCTCTGCAAAAAGCAGGGTAGCTCACAGAACCAAGGAGTCCATTGTTACAATAGAAAACCTATGGAAGCAAGGAGCCATTGTGACCCAGTGGGGCCTCATGGAATCAAGGAGACCATGGTGACACAGGTGATGCACATGAAGCCAAGGAGCCATTGTGACACAGTGGGGCCTCATGGAATCAAGGAGACCATGGTGACACAGGTGATGCACATGAAGCCAAGGAGCCATTGTGACACAGTGGGGCCTCATGGAATCAAGGACAGGTGATGCACATGAAGCCAAGGAGCCATTGTGACCCAGTGGGGCCTCATGGAATCAAGGAGACCATTGTGACACAGGTGATGCACATGAAGCCAAGGAGCCATTGTGACACAGTGGGGCCTGATGGAATCAAGGAGACCATGGTGACACAGGTGATGCACATGAAGCCAAGGAGCCATTGTGACACAGCGGGGCCTCATGGAATCAAGGAGACCATGGTGACACAGGTGATGCACATGAAGCCAAGGAGCCATTGTGACACAGTGGGGCCTCATGGAATCAAGGAGGCCATGGTGACACAGGTGATGCACATGAAGCCAAGGAGCCATTGTGACACAGCAGGGCTTCTTCCCTTCAGCTCTGCAGCTGGCTGTCCCACACCGAGGCACCATGTGCCAAGTTCTTTCCTCAGGGCTCTGCCTGCACACAGGCCCAGAGAAGTTTTCCTGTTTGTAAGGTTAAGAATGAAAAAGCCTGAGCAGGTTCCCTAGACAACCAAACCCACATGCTGAGTCCAGGCTGCCTGCAATGATGTCCCCTTTCTACAAGGGACACTGTGAGCAGGAATGATGTCTGGGAGCAGAATTCTCGCAGTCTTTCCACTGAATTCTCTGTCCCTGTCCTTTGCCTGGCTCTCTGTTGCAGATGGAAGCTGCTGGTGCCATTCTCCACTTGAAGCCCACGTTTGATGCAAGCAGATGCTCCCAGGTGTGTTCAGCAGCTGTTGCTCAGTGTTGATGCCAAGCTTTTGTGTTCCTCATGGATGCAAGGAGCCATTGTGACACTGCAGGGGCTCATGGCATCAAGGAGACAATTGTGACAGTACAGAACCTCCTAGAAACAAGGCTCCATGGTGACACCGTGGGGAATCATGGAACCACATGGAAATGTGTTCCTCATGAGACACAGCAGGGCCTTATTGGAACCAAAGACACATCTGCAAAAAGCAGGGTAGCTCACAGAACCAAGGAGTCCATTGTTACAATAGAGAACCTATGGAAGTAAGGGGCCATTGTGACACAGTGGGGCCACAAGGAAGCCAAGGAGCCATTGTGACCCAGTGGGGCCTCATGGAATCAAGGAGACCATGGTGACACAGGTGATGCACATGAAGCCAAGGAGCCATTGTGACCCAGTGGGGCCTCATGGAATCAAGGAGACCATGGTGACACAGGTGATGCACATGAAGCCAAGGAGCCATTGTGACAAAGTGGGGCCTCATGGAATCAAGGAGACCATGGTGACACAGGTGATGCACATGAAGCCAAGGAGCCATTGTGACACAGTGGGGCCTCATGGAATCAAGGAGACCATGGTGACACAGGTGATGCACATGAAGCCAAGGAGCCATTGTGACACAGCGGGGCTTCTTCCCTTCAGCTCTGCAGTTGGCTGTCCCAGCCCGAGGCACCATGTGCCAAGTGCTCTCCTCAGGCCTCTGCCTGCACACAGGCCCAGAGAAGTTTTCCTGTTTGGAAGGAAAGAATGAAAAAGCCTGAGCAGGTTCCCTAGACAACCAAACCCACATGCTGAGTCCAGGCTGCCTGCAATGATGTCCCCTTTCTACAAGGGATACTGTGAGCAGGAATGATGTCTGGGAGCAGAATTCCCGCAGTCTTTCCACGGAATTCTCTGTCCCTGTCCTTTGCCTGGCTCTCTGTTGCAGATGGAAGCTGCTGGTGCCATTCTCAGCTTGAAGCCCTGGTTTGATGCAAGCAGATGCTCCCAGGTGTGTTCAGCAGCTGTTGCTCAGTGTTGATGCAAAGCTTTTGTGTTCCTCATGGAAGCAAGGAGCCATTGTGACACTGCAGGGGCTCATGGCATCAAGGAGACAATTGTGACAGTACAGAACCTCCTAGAAACAAGGCTCCATGGTGACACCGTGGGGAATCATGGAACCACATGGAAATGTGTTCCTCATGAGACACAGCAGGGCCTTGTTGGAACCAAAGACACCTCTGCAAAAAGCAGGGTAGCTCACAGAACCAAGGAGTCCATTGTTACAATAGAAAACCTATGGAAGCAAGGAGCCATTGTGTCACAGTGGGACCACATGGAAGCCACGGAGCCATTGTGACCCAGTGGGGCCTCATGGAATCAAGGAGACCATGGTGACACAGGTGATGCACATGAAGCCAAGGAGCCATTGTGACACAGTGGGGCCTCATGGAATCAAGGACAGGTGATGCACATGAAGCCAAGGAGCCAGTGTGACACAGTGGGGCCTCATGGAATCAAGGAGGCCATGGTGACACAGGTGATGCACATGAAGCCAAGGAGCCATTGTGACCCAGTGGGGCCTCATGGAATCAAGGAGACCATTTGACACAGGTGATGCACATGAAGCCAAGGAGCCATTGTGACACAGTGGGGCCTCATGGAATCAAGGAGACCATTGTGACACAGGTGAAGTACATGAAGCCAAGGAGCCATTGTGACACAGTGGGGCCTCATGGAATCAAGGAGACCATGGTGACACAGGTGATGCACATGAAGCCAAGGAGCCATTGTGACACAGCGGGGCTTCTTCCCTTCAGCTCTGCAGCTGGCTGTCCCAGACCGAGGCACCATGTGCCAAGTGCTCTCCTCAGGGCTCTGCCTGCACACAGGCCCAGAGAAGTTTTCCTGTTTGGAAGGAAAGGATGGAAAAGCCTGAGCAGGTTTCCTAGACAACCAACCCCACATGCTGAGTCCAGGCTGCCTGCAATGATGTCCCCTTTCTACAAGGGACACTGTGAGCAGGAATGATCTCTGGGAGCAGAATTCCCGCATTCTTTCCACGGAATTCTCTGTCCCTGTCCTTTGCCTGGCTCTCTGTTGCAGATGGAAGCTGCTGCAGCTGACATTCTCCGCTTGAAGCCCTCGTTTGATGCAAGCAGATGCTCCCAGGTGTGTTCAGCAGCTGTTGCTCAGTGTTGATGCAAAGCTTTTGTGTTCCTCATGGAAGCAAGGAGCCATTGTGACACTGCAGGGGCTCATGGCATCAAGGAGACACTTGTGACAGTACAGAACCTCCTAGAAACAAGGCTCCATGGTGACACCGTGGGGAATCATGGAACCACATGGAAATGTGTTCCTGATGAGACAGAGCAGGGCCTTGTTGGAAGCAAAGACACCTCTGCAAAAAGCAGGGTAGCTCACAGAACCAAGGAGTCCATTGTTACAATAGAAAACCTATGGAAGTAAGGAGCCTTTGTGGCCCAGTGGGGCCTCATGGAATCAAGGAGACCATGGTGACACAGGTGATGCACATGAAGCCAAGGAGCCATTGTGACCCAGTGGGGCCTCATGGAATCAAGGAGACCATGGTGACACAGGTGATGCACATGAAGCCAAGGAGCCATTGTGACACAGCGGGGCTTCTTCCCTTCAGCTCTGCAGCTGGCTGTCCCACACCGAGGCACCATGTGCCAAGTGCTCTCCTCAGGGCTCTGCCTGCACACAGGCCCAGAGAAGTTTTCCTGTTTGTAAGGTTAAGAATGAAAAAGCCTGAGCAGGTTCCCTAGACAACCAACCCCACATGCTGAGTCCAGGCTGCCTGCAATGATGTCCCCTTTCTACAAGGGACACTGTGAGCAGGAATGATGACTGGGAGCAGAATTCTCGCAGTCTTTCCACGGAATTCTCTGTCCCTGTCCTTTGCCTGGCTCTCTGTTGCAGATGGAAGCTGCTGGTGCCATTCTCCACTTGAAGCCCACGTTTGATGCAAGCAGATGCTCCCAGGTGTGTTCAGCAGCTGTTGCTCAGTGCTGATGCAAAGCTTTTGTGTTCCTCATGGAAGCAAGGAACCATTGTGACACTGCAGGGGCTCATGGCATCAAGGAGACAATTGTGACAGTACAGAACCACCTAGAAACAAGGCTCCATGGTGACACCGTGGCGAATCATGGAACCACATGGAAATGTGTTCCTGATGAGACACAGCAGGGCCTTGTTGGAACCAAAGACACTTCTGCAAAAAGCAGGGTAGCTCACAGAACCAAGGAGTCCATTGTTACAATAGAAAACCTATGGAAGCAAGGAGCCATTGTGACGCAGTGGGGCCTCATGGAATCAAGGAGACCATGGTGACACAGGTGATGCACATGAAGCCAAGGAGCCATTGTGACACAGCGGGGCTTCTTCCCTTCAGCTCTGCAGTTGGCTGTCCCACACCGAGGCACCATGTGCCAAGTGCTCTCCTCAGGCCTCTGCCTGCACACAGGCCCAGAGAAGTTTTCCTGTTTGGAAGGAAAGAATGAAAAAGCCTGAGCAGGTTCCCTAGACAACCAAACCCACATGCTGAGTCCAGGCTGCCTGCAATGATGTCCCCTTTCTACAAGGGATACTGTGAGCAGGAATGATGTCTGGGAGCAGAATTCTCGCAGTCTTTCCACGGAATTCTCTGTCCCTGTCCTTTGCCTGGCTCTCTGTTGCAGATGGAAGCTGCTGGTGCAATTCTCTGCCTGAAGCCCTAGTTTGATGCAAGCAGATGCTCCCCGGTGTGTTCAGCAGCTGTTGCTCAGTGTTGATGCAAAGCTTTTGTGTTCCTCATGGAAGCAAGGAGCCATTGTGACACTGCAGGGGCTCATGGCATCAAGGAGACAATTGTGACAGTACAGAACCTCCTAGAAACAAGGCTCCATGGTGACACCGTGGCGAATCATGGAACCACATGGAAATGTGTTCCTCATGAGACACAGCAAGGCCTTATTGGAACCAAAGACACATCTGCAAAAAGCAGGGTAGCTCACAGAACCAAGGAGTCCATTGTTACAATAGAAAACCTATGGAAGTAAGGGGCCATTGTGACACAGTGGGGCCACAAGGAAGCCAAGGAGCCATTGTGACCCAGTGGGGCCTCATGGAATCAAGGAGACCATGGTGACACAGGTGATGCACATGAAGCCAAGGAGCCATTGTGACGCAGTGGGGCCTCATGGAATCAAGGAGACCATGGTGACACAGGTGATGCACATGGAGCCAAGGAGCCATTGTGACAAAGTGGGGCCTCATGGAATCAAGGAGACCATGGTGACACAGGTGATGCACATGAAGCCAAGGAGCCATTGTGACACAGTGGGGCCTCATGGAATCAAGGAGACCATGGTGACACAGGTGATGCACATGAAGCCAAGGAGCCACTGTGACACAGTGGGGCCTCATGGAGTCAAGGAGACCATGGTGACACAGGTGATGCACATGAAGCCAAGGAGCCATTGTGACACAGCGGGGCTTCTTCCCTTCAGCTCTGCAGCTGGCTGTCCCACACCGAGGCACCATGTGCCAAGTGCTCTCCTCAGGGCTCTGCCTGCACACAGGCCCAGAGAAGTTTTCCTGTTTGTAAGGAAAGAATGGAAAAGCCTGAGCAGGTTCCCTAGACAACCAAACCCACATGCTCAGTCCAGCCTGCCTGCAATGATGTCCCCTTTCTACAAGGGATACTGTGAGCAGGAATGATGTCTGGGAGCAGAATTCTCGCAGTCTTTCCACGGAATTCTCTGTCCCTGTCCTTTGCCTGGCTCTCTGTTGCAGATGGAAGCTGCTGGTGCCATTCTCAGCTTGAAGCCCTGGTTTGATGCAAGCAGATGCTCCCAGGTGTGTTCAGCAGCTGTTGCTCAGTGTTGATGCAAAGCTTTTGTGTTCCTCATGGAAGCAAGGAGCCATTGTGACACTGCAGGGGCTCATGGCATCAAGGAGACAATTGTGACAGTACAGAACCTCCTAGAAACAAGGCTCCATGGTGACACCGTGGGGAATCATGGAACCACATGGAAATGTGTTCCTCATGAGACACAGCAGGGCCTTGTTGGAACCAAAGACACCTCTGCAAAAAGCAGGGTAGCTCACAGAACCAAGGAGTCCATTGTTACAATCGAAAACCTATGGAAGCAAGGGGCCATTGTGACACAGTGGGGCCTCATGGAAGCCAAGGAGACCATGGTGACACAGGTGATGCACATGAAGCCTATGAGCCATTGTGACCCAGTGGGGCCTCATGGAATCAAGGAGGCCATGGTGACACAGGTGATGCACATGAAGCCAAGGAGCCATTGTGACCCAGTGGGGCCTCATGGAATCAAGGAGACCATGGTGACACAGGTGATGCACATGAAGCCAAGGAGCCATTGTGACACAGCGGGGCTTCTTCCCTTCAGCTCTGCAGCTGGCTGTCCCACACCGAGGCACCATGTGCCAAGTGCTCTCCTCAGGGCTCTGCCTGCACACAGGCCCAGAGAAGTTTTCCTGTTTGGAAGGAAAGGATGGAAAAGCCTGAGCAGGTTTCCTAGACAACCAACCCCACATGCTGAGTCCAGGCTGCCTGCAATGATGTCCCCTTTCTACAAGGGACACTGTGAGCAGGAATGATCTCTGGGAGCAGAATTCCCGCATTCTTTCCACGGAGTTCTCTGTCCCTGTCCTTTGCCTGGCTCTCTGTTGCAGATGGAAGCTGCTGCAGCTGACATTCTCCGCTTGAAGCCCTCGTTTGATGCAAGCAGATGCTCCCAGGTGTGTTCAGCAGCTGTTGCTCAGTGTTGATGCAAAGCTTTTGTGTTCTTCATGGAAGCAAGGAGCCATTGTGACACTGCAGGGGCTCATGGCATCAAGGAGACAATTGTGACCGTACAGAACCTCCTAGAAACAAGGCTCCATGGTGACACCGTGGGGAATCATGGAACCACATGGAAATGTGTTCCTCATGAGACAGAGCAGGGCCTTGTTGGAAGCAAAGACACCTCTGCAAAAAGCAGGGTAGCTCACAGAACCAAGGAGTCCATTGTTACAATCGAAAACCTATGGAAGCAAGGAGCCATTGTGACCCAGTGGGGCCACATGGAAGCCACGGAGCCATTGTGACCCAGTGGGGCCTCATGGAATCAAGGAGACCATGGTGACACAGGTGATGCACATGAAGCCAAGGAGCCATTGTGACCCAGTGGGGCCTCATGGAATCAAGGAGACCATTGTGACACAGGTGATGTACATGAAGCCAAGGAGCCATTGTGACCCAGTGGGGCCTCATGGAATCAAGGAGACCATGGTGACACAGGTGATGCACATGAAGCCAAGGAGCCATTGTGACAAAGTGGGGCCTCATGGAATCAAGGAGACCATGGTGACACAGGTGATGCACATGAAGCCAAGGAGCCATTGTGACAAAGTGGGGCCTCATGGAATCAAGGAGACCATGGTGACACAGGTGATGCACATGAAGCCAAGGAGCCATTGTGACAAAGTGGGGCCTCATGGAATCAAGGAGACCATGGTGACACAGGTGATGTACATGAAGCCAAGGAGCCATTGTGACACAGTGGGGCCTCATGGAATCAAGGAGACCATGGTGACACAGGTGATGCACATGAAGCCAAGGAGCCATTGTGACACAGCGGGGCTTCTTCCCTTCAGCTCTGCAGTTGCCTGTCCCAGCCCGAGGCACCATGTGCCAAGTGCTCTCCTCAGGCCTCTGCCTGCACACAGGCCCAGAGAAGTTTTCCTGTTTGGAAGGAAAGAATGAAAAAGCCTGAGCAGGTTCCCTAGACAACCAAACCCACATGCTGAGTCCAGGCTGCCTGCAATGATGTCCCCTTTCTACAAGGGATACTGTGAGCAGGAATGATGTCTGGGAGCAGAATTCTCGCAGTCTTTCCACGGAATTCTCTGTCCCAGTCCTTTGCCTGGCTCTCTGTTGCAGATGGAAGCTGCTGGTGCAATTCTCTGCCTGAAGCCCTAGTTTGATGGAAGCAGATGCTCCCCGGTGTGTTCAGCAGCTGTTGCTCAGTGTTGATGCAAAGCTTTTGTGTTCCTCATGGAAGCAAGGAGCCATTGTGACACTGCAGGGGCTCATGGCATCAAGGAGACAATTGTGACAGTACAGAACCTCCTAGAAACAAGGCTCCATGGTGACACCGTGGGGAATCATGGAACCACATGGAAATGTGTTCCTGATGAGACACAGCAGGGCCTTGTTGGAAGCAAAGACACCTCTGCAAAAAGCAGGGTAGCTCACAGAACCAAGGAGTCCATTGTTACAATAGAAAACCTATGGAAGCAAGGAGCCATTGTGTCACAGTGGGACCACATGGAAGCCACGGAGCCATTGTGACCCAGTGGGGCCTCATGGAATCAAGGACAGGTGATGCACATGAAGCCAAGGAGCCATTGTGACACAGTGGGGCCTCATGGAATCCAGGAGACCATTGTGACTCAGGTGATGTACATGAAGCCAAGGAGCCATTGTGACACAGTGGGGCCTCATGGAATCAAGGAGACCATTGTGACACAGGTGATGCACATGAAGCCAAGGAGCCATTGTGACACAGTGGGGCCTCATGGAATCAAGGAGACCATGGTGACACAGGTGATGCACATGGAGCCAAGGAGCCATTGTGACCCAGTGGGGCCTCATGGAATCAAGGAGACCATGGTGACACAGGTGATGCACATGAAGCCAAGGAGCCATTGTGACACAGTGGGGCCTCATGGAATCAAGGAGACCATGGTGACACAGGTGATGCACATGAAGCCAAGGAGCCACTGTGACACAGTGGGGCCTCATGGAGTCAAGGAGACCATGGTGACACAGGTGATGCACATGAAGCCAAGGAGCCATTGTGACACAGCGGGGCTTCTTCCCTTCAGCTCTGCAGCTGGCTGTCCCACACCGAGGCACCATGTGCCAAGTGCTCTCCTCAGGGCTCTGCCTGCACACAGGCCCAGAGAAGTTTTCCTGTTTGTAAGGAAAGAATGGAAAAGCCTGAGCAGGTTCCCTAGACAACCAAACCCACATGCTCAGTCCAGCCTGCCTGCAATGATGTCCCCTTTCTACAAGGGATACTGTGAGCAGGAATGATGTCTGGGAGCAGAATTCTCGCAGTCTTTCCACGGAATTCTCTGTCCCTGTCCTTTGCCTGGCTCTCTGTTGCAGATGGAAGCTGCTGGTGCCATTCTCAGCTTGAAGCCCTGGTTTGATGCAAGCAGATGCTCCCAGGTGTGTTCAGCAGCTGTTGCTCAGTGTTGATGCAAAGCTTTTGTGTTCCTCATGGAAGCAAGGAGCCATTGTGACACTGCAGGGGCTCATGGCATCAAGGAGACAATTGTGACAGTACAGAACCTCCTAGAAACAAGGCTCCATGGTGACACCGTGGGGAATCATGGAACCACATGGAAATGTGTTCCTCATGAGACACAGCAGGGCCTTGTTGGAACCAAAGACACCTCTGCAAAAAGCAGGGTAGCTCACAGAACCAAGGAGTCCATTGTTACAATAGAAAACCTATGGAAGCAAGGGGCCATTGTGACACAGTGGGGCCACATGGAAGCCAAGGAGGCATTGTGACCCAGTGGGGCCTCATGGAATCAAGGAGGCCATGGTGACACAGGTGATGCACATGAAGCCAAGGAGCCATTGTGACACAGTGGGGCCTCATGGAATCAAGGAGACCATGGTGACACAGGTGATGCACATGAAGCCAAGGAGCCATTGTGACACAGTGGGGCCTCATGGAATCAAGGAGGCCATGGTGACACAGGTGATGCACATGAAGCCAAGGATCCATTGTGACCCAGTGGGGCCTCATGGAATCAAGGAGACCATTTGACACAGGTGATGCACATGAAGCCAAGGAGCCATTGTGACACAGTGGGGCCTGATGGAATCAAGGAGACCATGGTGACACAGGTGATGCACATGAAGCCAAGGAGCCATTGTGACCCAGTGGGGCCTCATGGAATCAAGGAGACCATGGTGACACAGGTGATGCACATGAAGCCAAGGAGCCACTATGACACAGTGGGGCCTCATGGAGTCAAGGAGACCATGGTGACACAGGTGATGCACATGAAGCCAAGGAGCCATTGTGACACAGCAGGGCTTCTTCCCTTCAGCTCTGCAGCTGGCTGTCCCACACCGAGGCACCATGTGCCAAGTGCTCTCCTCAGGGCTCTGCCTGCCCACAGGCCCAGAGAAGTTTTCCTGTTTGGAAGGAAAGAATGAAAAAGCCTGAGCAGGTTCCCTAGACAACCAAACCCACGTGCTCAGTCCAGGCTGCCTGCAATGATGTCCCCTTTCTACAAGGGACACTGTGAGCAGGAATGATCTCTGGGAGCAGAATTCTTGCAGTCTTTCCACTGAATTCTCTGTCCCTGTCCTTTGCCTGGCTCTCTGTTGCAGATGGAAGCTGCTGGTGCCATTCTCAGCTTGAAGCCCTCGTTTGATGCAAGCAGATGCTCCCAGGTGTGTTCAGCAGCTGTTGCTCAGTGTTGATGCAAAGCTTTTGTGTTCCTCATGGAAGCAAGGAGCCATTGTGACATTGCAGGGGCTCATGGCATCAAGGAGACAATTGTGACAGTACAGAACCTCCTAGAAACAAGGCTCCATGGTGACACCGTGGGGAATCATGGAACCACATGGAAATGTGTTCCTGATGAGACACAGCAGGGCCTTATTGGAACCAAAGACACCTCTGCAAAAAGCAGGGTAGCTCACAGAACCAAGGAGTCCATTGTTACAATCGAAAACCTATGGAAGTAAGGGGCCATTGTGACACAGTGGGGCCACAAGGAAGCCAAGGAACCATTGTGACACAGTGGGGCCTCATGGAATCAAGGAGACCATGGTGACACAGGTGATGCACATGAAGCCAAGGAGCCATTGTGACCCAGTGGGGCCTCATGGAATCAAGGAGACCATTGTGACACAGGTGCTGTACATGAAGCCAAGGAGCCATTGTGACCCAGTGGGGCCTCATGGAATCAAGGAGACCATGGTGACACAGGTGATGCACATGAAGCCAAGGAGCCATTGTGACAAAGTGGGGCCTCATGGAATCAAGGAGACCATGGTGACACAGGTGATGCACATGAAGCCAAGGAGCCATTGTGACCCAGTGGGGCCTCATGGAATCAAGGAGACCATGGTGACACAGGTGATGCACATGAAGCCAAGGAGCCATTGTGACACAGCGGGGCCTCATGGAATCAAAGACATGTGATGCACATGAAGCCAAGGAGCCATTGTGACCCAGTGGGGCCTCATGGAATCAAGGAGACCATTGTGACACAGGTGATGCACATGAAGCCAAGGAGCCATTGTGACACAGTGGGGCCTCATGGAATCAAGGAGACCATGGTGACACAGGTGATGCACATGAAGCCAAGGAGCCATTGTGACACAGTGGGGCCTCATGGAATCAAGGAGGCCATGGTGACACAGGTGATGCACATGAAGCCAAGGAGCCATTGTGACACAGCAGGGCTTCTTCCCTTCAGCTCTGCATCTGGGTGTCCCACACCGAGGCACCATGTGCCATGTGCTTTCCTCAGGGCTCTGCCTGCACACAGGCCCAGAGAAGTTTTCCTGTTTGTAAGGTTAAGAATGAAAAACCTGAGCAGGTTCCCTAGAAAACCAAACCCACATGCTCAGTCCAGGCTGCCTGCAATGATGTCCCCTTTCTACAAGGGACACTGTGAGCAGGAATGATGTCTGGGAGCAGAATTCTCGCAGTCTTTCCACGGAATTCTCTGTCCCTGTCCTTTGCCTGGCTCTCTGTTGCAGATGGAAGCTGCTGGTGCCATTCTCCACTTGAAGCCCACGTTTGATGCAAGCAGATGCTCCCAGGTGTGTTCAGCAGCTGTTGCTCAGTGTTGATGCCAAGCTTTTGTGTTCCTCATGGATGCAAGGAGCCATTGTGACACTGCAGGGGCTCATGGCATCAAGGAGACAATTGTGACAGTACAGAACCTCCTAGAAACAAGGCTCCATGGTGACACCGTGGGGAATCATGGAACCACATGGAAATGTGTTCCTCATGAGACACAGCAGGGCCTTGTTGGAACCAAAGACACATCTGCAAAAAGCAGGGTAGCTCACAGAACCAAGGAGTCCATTGTTACAATAGAAAACCTAGGGAAGTAAGGGGCCATTGTGACACAGTGGGGCCACATGGAAGCCAAGGAGCCATTGTGACCCAGTGGGGCCTCATGGAATCAAGGAGACCATGGTGACACAGGTGATGCACATGAAGCCAAGGAGCCATTGTGACACAGTGGGGCCTCATGGAATCAAGGAGACCATGGTGACACAGGTGATGCACATGGAGCCAAGGAGCCATTGTGACAAAGTGGGGCCTCATGGAATCAAGGAGACCATGGTGACACAGGTGATGCACATGAAGCCAAGGAGCCATTGTGACACAGTGGGGCCTCATGGAATCAAGGAGACCATGGTGACACAGGTGATGCACATGAAGCCAAGGAGCCATTGTGACACAGCAGGGCTTCTTCCCTTCAGCTCTGCAGCTGGCTGTCCCACACCGAGGCACCATGTGCCAAGTGCTCTCCTCAGGGCTCTGCCTGCACACAGGCCCAGAGAAGTTTTCCTGTTTGTAAGGTTAAGAATGAAAAAGCCTGAGTAGGTTCCCTAGACAACCATACCCACATGCTGAGTCCAGGCTGCCTGCAATGATGTCCCCTTTCTACAAGGGACACTGTGAGCAGGAATGATGACTGGGAGCAGAATTCTCGCAGTCTTTCCACGGAATTCTCTGTCCCTGTCCTTTGCCTGGCTCTCTGTTGCAGATGGAAGCTGCTGGTGCCATTCTCCACTTGAAGCCCACGTTTGATGCAAGCAGATGCTCCCAGGTGTGTTCAGCAGCTGTTGCTCAGTGTTGATGCAAAGCTTTTGTGTTCCTCATGGAAGCAAGGAACCATTGTGACACTGCAGGGGCTCATGGCATCAAGGAGACAATTGTGACAGTACAGAACCTCCTAGAAACAAGGCTCCATGGTGACACCGTGGGGAATCATGGAACCACATGGAAATGTGTTCCTGATGAGACACAGCAGGGCCTTGTTGGAACCAAAGACACTTCTGCAAAAAGCAGGGTAGCTCACAGAACCAAGGAGTCCATTGTTACAATAGAAAACCTATGGAAGCAAGGAGCCATTGTGACACAGTGGGGCCTCATGGAATCAAGGAGACCATTGTGACACAGGTGAAGTACATGAAGCCAAGGAGCCATTGTGACCCAGTGGGGCCTCATGGAATCAAGGAGACCATGGTGACACAGGTGATGCACATGAAGCCAAGGAGCCATTGTGACACAGTGGGGCCTCATGGAATCAAGGAGACCATGGTGACACAGGTGATGCACATGAAGCCAAGGAGCCATTGTGACACAGCGGGGCTTCTTCCCTTCAGCTCTGCAGTTGGCTGTCCCAGCCCGAGGCACCATGTGCCAAGTGCTCTCCTCAGGCCTCTGCCTGCACACAGGCCCAGAGAAGTTTTCCTGTTTGGAAGGAAAGAATGAAAAAGCCTGAGCAGGTTCCCTAGACAACCAAACCCACATGCTGAGTCCAGGCTGCCTGCAATGATGTCCCCTTTCTACAAGGGATACTGTGAGCAGGAATGATGTCTGGGAGCAGAATTCTCGCAGTCTTTCCACGGAATTCTCTGTCCCTGTCCTTTGCCTGGCTCTCTGTTGCAGATGGAAGCTGCTGGTGCAATTCTCTGCCTGAAGCCCTAGTTTGATGCAAGCAGATTCTCCCCGGTGTGTTCAGCAGCTGTTGCTCAGTGTTGATGCAAAGCTTTTGTGTTCCTCATGGAAGCAAGGAGCCATTGTGACACTGCAGGGGCTCATGGCATCAAGGAGACAATTGTGACAGTACAGAACCTCCTAGAAACAAGGCTCCATGGTGACACCGTGGGGAATCATGGAACCACATGGAAATGTGTTCCTCATGAGACACAGCAGGGCCTTGTTGGAACCAAAGACACCTCTGCAAAAAGCAGGGTAGCTCACAGAACCAAGGAGTCCATTGTTACAATAGAAAACCTATGGAAGCAAGGAGCCATTGTGTCACAGTGGGACCACATGGAAGCCACGGAGCCATTGTGACCCAGTGGGGCCTCATGGAATCAAGGAGACCATGGTGACACAGGTGATGCACATGAAGCCAAGGAGCCATTGTGACACAGTGGGGCCTCATGGAATCAAGGACAGGTGATGCACATGAAGCCAAGGAGCCATTGTGACACAGTGGGGCCTCATGGAATCCAGGAGACCATTGTGACTCAGGTGATGTACATGAAGCCAAGGAGCCATTGTGACACAGTGGGGCCTCATGGAATCAAGGAGACCATTGTGACACAGGTGATGCACATGAAGCCAAGGAGCCATTGTGACCCAGTAGGGCCTCATGGAATCAAGGAGACCATTGTGACACAGGTGATGCACATGAAGCCAAGGAGCCATTGTGACACAGTGGGGCCTCATGGAATCAAGGAGACCATGGTGACACAGGTGATGCACATGAAGCCAAGGAGCCATTGTGACACAGTGGGGCCTCATGGAATCAAGGAGGCCATGGTGACACAGGTGATGCACATGAAGCCAAGGAGCCATTGTGACACAGCAGGGCTTCTTCCCTTCAGCTCTGCATCTGGGTGTCCCACACCGAGGCACCATGTGCCATGTGCTTTCCTCAGGGCTCTGCCTGCACACAGGCCCAGAGAAGTTTTCCTGTTTGTAAGGTTAAGAATGAAAAAGCCTGAGCAGGTTCCCTAGAAAACCAACCCCACATGCTCAGTCCAGGCTGCCTGCAATGATGTCCCCTTTCTACAAGGGACACTGTGAGCAGGAATGATGTCTGGGAGCAGAATTCTCGCAGTCTTTCCACTGAATTCTCTGTCCCTGTCCTTTGCCTGGCTCTCTGTTGCAGATGGAAGCTGCTGGTGCCATTCTCCACTTGAAGCCCACGTTTGATGCAAGCAGATGCTCCCAGGTGTGTTCAGCAGCTGTTGCTCAGTGTTGATGCCAAGCTTTTGTGTTCCTCATGGATGCAAGGAGCCATTGTGACACTGCAGGGGCTCATGGCATCAAGGAGACAATTGTGACAGTACAGAACCTCCTAGAAACAAGGCTCCATGGTGACACCGTGGGGAATCATGGAACCACATGGAAATGTGTTCCTCATGAGACACAGCAGGGCCTTATTGGAACCAAAGACACATCTGCAAAAAGCAGGGTAGCTCACAGAACCAAGGAGTCCATTGTTACAATAGAAAACCTATGGAAGTAAGGGGCCATTGTGACACAGTGGGGCCACAAGGAAGCCAAGGAGCCATTGTGACAAAGTGGGGCCTCATGGAATCAAGGAGACCATGGTGACACAGGTGATGCACATGAAGCCAAGGAGCCATTGTGACACAGTGGGGCCTCATGGAATCAAGGAGACCATGGTGACACAGGTGATGCACATGGAGCCAAGGAGCCATTGTGACAAAGTGGGGCCTCATGGAATCAAGGAGACCATGGTGACACAGGTGATGCACATGAAGCCAAGGAGCCATTGTGACACAGTGGGGCCTCATGGAATCAAGGAGACCATGGTGACACAGGTGATGCACATGAAGCCAAGGGGCCACTGTGACACAGTGGGGCCTCATGGAGTCAAGGAGACCATGGTGACACAGGTGATGCACATGAAGCCAAGGAGCCATTGTGACACAGCGGGGCTTCTTCCCTTCAGCTCTGCAGCTGGCTGTCCCACACCGAGGCACCATGTGCCAAGTGCTCTCCTCAGGGCTCTGCCTGCACACAGGCCCAGAGAAGTTTTCCTGTTTGTAAGGAAAGAATGGAAAAGCCTGAGCAGGTTCCCTAGACAACCAAACCCACATGCTCAGTCCAGCCTGCCTGCAATGATGTCCCCTTTCTACAAGGGATACTGTGAGCAGGAATGATGTCTGGGAGCAGAATTCTCGCAGTCTTTCCACTGAATTCTCTGTCCCTGTCCTTTGCCTGGCTCTCTGTTGCAGATGGAAGCTGCTGCTGCCATTCTCAGCTTGAAGCCCTCATTTGATGCAAGCAGATGCTCCCAGGTGTGTTCAGCAGCTGTTGCTCAGTGTTGATGCAAAGCTTTTGTGTTCCTCATGGAAGCAAGGAACCATTGTGACACTGCAGGGGCTCATGGCATCAAGGAGACAATTGTGACAGTACAGAACCTCCTAGAAACAAGGCTCCATGGTGACACCGTGGGGAATCATGGAACCACATGGAAATGTGTTCCTCATGAGACACAGCAGGGCCTTGTTGGAACCAAAGACACCTCTGCAAAAAGCAGGGTAGCTCACAGAACCAAGGAGTCCATTGTTACAATCGAAAACCTATGGAAGCAAGGGGCCATTGTGACACAGTGGGGCCTCATGGAAGCCAAGGAGCCATTGTGACCCAGTGGGGCCTCATGGAATCAAGGACACCATGGTGACACAGGTGATGCACATGAAGCCAAGGAGCCATTGTGACCCAGTGGGGCCTCATGGAATCAAGGAGACCATTTGACACAGGTGATGCACATGAAGCCAAGGAGCCATTGTGACACAGTGGGGCCTCATGGAATCAAGGAGACCATTGTGACACAGGTGAAGTACATGAAGCCAAGGAGCCATTGTGACACAGTGGGGCCTCATGGAGTCAAGGAGACCATGGTGACACAGGTGATGCACATGAAGCCAAGGAGCCATTGTGACACAGCGGGGCTTCTTCCCTTCAGCTCTGCAGCTGGCTGTCCCACACCGAGGCACCATGTGCCAAGTGCTCTCCTCAGGGCTCTGCCTGCACACAGGCCCAGAGAAGTTTTCCTGTTTGGAAGGAAAGGATGGAAAAGCCTGAGCAGGTTTCCTAGACAACCAACCCCACATGCTGAGTCCAGGCTGCCTGCAATGATGTCCCCTTTCTACAAGGGACACTGTGAGCAGGAATGATCTCTGGGAGCAGAATTCCCGCATTCTTTCCACGGAATTCTCTGTCCCTGTCCTTTGCCTGGCTCTCTGTTGCAGATGGAAGCTGCTGCAGCTGACATTCTCCGCTTGAAGCCCTCGTTTGATGCAAGCAGATGCTCCCAGGTGTGTTCAGCAGCTGTTGCTCAGTGTTGATGCAAAGCTTTTGTGTTCCTCATGGAAGCAAGGAGCCATTGTGACATTGCAGGGGCTCATGGCATCAAGGAGACAATTGTGACAGTACAGAACCTCCTAGAAACAAGGCTCCATGGTGACACCGTGGGGAATCATGGAACCACATGGAAATGTGTTCCTCATGAGACACAGCAGGGCCTTGTTGGAACCAAAGACACATCTGCAAAAAGCAGGGTAGCTCACAGAACCAAGGAGTCCATTGTTACAATAGAAAACCTATGGAAGTAAGGGGCCATTGTGACACAGTGGGGCCACAAGGAAGCCAAGGAACCATTGTGACCCAGTGGGGCCTCATGGAATCAAGGAGACCATGGTGACACAGGTGATGCACATGAAGCCAAGGAGCCATTGTGACCCAGTGGGGCCTCATGGAATCAAGGAGACCATTGTGACACAGGTGATGTACATGAAGCCAAGGAGCCATTGTGACCCAGTGGGGCCTCATGGAATCAAGGAGACCATGGTGACACAGGTGATGCACATGAAGCCAAGGAGCCATTGTGACCCAGTGGGGCCTCATGGAATCAAGGAGACCATGGTGACACAGGTGATGCACATGAAGCCAAGGAGCCATTGTGACACAGCGGGGCTTCTTCCCTTCAGCTCTGCAGCTGGCTGTCCCAGCCCGAGGCACCATGTGCCAAGTGCTCTCCTCAGGCCTCTGCCTGCACACAGGCCCAGAGAAGTTTTCCTGTTTGTAAGGAAAGAATGAAAAAGCCTGAGCAGGTTCCCTAGACAACCAAACCCACATGCTCAGTCCAGGCTGCCTGCAATGATGTCCCCTTTCTACAAGGGATACTGTGAGCAGGAATGATGTCTGGGAGCAGAATTCTCGCAGTCTTTCCACGGAATTCTCTGTCCCTGTCCTTTGCCTGGCTCTCTGTTGCAGATGGAAGCTGCTGGTGCAATTCTCTGCCTGAAGCCCTAGTTTGATGCAAGCAGATGCTCCCAGGTGTGTTCAGCAGCTGTTGCTCAGTGTTGATGCAAAGCTTTTGTGTTCCTCATGGAAGCAAGGAGCCATTGTGACACAGCAGGGCTTCTTCCCTTCAGCTCTGCATCTGGGTGTCCCACACCGAGGCACCATGTGCCAAGTGCTCTCCTCAGGCCTCTGCCTGCACACAGGCCCAGAGAAGTTTTCCTGTTTGTAAGGTAAAGAATGAAAAACCTGAGCAGGTTCCCTAGAAAACCAACCCCACATGCTCAGTCCAGGCTGCCTGCAATGATGTCCCCTTTCTACAAGGGACACTGTGAGCAGGAATGATGTCTGGGAGCAGAATTCTCGCAGTCTTTCCACTGAATTCTCTGTCCCTGTCCTTTGCCTGGCTCTCTGTTGCAAATGGAAGCTGCTGGTGCCATTCTCCACTTGAAGCCCACGTTTGATGCAAGCAGATGCTCCCAGGTGTGTTCAGCAGCTGTTGCTCAGTGTTGATGCCAAGCTTTTGTGTTCCTCATGGATGCAAGGAGCCATTGTGACACTGCAGGGGCTCATGGCATCAAGGAGACAATTGTGACAGTACAGAACCTCCTAGAAACAAGGCTCCATGGTGACACCGTGGCGAATCATGGAACCACATGGAAATGTGTTCCTCATGAGACACAGCAGGGCCTTATTGGAACCAAAGACACATCTGCAAAAAGCAGGGTAGCTCACAGAACCAAGGAGTCCATTGTTACAATAGAAAACCTATGGAAGTAAGGGGCCATTGTGACACAGTGGGGCCACAAGGAAGCCAAGGAGCCATTGTGACACAGTGGGGCCTCATGGAATCAAGGAGACCATGGTGACACAGGTGATGCACATGAAGCCAAGGAGCCATTGTGACACAGTGGGGCCTCATGGAATCAAGGAGACCATGGTGACACAGGTGATGCACATGGAGCCAAGGAGCCATTGTGACAAAGTGGGGCCTCATGGAATCAAGGAGACCATGGTGACACAGGTGATGCACATGAAGCCAAGGAGCCATTGTGACACAGTGGGGCCTCATGGAATCAAGGAGACCATGGTGACACAGGTGATGCACATGAAGCCAAGGAGCCATTGTGACACAGTGGGGCCTCATGGAATCAAGGAGACCATGGTGACACAGGTGATGCACATGAAGCCAAGGGGCCACTGTGACACAGTGGGGCCTCATGGAGTCAAGGAGACCATGGTGACACAGGTGATGCACATGAAGCCAAGGAGCCATTGTGACACAGCGGGGCTTCTTCCCTTCAGCTCTGCAGCTGGCTGTCCCACACCGAGGCACCATGTGCCAAGTGCTCTCCTCAGGGCTCTGCCTGCACACAGGCCCAGAGAAGTTTTCCTGTTTGTAAGGAAAGAATGGAAAAGCCTGAGCAGGTTCCCTAGACAACCAAACCCACATGCTCAGTCCAGCCTGCCTGCAATGATGTCCCCTTTCTACAAGGGATACTGTGAGCAGGAATGATGTCTGGGAGCAGAATTCTCGCAGTCTTTCCACTGAATTCTCTGTCCCTGTCCTTTGCCTGGCTCTCTGTTGCAGATGGAAGCTGCTGCTGCCATTCTCAGCTTGAAGCCCTCATTTGATGCAAGCAGATGCTCCCAGGTGTGTTCAGCAGCTGTTGCTCAGTGTTGATGCAAAGCTTTTGTGTTCCTCATGGAAGCAAGGAACCATTGTGACACTGCAGGGGCTCATGGCATCAAGGAGACAATTGTGACAGTACAGAACCTCCTAGAAACAAGGCTCCATGGTGACACCGTGGGGAATCATGGAACCACATGGAAATGTGTTCCTCATGAGACACAGCAGGGCCTTGTTGGAACCAAAGACACCTCTGCAAAAAGCAGGGTAGCTCACAGAACCAAGGAGTCCATTGTTACAATCGAAAACCTATGGAAGCAAGGGGCCATTGTGACACAGTGGGGCCTCATGGAAGCCAAGGAGCCATTGTGACCCAGTGGGGCCTCATGGAATCAAGGAGACCATTTGACACAGGTGATGCACATGAAGCCAAGGAGCCATTGTGACACAGTGGGGCCTCATGGAATCAAGGAGACCATTGTGACACAGGTGAAGTACATGAAGCCAAGGAGCCATTGTGACACAGTGGGGCCTCATGGAGTCAAGGAGACCATGGTGACACAGGTGATGCACATGAAGCCAAGGAGCCATTGTGACACAGCGGGGCTTCTTCCCTTCAGCTCTGCAGCTGGCTGTCCCAGCCCGAGGCACCATGTGCCAAGTGCTCTCCTCAGGGCTCTGCCTGCACACAGGCCCAGAGAAGTTTTCCAGTTTGTAAGGAAAGAATGGAAAAGCCTGAGCAGCTTTCCTAAACAACAAACCCCACATGCTCAGTCCAGGCTGCCTGCAATGATGTCCCCTTTCTACAAGGGACACTGTGAGCAGGAATGATCTCTGGGAGCAGAATTCCCGCATTCTTTCCACGGAATTCTCTGTCCCTGTCCTTTGCCTGGCTCTCTGTTGCAGATGGAAGCTGCTGCAGCTGACATTCTCCGCTTGAAGCCCTCGTTTGATGCAAGCAGATGCTCCCAGGTGTGTTCAGCAGCTGTTGCTCAGTGTTGATGCAAAGCTTTTGTGTTCCTCATGGAAGCAAGGAGCCATTGTGACATTGCAGGGGCTCATGGCATCAAGGAGACAATTGTGACAGTACAGAACCTCCTAGAAACAAGGCTCCATGGTGACACCGTGGGGAATCATGGAACCACATGGAAATGTGTTCCTCATGAGACACAGCAGGGCCTTGTTGGAACCAAAGACACATCTGCAAAAAGCAGGGTAGCTCACAGAACCAAGGAGTCCATTGTTACAATAGAAAACCTATGGAAGTAAGGGGCCATTGTGACACAGTGGGGCCACAAGGAAGCCAAGGAACCATTGTGACCCAGTGGGGCCTCATGGAATCAAGGAGACCATGGTGACACAGGTGATGCACATGAAGCCAAGGAGCCATTGTGACCCAGTGGGGCCTCATGGAATCAAGGAGACCATTGTGACACAGGTGATGTACATGAAGCCAAGGAGCCATTGTGACCCAGTGGGGCCTCATGGAATCAAGGAGACCATGGTGACACAGGTGATGCACATGAAGCCAAGGAGCCATTGTGACCCAGTGGGGCCTCATGGAATCAAGGAGACCATGGTGACACAGGTGATGCACATGAAGCCAAGGAGCCATTGTGACACAGCGGGGCTTCTTCCCTTCAGCTCTGCAGCTGGCTGTCCCAGCCCGAGGCACCATGTGCCAAGTGCTCTCCTCAGGCCTCTGCCTGCACACAGGCCCAGAGAAGTTTTCCTGTTTGGAAGGAAAGAATGAAAAAGCCTGAGCAGGTTCCCTAGACAACCAAACCCACATGCTGAGTCCAGGCTGCCTGCAATGATGTCCCCTTTC
This sequence comes from Corvus hawaiiensis, assembly GCF_020740725.1. NCBI lineage: Eukaryota > Metazoa > Chordata > Aves > Passeriformes > Corvidae > Corvus > Corvus hawaiiensis. The sequence continues at coordinate 21,745,865 of NC_063224.1, forward strand.
TACAAGGGATACTGTGAGCAGGAATGATGTCTGGGAGCAGAATTCTCGCAGTCTTTCCACGGAATTCTCTGTCCCTGTCCTTTGCCTGGCTCTCTGTTGCAGATGGAAGCTGCTGGTGCAATTCTCTGCCTGAAGCCCTAGTTTGATGCAAGCAGATGCTCCCAGGTGTGTTCAGCAGCTGTTGCTCAGTGTTGATGCAAAGCTTTTGTGTTCCTCATGGAAGCAAGGAGCCATTGTGACACAGCAGGGCTTCTTCCCTTCAGCTCTGCATCTGGGTGTCCCACACCGAGGCACCATGTGCCAAGTGCTCTCCTCAGGCCTCTGCCTGCACACAGGCCCAGAGAAGTTTTCCTGTTTGTAAGGTAAAGAATGAAAAACCTGAGCAGGTTCCCTAGAAAACCAACCCCACATGCTCAGTCCAGGCTGCCTGCAATGATGTCCCCTTTCTACAAGGGACACTGTGAGCAGGAATGATGTCTGGGAGCAGAATTCTCGCAGTCTTTCCACTGAATTCTCTGTCCCTGTCCTTTGCCTGGCTCTCTGTTGCAGATGGAAGCTGCTGGTGCCATTCTCCACTTGAAGCCCACGTTTGATGCAAGCAGATGCTCCCAGGTGTGTTCAGCAGCTGTTGCTCAGTGTTGATGCCAAGCTTTTGTGTTCCTCATGGATGCAAGGAGCCATTGTGACACTGCAGGGGCTCATGGCATCAAGGAGACAATTGTGACAGTACAGAACCTCCTAGAAACAAGGCTCCATGGTGACACCGTGGGGAATCATGGAACCACATGGAAATGTGTTCCTCATGAGACACAGCAAGGCCTTATTGGAACCAAAGACACATCTGCAAAAAGCAGGGTAGCTCACAGAACCAAGGAGTCCATTGTTACAATAGAAAACCTATGGAAGTAAGGGGCCATTGTGACACAGTGGGGCCACAAGGAAGCCAAGGAGCCATTGTGACCCAGTGGGGCCTCATGGAATCAAGGAGACCATGGTGACACAGGTGATGCACATGAAGCCAAGGAGCCATTGTGACACAGTGGGGCCTCATGGAATCAAGGAGACCATGGTGACACAGGTGATGCACATGGAGCCAAGGAGCCATTGTGACCCAGTGGGGCCTCATGGAATCAAGGAGACCATGGTGACACAGGTGATTCACATGAAGCCAAGGAGCCATTGTGACACAGCGGGGCCTCATGGAATCAAGGAGACCATGGTGACACAGGTGATGCACATGAAGCCAAGGAGCCATTGTGACACAGTGGGGTCTCATGGAATCAAGGAGACCATGGTGACACAGGTGATGCACATGAAGCCAAGGAGCCATTGTTACACAGCGGGGCCTCATGGGATCAAGGAGACCATGGTGACACAGGTGATGCACATGAAGCCAAGGAGCCATTGTGACACAGCGGGGCTTCTTCCCTTCAGCTCTGCAGCTGGCTGTCCCAGCCCGAGGCACCATGTGCCAAGTGCTCTCCTCAGGGCTCTGCCTGCACACAGGCCCAGAGAAGTTTTCCTGTTTGTAAGGAAAGAATGGAAAAGCCTGAGCAGGTTTCCTAAACAACAAACCCCACATGCTCAGTCCAGGCTGCCTGCAATGATGTCCCCTTTCTACAAGGGACACTGTGAGCAGGAATGATCTCTGGGAGCAGAATTCCCTCATTCTTTCCACTGAATTCTCTGTCCCTGTCCTTTGCCTGGCTCTCTGTTGCAGATGGAAGCTGCTGGTGCCATTCTCAGCTTGAAGCCCTCGTTTGATGCAAGCAGATGCTCCCAGGTGTGTTCAGCAGCTGTTGCTCAGTGTTGATGCAAAGCTTTTGTGTTCCTCATGGAAGCAAGGAGCCATTGTGACACTGCAGGGGCTCATGGCATCAAGGAGACAATTGTGACACTACAGAACCTCCTAGAAACAAGGCTCCATGGTGACACCGTGGGGAATCATGGAACCACATGGAAATGTGTTCCTGATGAGACACAGCAGGGCCTTGTTGGAACCAAAGACACATCTGCAAAAAGCAGGGTAGCTCACAGAACCAAGGAGTCCATTGTTACAATAGAAAACCTATGGAAGCAAGGGGCCATTGTGACACAGTGGGGCCACATGGAAGCCAAGGAGCCATTGTGACCCAGTGGGGCCTCATGGAATCAAGGAGACCATGGTGACACAGGTGATGCACATGAAGCCAAGGAGCCATTGTGACCCAGTGGGGCCTCATGGAATCAAGGAGGCCATGGTGACACAGGTGATGCACATGAAGCCAAGGAGCCATTGTGACACAGCAGGGCTTCTTCCCTTCAGCTCTGCAGCTGGCTGTCCCACACCGAGGCACCATGTGCCAAGTTCTTTCCTCAGGGCTCTGCCTGCACACAGGCCCAGAGAAGTTTTCCTGTTTGTAAGGTTAAGAATGGAAAAGCCTGAGCAGGTTCCCTAGACAACAAAACCCACATGCTGAGTCCAGGCTGCCTGCAATGATGTCCCCTTTCTACAAGGGATACTGTGAGCAGGAATGATGTCTGGGAGCAGAATTCTCGCAGTCTTTCCACGGAATTCTCTGTCCCTGTCCTTTGCCTGGCTCTCTGTTGCAGATGGAAGCTGCTGGTGCAATTCTCTGCCTGAAGCCCTAGTTTGATGCAAGCAGATGCTCCCCGGTGTGTTCAGCAGCTGTTGCTCAGTGTTGATGCAAAGCTTTTGTGTTCCTCATGGAAGCAAGGAGCCATTGTGACACTGCAGGGGCTCATGGCATCAAGGAGACAATTGTGACACTACAGAACCTCCTAGAAACAAGGCTCCATGGTGACACCGTGGGGAATCATGGAACCACATGGAAATGTGTTCCTCATGAGACACAGCAGGGCCTTGTTGGAACCAAAGACACCTCTGCAAAAAGCAGGGTAGCTCACAGAACCAAGGAGTCCATTGTTACAATAGAAAACCTATGGAAGCAAGGAGCCATTGTGTCACAGTGGGACCACATGGAAGCCACGGAGCCATTGTGACCCAGTGGGGCCTCATGGAATCAAGGAGACCATGGTGACACAGGTGATGCACATGAAGCCAAGGAGCCATTGTGACACAGTGGGGCCTCATGGAATCAAGGACAGGTGATGCACATGAAGCCAAGGAGCCATTGTGACACAGTGGGGCCTCATGGAATCCAGGAGACCATTGTGACACAGGTGATGCACATGAAGCCAAGGAGCCATTGTGACAAAGTGGGGCCTCATGGAATCAAGGAGACCATGGTGACACAGGTGATGCACATGAAGCCAAGGAGCCATTGTGACCCAGTGGGGCCTCATGGAATCAAGGAGACCATGGTGACACAGGTGATGCACATGAAGCCAAGGAGCCATTGTGACACAGTGGGGCCTCATGGAATCAAGGAGACCATGGTGACACAGGTGATGCACATGAAGCCAAGGAGCCATTGTGACCCAGTGGGGCCTCATGGAATCAAGGAGACCATGGTGACACAGGTGATGCACATGAAGCCAAGGAGCCATTGTGACACAGCGGGGCTTCTTCCCTTCAGCTCTGCAGCTGGCTGTCCCACACCGAGGCACCATGTGCCAAGTGCTCTCCTCAGGGCTCTGCCTGCACACAGGCCCAGAGAAGTTTTCCTGTTTGTAAGGAAAGAATGGAAAACCTGAGCAGCTTTCCTAAACAACAAACCCCACATGCTGAGTCCAGGCTGCCTGCAATGATGTCCCCTTTCTACAAGGGACACTGTGAGCAGGAATGATCTCTGGGAGCAGAATTCCCTCATTCTTTCCACTGAATTCTCTGTCCCTGTCCTTTGCCTGACTCTCTGTTGCAGATGGAAGCTTCTGGTGCCATTCTCCACTTGAAGCCCACGTTTGATGCAAGCAGATGCTCCCAGGTGTGTTCAGCAGCTGTTGCTCAGTGTTGATGCAAAGCTTTTGTGTTCCTCATGGAAGCAAGGAACCATTGTGACACTGCAGGGGCTCATGGCATCAAGGAGACAATTGTGACAGTACAGAACCTCCTAGAAACAAGGCTCCATGGTGACACCGTGGGGAATCATGGAACCACATGGAAATGTGTTCCTCATGAGACACAGCAGGGCCTTGTTGGAAGCAAAGACACCTCTGCAAAAAGCAGGGTAGCTCACAGAACCAAGGAGTCCATTCTTACAATCGAAAACCTATGGAAGCAAGGAGCCATTATGACCCAGTGGGGCCACATGGAAGCCACGGAGCCATTGTGACCCAGTGGGGCCTCATGGAATCAAGGAGACCATGGTGACACAGGTGATGCACATGAAGCCAAGGAGCCATTGTGACACAGTGGGGCCTCATGGAATCAAGGAGACCATGGTGACACAGGTGATGCACATGAAGCCAAGGAGCCATTGTGACACAGTGGGGCCTCATGGAATCAAGGAGACCATGGTGACACAGGTGATGCACATGAAGCCAAGGAGCCACTATGACACAGTGGGGCCTCATGGAGTCAAGGAGACCATGGTGACACAGGTGATGCACATGAAGCCAAGGAGCCATTGTGACACAGCGGGGCTTCTTCCCTTCAGCTCTGCAGCTGGCTGTCCCAGCTTGAGGCACCATGTGCCAAGTGCTCTCCTCAGGGCTCTGCCTGCCCACAGGCCCAGAGAAGTTTTCCTGTTTGGAAGGAAAGAATGAAAAAGCCTGAGCAGCTTTCCTAAACAACAAACCCCACATGCTCAGTCCAGGCTGCCTGCAATGATGTCCCCTTTCTACAAGGGACACTGTGAGCAGGAATGATCTCTGGGAGCAGAATTCTCGCAGTCTTTCCACTGAATTCTCTGTCCCTGTCCTTTGCCTGGCTCTCTGTTGCAGATGGAAGCTGCTGGTGCCATTCTCCGCTTGAAGCCCTCGTTTGATGCAAGCAGATGCTCCCAGGTGTGTTCAGCAGCTGTTGCTCAGTGTTGATGCAAAGCTTTTGTGTTCCTCATGGAAGCAAGGAGCCATTGTGACATTGCAGGGGCTCATGGCATCAAGGAGACAATTGTGACCGTACAGAACCTCCTAGAAACAAGGCTCCATGGTGACACCGTGGGGAATCATGGAACCACATGGAAATGTGTTCCTCATGAGACACAGCAGGGCCTTGTTGGAACCAAAGACACATCTGCAAAAAGCAGGGTAGCTCACAGAACCAAGGAGTCCATTGTTACAATAGAAAACCTATGGAAGTAAGGAGCCTTTGTGGCCCAGTGGGGCCTCATGGAATCAAGGAGACCATGGTGACACAGGTGATGCACATGAAGCCAAGGAGCCATTGTGACACAGTGGGGCCTCATGGAATCAAGGAGACCATGGTGACACAGGTGATGCACATGAAGCCAAGGAGCCATTGTGACACAGCGGGGCTTCTTCCCTTCAGCTCTGCAGCTGGCTGTCCCAGCCCGAGGCACCATGTGCCAAGTGCTCTCCTCAGGGCTCTGCCTGCACACAGGCCCAGAGAAGTTTTCCTGTTTGTAAGGTTAAGAATGAAAAAGCCTGAGCAGGTTCCCTAGACAACCAACCTCACATGCTGAGTCCAGGCTGCCTGCAATGATGTCCCCTTTCTACAAGGGACACTGTGAGCAGGAATGATGACTGGGAGCAGAATTCTCGCAGTCTTTCCACGGAATTCTCTGTCCCTGTCCTTTGCCTGGCTCTCTGTTGCAGATGGAAGCTGCTGGTGCCATTCTCCACTTGAAGCCCACGTTTGATGCAAGCAGATGCTCCCAGGTGTGTTCAGCAGCTGTTGCTCAGTGTTGATGCCAAGCTTTTGTGTTCCTCATGGAAGCAAGGAACCATTGTGACACTGCAGGGGCTCATGGCATCAAGGAGACAATTGTGACAGTACAGAACCTCCTAGAAACAAGGCTCCATGGTGACACCGTGGGGAATCATGGAACCACATGGAAATGTGTTCCTCATGAGACACAGCAGGGCCTTGTTGGAACCAAAGACACTTCTGCAAAAAGCAGGGTAGCTCACAGAACCAAGGAGTCCATTGTTACAATAGAAAACCTATGGAAGCAAGGAGCCATTGTGACACAGTGGGGCCTCATGGAATCAAGGAGACCATTGTGACACAGGTGAAGTACATGAAGCCAAGGAGCCATTGTGACCCAGTGGGGCCTCATGGAATCAAGGAGACCATGGTGACACAGGTGATGCACATGAAGCCAAGGAGCCATTGTGACACAGCGGGGCTTCTTCCCTTCAGTTCTGCAGCTGGCTGTCCCACACCGAGGCACCATGTGCCAAGTGCTCTCCTCAGGGCTCTGCCTGCACACAGGCCCAGAGAAGTTTTCCTGTTTGGAAGGAAAGGATGGAAAAGCCTGAGCAGGTTTCCTAGACAACCAACCCCACATGCTGAGTCCAGGCTGCCTGCAATGATGTCCCCTTTCTACAAGGGACACTGTGAGCAGGAATGATCTCTGGGAGCAGAATTCCCGCATTCTTTCCACGGAATTCTCTGTCCCTGTCCTTTGCCTGGCTCTCTGTTGCAGATGGAAGCTGCTGCAGCTGACATTCTCCGCTTGAAGCCCTCGTTTGATGCAAGCAGATGCTCCCAGGTGTGTTCAGCAGCTGTTGCTCAGTGTTGATGCCAAGCTTTTGTGTTCCTCATGGATGCAAGGAGCCATTGTGACACTGCAGGGGCTCATGGCATCAAGGAGACAATTGTGACAGTACAGAACCTCCTAGAAACAAGGCTCCATGGTGACACCGTGGGGAATCATGGAACCACATGGAAATGTGTTCCTCATGAGACACAGCAAGGCCTTATTGGAACCAAAGACACATCTGCAAAAAGCAGGGTAGCTCACAGAACCAAGGAGTCCATTGTTACAATAGAAAACCTATGGAAGTAAGGGGCCATTGTGACACAGTGGGGCCACAAGGAAGCCAAGGAGCCATTGTGACCCAGTGGGGCCTCATGGAATCAAGGAGACCATGGTGACACAGGTGATGCACATGAAGCCAAGGAGCCATTGTGACACAGTGGGGCCTCATGGAATCAAGGAGACCATGGTGACACAGGTGATGCACATGGAGCCAAGGAGCCATTGTGACCCAGTGGGGCCTCATGGAATCAAGGAGACCATGGTGACACAGGTGATTCACATGAAGCCAAGGAGCCATTGTGACACAGCGGGGCCTCATGGAATCAAGGAGGCCATGGTGACACAGGTGATGCACATGAAGCCAAGGAGCCATTGTGACCCAGTGGGGCCTCATGGAATCAAGGAGGCCATGGTGACACAGGTGATGCACATGAAGCCAAGGAGCCATTGTGACACAGCAGGGCTTCTTCCCTTCAGCTCTGCAGCTGGCTGTCCCACACCGAGGCACCATGTGCCAAGTTCTTTCCTCAGGGCTCTGCCTGCACACAGGCCCAGAGAAGTTTTCCTGTTTGTAAGGTTAAGAATGAAAAAGCCTGAGCAGGTTCCCTAGACAACAAAACCCACATGCTGAGTCCAGGCTGCCTGCAATGATGTCCCCTTTCTACAAGGGATACTGTGAGCAGGAATGATGTCTGGGAGCAGAATTCTCGCAGTCTTTCCACGGAATTCTCTGTCCCTGTCCTTTGCCTGGCTCTCTGTTGCAGATGGAAGCTGCTGGTGCAATTCTCTGCCTGAAGCCCTAGTTTGATGCAAGCAGATGCTCCCCGGTGTGTTCAGCAGCTGTTGCTCAGTGTTGATGCAAAGCTTTTGTGTTCCTCATGGAAGCAAGGAGCCATTGTGACACTGCAGGGGCTCATGGCATCAAGGAGACAATTGTGACACTACAGAACCTCCTAGAAACAAGGCTCCATGGTGACACCGTGGGGAATCATGGAACCACATGGAAATGTGTTCCTCATGAGACACAGCAGGGCCTTGTTGGAAGCAAAGACACCTCTGCAAAAAGCAGGGTAGCTCACAGAACCAAGGAGTCCATTGTTACAATAGAAAACCTATGGAAGCAAGGAGCCATTGTGTCACAGTGGGACCACATGGAAGCCACGGAGCCATTGTGACCCAGTGGGGCCTCATGGAATCAAGGAGACCATGGTGACACAGGTGATGCACATGAAGCCAAGGAGCCATTGTGACACAGTGGGGCCTCATGGAATCAAGGACAGGTGATGCACATGAAGCCAAGGAGCCATTGTGACCCAGTGGGGCCTCATGGAATCCAGGAGACCATTGTGACACAGGTGATGCACATGAAGCCAAGGAGCCATTGTGACCCAGTGGGGCCTCATGGAATCAAGGAGACCATGGTGACACAGGTGATGCACATGAAGCCAAGGAGCCATTGTGACCCAGTGGGGCCTCATGGAATCAAGGAGACCATGGTGACACAGGTGATGCACATGAAGCCAAGGAGCCATTGTGACACAGTGGGGCCTCATGGAATCAAGGAGACCATGGTGACACAGGTGATGCACATGAAGCCAAGGAGCCATTGTGACCCAGTGGGGCCTCATGGAATCAAGGAGACCATGGTGACACAGGTGATGCACATGAAGCCAAGGAGCCATTTTGACACAGCGGGGCTTCTTCCCTTCAGCTCTGCAGCTGGCTGTCCCAGCCCGAGGCACCATGTGCCAAGTGCTCTCCTCAGGGCTCTGCCTGCGCACAGGCCCAGAGAAGTTTTCCAGTTTGTAAGGAAAGAATGGAAAAGCCTGAGCAGCTTTCCTAAACAACAAACCCCACATGCTGAGTCCAGGCTGCCTGCAATGATGTCCCCTTTCTACAAGGGACACTGTGAGCAGGAATGATCTCTGGGAGCAGAATTCCCTCATTCTTTCCACTGAATTCTCTGTCCCTGTCCTTTGCCTGACTCTCTGTTGCAGATGGAAGCTTCTGGTGCCATTCTCCACTTGAAGCCCACGTTTGATGCAAGCAGATGCTCCCAGGTGTGTTCAGCAGCTGTTGCTCAGTGTTGATGCAAAGCTTTTGTGTTCCTCATGGAAGCAAGGAACCATTGTGACACTGCAGGGGCTCATGGCATCAAGGAGACAATTGTGACACTACAGAACCTCCTAGAAACAAGGCTCCATGGTGACACCGTGGGGAATCATGGAACCACATGGAAATGTGTTCCTCATGAGACACAGCAGGGCCTTGTTGGAACCAAAGACACATCTGCAAAAAGCAGGGTAGCTCACAGAACCAAGGAGTCCATTGTTACAATAGAAAACCTATGGAAGTAAGGAGCCTTTGTGGCCCAGTGGGGCCTCATGGAATCAAGGAGACCATGGTGACACAGGTGATGCACATGAAGCCAAGGAGCCATTGTGACCCAGTGGGGCCTCATGGAATCAAGGAGACCATGGTGACACAGGTGATGCACATGAAGCCAAGGAGCCATTGTGACACAGCGGGGCTTCTTCCCTTCAGCTCTGCAGCTGGCTGTCCCAGCCCGAGGCACCATGTGCCAAGTGCTCTCCTCAGGGCTCTGCCTGCACACAGGCCCAGAGAAGTTTTCATGTTTGTAAGGTTAAGAATGAAAAAGCCTGAGCAGGTTCCCTAGACAACCAACCCCACATGCTGAGTCAAGGCTGCCTGCAATGATGTCCCCTTTCTACAAGGGACACTGTGAGCAGGAATGATGACTGGGAGCAGAATTCTCGCAGTCTTTCCACGGAATTCTCTGTCCCTGTCCTTTGCCTGGCTCTCTGTTGCAGATGGAAGCTGCTGGTGCCATTCTCCACTTGAAGCCCACGTTTGATGCAAGCAGATGCTCCCAGGTGTGTTCAGCAGCTGTTGCTCAGTGTTGATGCAAAGCTTTTGTGTTCCTCATGGAAGCAAGGAACCATTGTGACACTGCAGGGGCTCATGGCATCAAGGAGACAATTGTGACAGTACAGAACCTCCTAGAAACAAGGCTCCATGGTGACACCGTGGGGAATCATGGAACCACATGGAAATGTGTTCCTGATGAGACACAGCAGGGCCTTGTTGGAAGCAAAGACACCTCTGCAAAAAGCAGGGTAGCTCACAGAACCAAGGAGTCCATTCTTACAATCGAAAACCTATGGAAGCAAGGAGCCATTGTGACCCAGTGGGGCCACATGGAAGCCACGGAGCCATTGTGACCCAGTGGGGCCTCATGGAATCAAGGAGACCATGGTGACACAGGTGATGCACATGAAGCCAAGGAGCCATTGTGACACAGTGGGGCCTCATGGAATCAAGGAGACCATGGTGACACAGGTGATGCACATGAAGCCAAGGAGCCATTGTGACACAGTGGGGCCTCATGGAATCAAGGAGACCATGGTGACACAGGTGATGCACATGAAGCCAAGGAGCCATTGTGACACAGTGGGGCCTCATGGAATCAAGGAGACCATGGTGACACAGGTGATGCACATGAAGCCAAGGAGCCACTATGACACAGTGGGGCCTCATGGAGTCAAGGAGACCATGGTGACACAGGTGATGCACATGAAGCCAAGGAGCCATTGTGACACAGCGGGGCTTCTTCCCTTCAGCTCTGCAGCTGGCTGTCCCAGCTTGAGGCACCATGTGCCAAGTGCTCTCCTCAGGGCTCTGCCTGCCCACAGGCCCAGAGAAGTTTTCCTGTTTGGAAGGAAAGAATGAAAAAGCCTGAGCAGCTTTCCTAAACAACAAACCCCACATGCTCAGTCCAGGCTGCCTGCAATGATGTCCCCTTTCTACAAGGGACACTGTGAGCAGGAATGATCTCTGGGAGCAGAATTCTCGCAGTCTTTCCACTGAATTCTCTGTCCCTGTCCTTTGCCTGGCTCTCTGTTGCAGATGGAAGCTGCTGGTGCCATTCTCCGCTTGAAGCCCTCGTTTGATGCAAGCAGATGCTCCCAGGTGTGTTCAGCAGCTGTTGCTCAGTGTTGATGCAAAGCTTTTGTGTTCCTCATGGAAGCAAGGAGCCATTGTGACATTGCAGGGGCTCATGGCATCAAGGAGACAATTGTGACAGTACAGAACCTCCTAGAAACAAGGCTCCATGGTGACACCGTGGGGAATCATGGAACCACATGGAAATGTGTTCCTCATGAGACACAGCAGGGCCTTGTTGGAACCAAAGACACATCTGCAAAAAGCAGGGTAGCTCACAGAACCAAGGAGTCCATTGTTACAATAGAAAACCTATGGAAGTAAGGAGCCTTTGTGGCCCAGTGGGGCCTCATGGAATCAAGGAGACCATGGTGACACAGGTGATGCACATGAAGCCAAGGAGCCATTGTGACCCAGTGGGGCCTCATGGAATCAAGGAGACCATGGTGACACAGGTGATGCACATGAAGCCAAGGAGCCATTGTGACACAGCGGGGCTTCTTCCCTTCAGCTCTGCAGCTGGCTGTCCCAGCCCGAGGCACCATGTGCCAAGTGCTCTCCTCAGGCCTCTGCCTGCACATAGGCCCAGAGAAGTTTTCCTGTTTGTAAGGTTAAGAATGAAAAAGCCTGAGCAGGTTCCCTAGACAACCAACCTCACATGCTGAGTCCAGGCTGCCTGCAATGATGTCCCCTTTCTACAAGGGACACTGTGAGCAGGAATGATGACTGGGAGCAGAATTCTCGCAGTCTTTCCACGGAATTCTCTGTCCCTGTCCTTTGCCTGGCTCTCTGTTGCAGATGGAAGCTGCTGGTGCCATTCTCCACTTGAAGCCCACGTTTGATGCAAGCAGATGCTCCCAGGTGTGTTCAGCAGCTGTTGCTCAGTGTTGATGCCAAGCTTTTGTGTTCCTCATGGAAGCAAGGAACCATTGTGACACTGCAGGGGCTCATGGCATCAAGGAGACAATTGTGACAGTACAGAACCTCCTAGAAACAAGGCTCCATGGTGACACCGTGGGGAATCATGGAACCACATGGAAATGTGTTCCTCATGAGACACAGCAGGGCCTTGTTGGAACCAAAGACACTTCTGCAAAAAGCAGGGTAGCTCACAGAACCAAGGAGTCCATTGTTACAATAGAAAACCTATGGAAGCAAGGAGCCATTGTGACACAGTGGGGCCTCATGGAATCAAGGAGACCATTGTGACACAGGTGAAGTACATGAAGCCAAGGAGCCATTGTGACCCAGTGGGGCCTCATGGAATCAAGGAGACCATGGTGACACAGGTGATGCACATGAAGCCAAGGAGCCATTGTGACCCAGCGGGGCTTCTTCCCTTCAGCTCTGCAGCTGGCTGTCCCACACCGAGGCACCATGTGCCAAGTGCTCTCCTCAGGGCTCTGCCTGCACACAGGCCCAGAGAAGTTTTCCTGTTTGGAAGGAAAGGATGGAAAAGCCTGAGCAGGTTTCCTAGACAACCAACCCCACATGCTGAGTCCAGGCTGCCTGCAATGATGTCCCCTTTCTACAAGGGACACTGTGAGCAGGAATGATCTCTGGGAGCAGAATTCCCGCATTCTTTCCACGGAATTCTCTGTCCCTGTCCTTTGCCTGGCTCTCTGTTGCAGATGGAAGCTGCTGCAGCTGACATTCTCCGCTTGAAGCCCTCTTTTGATGCAAGCAGATGCTCCCAGGTGTGTTCAGCAGCTGTTGCTCAGTGTTGATGCAAAGCTTTTGTGTTCCTCATGGAAGCAAGGAGCCATTGTGACACTGCAGGGGCTCATGGCATCAAGGAGACAATTGTGACCATACAGAACCTCCTAGAAACAAGGCTCCATGGTGACACCGTGGGGAATCATGGAACCACATGGAAATGTGTTCCTGATGAGACAGAGCAGGGCCTTGTTGGAAGCAAAGACACCTCTGCAAAAAGCAGGGTAGCTCACAGAACCAAGGAGTCCATTCTTACAATCGAAAACCTATGGAAGCAAGGAGCCATTGTGACACAGTGGGGCCACATGGAAGCCATGGAGCCATTGTGACCCAGTGGGGCCTCATGGAATCAAGGAGACCATGGTGACACAGGTGATGCACATGAAGCCAAGGAGCCACTATGACACAGTGGGGCCTCATGGAGTCAAGGAGACCATGGTGACACAGGTGATGCACATGAAGCCAAGGAGCCATTGTGACACAGCAGGGCTTCTTCCCTTCAGCTCTGCAGCTGGCTGTCCCAGCCCGAGGCACCATGTGCCAAGTGCTCTCCTCAGGGCTCTGCCTGCACACAGGCCCAGAGAAGTTTTCCTGTTTGGAAGGAAAGAATGGAAAAGCCTGAGCAGGTTCCCTAGACAACCAAACCCACGTGCTCAGTCCAGGCTGCCTGCAATGATGTCCCCTTTCTACAAGGGACACTGTGAGCAGGAATGATCTCTGGGAGCAGAATTCTCGCAGTCTTTCCACTGAATTCTCTGTCCCTGTCCTTTGCCTGGCTCTCTGTTGCAGATGGAAGCTGCTGGTGCCATTCTCCGCTTGAAGCCCTCGTTTGATGCAAGCAGATGCTCCCAGGTGTGTTCAGCAGCTGTTGCTCAGTGTTGATGCAAAGCTTTTGTGTTCCTCATGGAAGCAAGGAGCCATTGTGACATTGCAGGGGCTCATGGCATCAAGGAGACAATTGTGACAGTACAGAACCTCCTAGAAACAAGGCTCCATGGTGACACCGTGGGGAATCATGGAACCACATGGAAATGTGTTCCTCATGAGACACAGCAGGGCCTTGTTGGAACCAAAGACACCTCTGCAAAAAGCAGGGTAGCTCACAGAACCAAGGAGTCCATTGTTACAATAGAAAACCTATGGAAGCAAGGAGCCATTGTGTCACAGTGGGACCACATGGAAGCCACGGAGCCATTGTGACCCAGTGGGGCCTCATGGAATCAAGGAGACCATGGTGACACAGGTGATGCACATGAAGCCAAGGAGCCATTGTGACACAGTGGGGCCTCATGGAATCAAGGACGGGTGATGCACATGAAGCCAAGGAGCCATTGTGACACAGTGGGGCCTCATGGAATCAAGGAGACCATTGTGACACAGGTGATGCACATGAAGCCAAGGAGCCATTGTGACACAGTGGGGCCTCATGGAATCAAGGAGACCATTGTGACACAGGTGATGCACATGAAGCCAAGGAGCCATTGTGACACAGTGGGGCCTCATGGAATCAAGGAGACCATGGTGACACAGGTGATGCACATGAAGCCAAGGAGCCATTGTGACACAGTGGGGCCTCATGGAATCAAGGAGGCCATGGTGACACAGGTGATGCACATGAAGCCAAGGAGCCATTGTGACACAGCAGGGCTTCTTCCCTTCAGCTCTGCATCTGGGTGTCCCACACCGAGGCACCATGTGCCATGTGCTTTCCTCAGGGCTCTGCCTGCACACAGGCCCAGAGAAGTTTTCCTGTTTGTAAGGTAAAGAATGAAAAACCTGAGCAGGTTCCCTAGAAAACCAACCCCACATGCTCAGTCCAGGCTGCCTGCAATGATGTCCCCTTTCTACAAGGGACACTGTGAGCAGGAATGATGTCTGGGAGCAGAATTCTCGCAGTCTTTCCACTGAATTCTCTGTCCCTGTCCTTTCCCTGGCTCTCTGTTGCAGATGGAAGCTGCTGGTGCCATTCTCCACTTGAAGCCCACGTTTGATGCAAGCAGATGCTCCCAGGTGTGTTCAGCAGCTGTTGCTCAGTGTTGATGCCAAGCTTTTGTGTTCCTCATGGATGCAAGGAGCCATTGTGACACTGCAGGGGCTCATGGCATCAAGGAGACAATTGTGACAGTACAGAACCTCCTAGAAACAAGGCTCCATGGTGACACCGTGGGGAATCATGGAACCACATGGAAATGTGTTCCTCATGAGACACAGCAAGGCCTTATTGGAACCAAAGACACATCTGCAAAAAGCAGGGTAGCTCACAGAACCAAGGAGTCCATTGTTACAATAGAAAACCTGTGGAAGTAAGGGGCCATTGTGACACAGTGGGGCCACAAGGAAGCCAAGGAGCCATTGTGACCCAGTGGGGCCTCATGGAATCAAGGAGACCATGGTGACACAGGTGATGCACATGAAGCCAAGGAGCCATTGTGACACAGTGGGGCCTCATGGAATCAAGGAGACCATGGTGACACAGGTGATGCACATGGAGCCAAGGAGCCATTGTGACAAAGTGGGGCCTCATGGAATCAAGGAGACCATGGTGACACAGGTGATGCACATGAAGCCAAGGAGCCACTGTGACACAGTGGGGCCTCATGGAGTCAAGGAGACCATGGTGACACAGGTGATGCACATGAAGCCAAGGAGCCATTGTGACACAGCGGGGCTTCTTCCCTTCAGCTCTGCAGCTGGCTGTCCCACACCGAGGCACCATGTGCCAAGTGCTCTCCTCAGGGCTCTGCCTGCACACAGGCCCAGAGAAGTTTTCCTGTTTGTAAGGAAAGAATGGAAAAGCCTGAGCAGGTTTCCTAAACAACAAACCCCACATGCTCAGTCCAGGCTGCCTGCAATGATGTCCCCTTTCTACAAGGGACACTGTGAGCAGGAATGATCTCTGGGAGCAGAATTCTTGCAGTCTTTCCACGGAATTCTCTGTCCCTGTCCTTTGCCTGGCTCTCTGTTGCAGATGGAAGCTGCTGGTGCCATTCTCAGCTTGAAGCCCTCGTTTGATGCAAGCAGATGCTCCCAGGTGTGTTCAGCAGCTGTTGCTCAGTGTTGATGCAAAGCTTTTGTGTTCCTCATGGAAGCAAGGAGCCATTGTGACACTGCAGGGGCTCATGGCATCAAGGAGACAATTGTGACAGTACAGAACCTCCTAGAAACAAGGCTCCATGGTGACACCGTGGGGAATCATGGAACCACATGGAAATGTGTTCCTGATGAGACACAGCAGGGCCTTGTTGGAACCAAAGACACCTCTGCAAAAAGCAGGGTAGCTCACAGAACCAAGGAGTCCATTGTTACAATAGAAAACCTATGGAAGCAAGGAGCCATTGTGACACAGTGGGGCCACATGGAAGCCAAGGAGCCATTGTGACCCAGTGGGGCCTCATGGAATCAAGGAGACCATGGTGACACAGGTGATGCACATGAAGCCAAGGAGCCATTGTGACACAGTGGGGCCTCATGGAATCAAGGAGGCCATGGTGACACAGGTGATGCACATGAAGCCAAGGAGCCATTGTGACACAGCAGGGCTTCTTCCCTTCAGCTCTGCAGCTGGCTGTCCCACACCGAGGCACCATGTGCCAAGTTCTTTCCTCAGGGCTCTGCCTGCACACAGGCCCAGAGAAGTTTTCCTGTTTGTAAGGTTAAGAATGAAAAAGCCTGAGCAGGTTCCCTAGACAACCAACCTCACATGCTGAGTCCAGGCTGCCTGCAATGATGTCCCCTTTCTACAAGGGATACTGTGAGCAGGAATGATGTCTGGGAGCAGAATTCTCGCAGTCTTTCCACGGAATTCTCTGTCCCTGTCCTTTGCCTGGCTCTCTGTTGCAGATGGAAGCTGCTGGTGCAATTCTCTGCCTGAAGCCCTAGTTTGATGCAAGCAGATGCTCCCCGGTGTGTTCAGCAGCTGTTGCTCAGTGTTGATGCAAAGCTTTTGTGTTCCTCATGGAAGCAAGGAGCCATTGTGACACTGCAGGGGCTCATGGCATCAAGGAGACAATTGTGACAGTACAGAACCTCCTAGAAACAAGGCTCCATGGTGACACCGTGGGGAATCATGGAACCACATGGAAATGTGTTCCTCATGAGACACAGCAGGGCCTTGTTGGAAGCAAAGACACCTCTGCAAAAAGCAGGGTAGCTCACAGAACCAAGGAGTCCATTGTTACAATAGAAAACCTATGGAAGCAAGGAGCCATTGTGTCACAGTGGGACCACATGGAAGCCACGGAGCCATTGTGACCCAGTGGGGCCTCATGGAATCAAGGAGACCATGGTGACACAGGTGATGCACATGAAGCCAAGGAGCCATTGTGACACAGTGGGGCCTCATGGAATCCAGGAGACCATTGTGACACAGGTGATGCACATGAAGCCAAGGAGCCATTGTGACCCAGTGGGGCCTCATGGAATCAAGGAGACCATTGTGACACAGGTGATGCACATGAAGCCAAGGAGCCATTGTGACCCAGTGGGGCCTCATGGAATCAAGGAGACCATGGTGACACAGGTGATGCACATGAAGCCAAGGAGCCATTTTGACACAGCGGGGCTTCTTCCCTTCAGCTCTGCAGCTGGCTGTCCCAGACCGAGGCACCATGTGCCAAGTGCTCTCCTCAGGGCTCTGCCTGCGCACAGGCCCAGAGAAGTTTTCCAGTTTGTAAGGAAAGAATGGAAAAGCCTGAGCAGCTTTCCTAAACAACAAACCCCACATGCTCAGTCCAGGCTGCCTGCAATGATGTCCCCTTTCTACAAGGGACACTGTGAGCAGGAATGATCTCTGGGAGCAGAATTCCCTCATTCTTTCCACTGAATTCTCTGTCCCTGTCCTTTGCCTGACTCTCTGTTGCAGATGGAAGCTTCTGGTGCCATTCTCAACTTGAAGCCCACGTTTGATGCAAGCAGATGCTCCCAGGTGTGTTCAGCAGCTGTTGCTCAGTGTTGATGCAAAGCTTTTGTGTTCCTCATGGAAGCAAGGAACCATTGTGACACTGCAGGGGCTCATGGCATCAAGGAGACAATTGTGACACTACAGAACCTCCTAGAAACAGGGCTCCATGGTGACACCGTGGGGAATCATGGAACCACATGGAAATGTGTTCCTCATGAGACACAGCAGGGCCTTGTTGGAACCAAAGACACATCTGCAAAAAGCAGGGTAGCTCACAGAACCAAGGAGTCCATTGTTACAATAGAAAACCTATGGAAGTAAGGAGCCTTTGTGGCCCAGTGGGGCCTCATAGAATCAAGGAGACCATGGTGACACAGGTGATGCACATGAAGCCAAGGAGCCATTGTGACCCAGTGGGGCCTCATGGAATCAAGGAGACCATGGTGACACAGGTGATGCACATGAAGCCAAGGAGCCATTGTGACCCAGTGGGGCCTCATGGAATCAAGGAGACCATGGTGACACAGGTGATGCACATGAAGCCAAGGAGCCATTGTGACACAGCGGGGCTTCTTCCCTTCAGCTCTGCAGCTGGCTGTCCCACACCGAGGCACCATGTGCCAAGTGCTCTCCTCAGGGCTCTGCCTGCACACAGGCCCAGAGAAGTTTTCCTGTTTGGAAGGAAAGGATGGAAAAGCCTGAGCAGGTTTCCTAAACAACCAACCCCACATGCTGAGTCCAGGCTGCCTGCAATGATATCCCCTTTCTACAAGGGACACTGTGAGCAGGAATGATCTCTGGGAGCAGAATTCCCGCATTCTTTCCACGGAATTCTCTGTCCCTGTCCTTTGCCTGGCTCTCTGTTGCAGATGGAAGCTGCTGCAGCTGACATTCTCCGCTTGAAGCCCTCGTTTGATGCAAGCAGATGCTCCCAGGTGTGTTCAGCAGCTGTTGCTCAGTGTTGATGCAAAGCTTTTGTGTTCCTCATGGAAGCAAGGAGCCATTGTGACACTGCAGGGGCTCATGGCATCAAGGAGACAATTGTGACAGTACAGAACCTCCTAGAAACAAGGCTCCATGGTGACACCGTGGGGAATCATGGAACCACATGGAAATGTGTTCCTGATGAGACAGAGCAGGGCCTTGTTGGAAGCAAAGACACCTCTGCAAAAAGCAGGGTAGCTCACAGAACCAAGGAGTCCATTCTTACAATCGAAAACCTATGGAAGCAAGGAGCCATTGTGACCCAGTGGGGCCACATGGAAGCCACGGAGCCATTGTGACCCAGTGGGGCCTCATGGAATCAAGGAGACCATTGTGACTCAGGTGATGCACATGAAGCCAAGGAGCCATTGTGACCCAGTGGGGCCTCATGGAATCAAGGAGACCATGGTGACACAGGTGATGCACATGAAGCCAAGGAGCCATTGTGACACAGCGGGGCTTCTTCCCTTCAGCTCTGCAGCTGGCTGTCCCACACCGAGGCACCATGTGCCAAGTGCTCTCCTCAGGGCTCTGCCTGCACACAGGCCCAGAGAAGTTTTCCTGTTTGTAAGGAAAGAATGAAAAAGCCTGAGCAGGTTCCCTAGACAACCAAACCCACATGCTGAGTCCAGGCTGCCTGCAATGATGTCCCCTTTCTACAAGGGATACTGTGAGCTGGAATGATCTCTGGTAGCAGAATTCTCGCAGTCTTTCCACGGAATTCTCTGTCCCTGTCCTTTGCCTGGCTCTCTGTTGCAGATGGAAGCTGCTGGTGCCTTTCTTAGCTTGAAGCCCTCTTTTGATGCAAGCAGATGCTCCCAGGTGTGTTCAGCAGCTGTTGCTCAGTGTTGATGCAAACCTTTTGTGTTCCTTATGGAAGCAAGGAGCCATTGTGACACTGCAGGGGCTCATGGCATTAAGGAGACAATTGTGACAGTACAGAACCTCCTAGAAACAAGGCTCCATGGTGACACCGTGGGGAATCATGGAACCACATGGAAATGTGTTCCTGATGAGACACAGCAGGGCCTTGTTGGAACCAAAGACACCTCTGCAAAAAGCAGGGTAGCTCACAGAACCAAGGAGTCCATTGTTACAATAGAAAACCTATGGAAGCAAGGGGCCATTGTGACACAGTGGGGCAACAGGGAAGCCACGGAGCCATTGTGACCCAGTGGGGCCTCATGGAATCAAGGAGACCATGGTGACACAGGTGATGCACATGAAGCCAAGGAGCCATTGTGACACAGCAGGGCCTCATGGAATCAAGGAGACCATGGTGACACAGGTGATGCACATGAAGCCAAGGAGCCATTGTGACCCAGCGGGGCCTCATGGAATCAAGGAGACAATGGTGACACAGGTGATGCACATGAAGCCAAGGCGCCATTGTGACACAGTGGGGCCTCATGGAATCAAGGAGACCATTGTGACACAGGTGATGCACATGAAGCCAAGGAGCCATTGTGACACAGTGGGGCCTCATGGAATCAAGGAGACCATGGTGACACAGGTGATGCACATGAAGCCAAGGAGCCACTGTGACCCAGTGGGGCCTCATGGAGTCAAGGAGACCATGGTGACACAGGTGATGCACATGAAGCCAAGGAGCCATTGTGACACAGCGGGGCTTCTTCCCTTCAGCTCTGCAGCTGGCTGTCCCAGCCCGAGGCACCATGTGCCAAGTGCTCTCCTCAGGCCTCTGCCTGCACACAGGCCCAGAGAAGTTTTCCTGTTTGTAAGGAAAGAATGAAAAAGCCTGAGCAGGTTCCCTAGACAACCAAACCCACATGCTCAGTCCAGGCTGCCTGCAATGATGTCCCCTTTCTACAAGGGACACTGTGAGCAGGAATGATCTCTGGGAGCAGAATTCCCGCATTCTTTCCACGGAATTCTCTGTCCCTGTCCTTTGCCTGGCTCTCTGTTGCAGATGGAAGTTGCTGCAGCTGACATTCTCCGCTTGAAGCCCTCGTTTGATGCAAGCAGATGCTCCCAGGTGTGTTCAGCAGCTGTTGCTCAGTGTTGATGCAAAGCTTTTGTGTTCCTCATGGAAGCAAGGAGCCATTGTGACACTGCAGGGGCTCATGGCATCAAGGAGACAATTGTGACAGTACAGAACCTCCTAGAAACAAGGCTCCATGGTGACACCGTGGGGAATCATGGAACCACATGGAAATGTGTTCCTGATGAGACAGAGCAGGGCCTTGTTGGAAGCAAAGACACCTCTGCAAAAAGCAGGGTAGCTCACAGAACCAAGGAGTCCATTCTTACAATCGAAAACCTATGGAAGCAAGGAGCCATTGTGACCCAGTGGGGCCACATGGAAGCCAAGGAGCCATTGTGACCCAGTGGGGCCTCATGGAATCAAGGAGACCATGGTGACACAGGTGATGCACATGAAGCCAAGGAGCCATTGTGACACAGCGGGGCTTCTTCCCTTCAGCTCTGCAGCTGGCTGTCCCACACCGAGGCACCATGTGCCAAGTGCTCTCCTCAGGGCTCTGCCTGCACACAGGCCCAGAGAAGTTTTCCTGTTTGTAAGGAAAGAATGAAAAAGCCTGAGCAGGTTCCCTAGACAACCAAACCCACATGCTCAGTCCAGGCTGCCTGCAATGATGTCCCCTTTCTACAAGGGATACTGTGAGCTGGAATGATCTCTGGTAGCAGAATTCTCGCAGTCTTTCCACGGAATTCTCTGTCCCTGTCCTTTGCCTGGCTCTCTGTTGCAGATGGAAGCTGCTGGTGCCTTTCTCAGCTTGAAGCCCTCTTTTGATGCAAGCAGATGCTCCCAGGTGTGTTCAGCAGCTGTTGCTCAGTGTTGATGCAAACCTTTTGTGTTCCTTATGGAAGCAAGGAGCCATTGTGACACTGCAGGGGCTCATGGCATCAAGGAGACAATTGTGACAGTACAGAACCTCCTAGAAACAAGGCTCCATGGTGACACCGTGGGGAATCATGGAACCACATGGAAATGTGTTCCTGATGAGACACAGCAGGGCCTTGTTGGAACCAAAGACACCTCTGCAAAAAGCAGGGTAGCTCACAGAACCAAGGAGTCCATTGTTACAATAGAAAACCTATGGAAGCAAGGGGCCATTGTGACACAGTGGGGCAACAGGGAAGCCACGGAGCCATTGTGACCCAGTGGGGCCTCATGGAATCAAGGAGACCATGGTGACACAGGTGATGCACATGAAGCCAAGGAGCCATTGTGACACAGCAGGGCCTCATGGAATCAAGGAGACCATGGTGACACAGGTGATGCACATGAAGCCAAGGCGCCATTGTGACACAGTGGGGCCTCATGGAATCAAGGAGACCATTGTGACACAGGTGATGCACATGAAGCCAAGGAGCCATTGTGACACAGTGGGGCCTCATGGAATCAAGGAGACCATGGTGACACAGGTGATGCACATGAAGCCAAGGAGCCACTGTGACACAGTGGGGCCTCATGGAATCAAGGAGACCATTGTGACACAGGTGATGCACATGAAGCCAAGGAGCCATTGTGACACAGTGGGGCCTCATGGAATCAAGGAGACCATGGTGACACAGGTGATGCACATGAAGCCAAGGAGCCACTGTGACCCAGTGGGGCCTCATGGAGTCAAGGAGACCATGCTGACACAGGTGATGCACATGAAGCCAAGGAGCCATTGTGACACAGCGGGGCTTCTTCCCTTCAGCTCTGCAGCTGGCTGTCCCAGCCCGAGGCACCATGTGCCAAGTGCTCTCCTCAGGCCTCTGCCTGCACACAGGCCCAGAGAAGTTTTCCTGTTTGTAAGGAAAGAATGAAAAAGCCTGAGCAGGTTCCCTAGACAACCAAACCCACATGCTCAGTCCAGGCTGCCTGCAATGATGTCCCCTTTCTACAAGGGATACTGTGAGCAGGAATGATGTCTGGGAGCAGAATTCTCGCAGTCTTTCCACGGAATTCTCTGTCCCTGTCCTTTGCCTGGCTCTCTGTTGCAGATGGAAGCTGCTGCTGCCATTCTCAGCTTGAAGCCCTCGTTTGATGCAAGCAGATGCTCCCAGGTGTGTTCAGCAGCTGTTGCTCAGTGTTGATGCAAAGCTTTTGTGTTCCTCATGGAAGCAAGGAGCCATTGTGACACTGCAGGGGCTCATGGCATCAAGGAGACAATTGTGACAGTACAGAACCTCCTAGAAACAAGGCTCCATGGTGACACCGTGGGGAATCATGGAACCACATGGAAATGTGTTCCTCATGAGACGCAGCAGGGCCTTATTGGAACCAAAGACACCTCTGCAAAAAGCAGGGTAGCTCACAGAACCAAGGAGTCCATTGTTACAATCGAAAACCTATGGAAGCAAGGAGCCATTGTGACACAGTGGGGCCTCATGGAATCAAGGAGACCATGGTGACACAGGTGATGCACATGAAGCCATGGAGCCATTGTGACTCTGTGGGGCCTCATGGAATCAAGGAGACCATTGTGACACAGGTGATGCACATGAAGCCAAGGAGCCATTGTGACACAGCGGGGCTTCTTCCCTTCAGCTCTGCAGCTGGCTGTCCCAGCCCGAGGCACCATGTGCCAAGTGTGCTCCTCAGGGCTCTGCCTGCACACAGGCCCAGAGAAGTTTTCCTGTTTGTAAGGAAAGAATGAAAAAGCCTGAGTAGGTTTCTTAAACAACTAGCGCCACATGCTGAGTCCAGGCTGCCTGCAATGATGTCCCCTTTCTACAAGGGACACTGTGAGCAGGAATGATGTCTGGGAGCAGAATTCCCGCAGTCTTTCCACGGAATTCTCTGTCCCTGTCCTTTGCCTGGCTCTCTGTTACAGATGGAAGCTGCTGCTGCCATTCTCCACTTGAAGCCCTCGTTTGATGCAAGCAGATGCTCCCAGGTGTGTTCAGCAGCTGTTGCTCAGTGTTGATGCAAAGCTTTTGTGTTCCTCATGGAAGCAAGGAGCCATTGTGACACTGCAGGGGCTCATGGCATCAAGGAGACAATTGTGACAGTACAGAACCTCCTAGAAACAAGGCTCCATGGTGACACCGTGGGGAATCATGGAACCACATGGAAATGTGTTCCTGATGAGACACAGCAGGGCCTTATTGGAACCAAAGACACCTGTGCAAAAAGCAGGGTAGATCACAGAACCAAGGAGTCCATTGTTATAATAGAAAACCTATGGAAGCAAGGGGCCATTGTGACACAGTGGGGCCACATGGAAGCCACGGAGCCATTGTGACCCCGTGGGGCCTCATGGAATCAAGGAGACCATGGTGACACAGGTGATGCACATGAAGCCTAGGAGCCATTGTGACACAGTGGGGCCTCATGGAATCAAGGAGATCATGGTGACACAGGTGATGCACATGAAGCCAAGGAGCCATTGTGACCCAGTGGGGCCTCATGGAATCAAGGAGACCATGGTGACACAGGTGATGCACATGAAGCCAAGGAGCCATTGTGACACAGCGGGGCTTCTTCCCTTCAGCTCTGCAGCTGGCTGTCCCGGCCCACAGCACCATGTGCCAAGTGCTCTCCTCAGGGCTCTGCCTGCACACAGGCCCAGAGAAGTTTTCCTGTTTGTAAGGAAAGAATGAAAAAGCCTGAGCAGCTTTCCCTAGACAACCAACCCCACATGCTGAGTCCAGGCTGCCTGCAATGATGTCCCCTTTCTACAAGGGACACTGTGAGCAGGAATGATCTCTGGGAGCAGAATTCTCGCAGTCTTTCCACGGAATTCTCTGTCCCTGTCCTTTGCCTGGCTCTCTGTTGACGATGGAAGCTGCTGCTGCCATTCTCAGCTTGAAGCCCTCTTTTGATGCAAGCAGATGCTCCCAGGTGTGTTCAGCAGCTGTTGCTCAGTGTTGATGCAAAGCTTTTGTGTTCCTCATGGAAGCAAGGAGCCATTGTGACACTGCAGGGGCTCATGGCATCAAGGAGACAATTGTGACACTACAGAACCTCCTAGAAACAAGGCTCCATGGTGACACCGTGGGGAATCATGGAACCACATGGAAATGTGTTCCTGAAGAGACACAGCGGGGCCTTGTTGGAACCAAAGACACCTCTGCAAAAAGCAGGGTAGCTCACAGAACCAAGGAGTCCATTGTTACAATAGAAAACCTATGGAAGCAAGGGGCCATTGTGACACAGTGGGGCCACAAGGAATCAAGGAGACCATGGTGAGGCAGGTGATGCACATGAAGCCAAGGAGCCATTGTGACCCAGTGGGGCCTCATGGAATCAAGGAGACCATTGTGACACAGGTGATGCACGTGAAGCCAAGGAGCCATTGTGACCCAGTGGGGCCTCATGGAATCAAGGAGACCATGGTGACACAGGTGATGCACATGGAGCCAAGGAGCCATTGTGACCCAGTGGGGCCTCATGGAATCAAGGAGACCATGGTGACACAGGTGATGCACATGAAGCCAAGGAGCCATTGTGACCCAGTGGGGCCTCATGGAATCAAGGAGACCATGGTGACACAGGTGATGCACATGAAGCCAAGGAGCCATTGTGACACAGCGGGGCTTCTTCCCTTCAGCTCTGCAGCTGGCTGTCCCAGCCCGAGGCACCATGTGCCAAGTGCTCTCCTCAGGGCTCTGCCTGCACACAGGCCCAGAGAAGTTTTCCTGTTTGTAAGGAAAGAATGGAAAAGCCTGAGCAGCTTTCCTAAACAACAAACGCCACATGCTGAGTCCAGGCTGCCTGCAATGATGTCCCCTTTCTACAAGGGACACTGTGAGCAGGAATGATCTCTGGGAGCAGAATTCTCGCAGTCTTTCCACTGAATTCTCTGTCCCTGTCCTTTGCCTGGCTCTCTGTTACAGATGGAAGCTGCTGCTGCCATTCTCAGCTTGAAGCCCTCGTTTGATGCAAGCAGATGCTCCCAGGTGTGTTCAGCAGCTGTTGCTCAGTGTTGATGCAAAGCTTTTGTGTTCCTCATGGAAGCAAGGAGCCATTGTGACACTGCAGGGGCTCATGGCATCAAGGAGACAATTGTAACAGTACAGAACCTCCTAGAAACAAGGCTCCATGGTGACACCGTGGGGAATCATGGAAACACATGGAAATGTGTTCCTGATGAGACACAGCAGGGCCTTGTTGGAACCAAAGACACCTCTGCAAAAAGCAGGGTAGCTCACAGAACCAAGGAGTCCATTGTTACAATAGAAAACCTATGGAAGCAAGGGGCCATTGTGACATAGTGGGGCCACATGGAAGCCACGGAGCCATTGTGACCCAGTGGGGCCTCATGGAATCAAGGAGACCATGGTGACACAGGTGATGCACATGAAGCCAAGGAGCCATTGTGACCCAGTGGGGCCTCATGGAATCAAGGAGACCATGGTGACACAGGTGATGCACATGAAGCCAAGGAGCCATTGTGACCCAGTGGGGCCTCATGGAATCAAGGAGTCCATTGTGACACAGGTGATTCACATGAAGCCAAGGAGCCATTGTGACCCAGTGGGGCCTCATGGAATCAAGGAGACCATGGTGACACCGGTGATGCACATGAAGCCAAGGAGCCATTGTGACCCAGGGGGGCCTCATGGAATCAAGGAGACCATGGTGACACAGGTGATGCACATGAAGCCAAGGAGCCATTGTGACACAGCGGGGCTTCTTCCCTTCAGCTCTGCAGCTGGCTGTCCCACACCGAGGCACCATGTGCCAAGTGCGCTCCTCAGGGCTCTGCCTGCACACAGGCCCAGAGAAGTTTTCCTGTTTGTAAGGAAAGAATGGAAAAGCCTGAGCAGCTTTCCTAAACAACAAACGCCACATGCTGAGTCCAGGCTGCCTGCAATGATGTCCCCTTTCTACAAGGGACACTGTGAGCAGGAGTGATGTCTGGGAGCAGAATTCTCGCAGTCTTTCCACGGAATTCTCTGTCCCTGTCCTTTGCCTGGCTCTCTGTTGCAGATGGAAGCTGCTGCTGCCATTCTCTGCTTGAAGCCCTCTTTTGATGCAAGCAGATGCTCCCAGGTGTGTTCAGCAGCTGTTGCTCAGTGTTGATGCAAAGCTTTTGTGTTCCTCATGGAAGCAAGGAGCCATTGTGACACTGCAGGGGCTCATGGCATCAAGGAGACAATTGTGACAGTACAGAACCTCCTAGAAACAAGGCTCCATGGTGACACCGTGGGGAATCATGGAACCACATGGAAATGTGTTCCTGATGAGACACAGCAGGGCCTTGTTGGAACCAAAGACACCTCTGCAAAAAGCAGGGTAGCTCACAGAACCAAGGAGTCCATTGTTACAATCGAAAACCTATGGAAGCAAGGGGCCATTGTGACACAGTGGGGCCTCATGGAATCAAGGAGACCATTGTGACACAGGTGATGCACGTGAAGCCAAGGAGCCATTGTGACCCAGTGGGGCCTCATGGAATCAAGGAGACCATGGTGACACAGGTGATGCACATGAAGCCAATGAGCCATTGCGACACAGTGGGGCCTCATGGAATCAAGGAGACCATGGTGACACAGGTGATGCACATGAAGCCAAGGAGCCATTGTGACACATTGGGGCCTCATGGAATCAAGGAAACCATGGTGACACAGGTGATGCACATGAAGCCAAGGAGCCATTGTGACACAGCGGGGCTTCTTCCCTTCAGCTCTGCAGCTGGCTGTCCCAGCCCGAGGCACCATGTGCCAACTGCTCTCCTCAGGGCTCTGCCTGCACACAGGCCCAGAGAAGTTTTCCTGTTTGTAAGGAAAGAATGGAAAAGCCTGAGCAGCTTTCCTAAACAACAAACGCCACATGCTGAGTCCAGGCTGCCTGCAATGATGTCCCCTTTCTACAAGGGACACTGTGAGCAGGAATGATCTCTGGGAGCAGAATTCTCGCAGTCTTTCCACTGAATTCTCTGTCCCTGTCCTTTCCCTGGCTCTCTGTTACAGATGGAAGCTGCTGCTGCCATTCTCCGCTTGAAGCCCTCGTTTGATGCAAGCAGATGCTCCCAGGTGTGTTCAGCAGCTGTTGCTCAGTGTTGATGCAAAGCTTTTGTGTTCCTCATGGAAGCAAGGAGCCATTGTGACACTGCAGGGGCTCATGGCATCAAGGAGACAATTGTGACAGTACAGAACCTCCTAGAAACAAGGCTCCATGGTGACACCGTGGGGAATCATGGAACCACATGGAAATGTGTTCCTCATGAGACACAGCAAGGCCTTATTGGAACCAAAGACACATCTGCAAAAAGCAGGGTAGCTCACAGAACCAAGGAGTCCATTGTTACAATAGAAAACCTGTGGAAGTAAGGGGCCATTGTGACACAGTGGGGCCACAAGGAAGCCAAGGAGCCATTGTGACCCAGTGGGGCCTCATGGAATCAAGGAGACCATGGTGACACAGGTGATGCACATGAAGCCAAGGAGCCATTGTGACACAGTGGGGCCTCATGGAATCAAGGAGACCATGGTGACACAGGTGATGCACATGGAGCCAAGGAGCCATTGTGACAAAGTGGGGCCTCATGGAATCAAGGAGACCATGGTGACACAGGTGATGCACATGAAGCCAAGGAGCCATTGTGACACAGTGGGGCCTCATGGAATCAAGGAGACCATGGTGACACAGGTGATGCACATGAAGCCAAGGAGCCACTGTGACACAGTGGGGCCTCATGGAGTCAAGGAGACCATGGTGACACAGGTGATGCACATGAAGCCAAGGAGCCATTGTGACACAGCGGGGCTTCTTCCCTTCAGCTCTGCAGCTGGCTGTCCCACACCGAGGCACCATGTGCCAAGTGCTCTCCTCAGGGCTCTGCCTGCACACAGGCCCAGAGAAGTTTTCCTGTTTGTAAGGAAAGAATGGAAAAGCCTGAGCAGGTTTCCTAAACAACAAACCCCACATGCTCAGTCCAGGCTGCCTGCAATGATGTCCCCTTTCTACAAGGGACACTGTGAGCAGGAATGATCTCTGGGAGCAGAATTCTTGCAGTTTTTCCACGGAATTCTCTGTCCCTGTCCTTTGCCTGGCTCTCTGTTGCAGATGGAAGCTGCTGGTGCCATTCTCAGCTTGAAGCCCTGGTTTGATGCAAGCAGATGCTCCCAGGTGTGTTCAGCAGCTGTTGCTCAGTGTTGATGCAAAGCTTTTGTGTTCCTCATGGAAGCAAGGAGCCATTGTGACACTGCAGGGGCTCATGGCATCAAGGAGACAATTGTGACACTACAGAACCTCCTAGAAACAAGGCTCCATGGTGACACCGTGGGGAATCATGGAACCACATGGAAATGTGTTCCTCATGAGACACAGCAGGGCCTTGTTGGAACCAAAGACACCTGTGCAAAAAGCAGGGTAGCTCACAGAACCAAGGAGTCCATTGTTACAATAGAAAACCTATGGAAGCAAGGAGCCATTGTGACACAGTGGGGCCACATGGAAGCCAAGGAGCCATTGTGACCCAGTGGGGCCTCATGGAATCAAGGAGACCATGGTGACACAGGTGATGCACATGAAGCCAAGGAACCATTGTGACCCAGTGGGGCCTCATGGAATCAAGGAGACCATGGTGACACAGGTGATGCACATGAAGCCAAGGAGCCATTGTGACACAGCGGGGCTTCTTCCCTTCAGCTCTGCAGCTGGCTGTCCCACACCGAGGCACCATGTGCCAAGTGCTCTCCTCAGGGCTCTGCCTGCACACAGGCCCAGAGAAGTTTTCCTGTTTGTAAGGTTAAGAATGAAAAAGCCTGAGCAGGTTCCCTAGACAACCAACCCCACATGCTCAGTCCAGGCTGCCTGCAATGATGTCCCCTTTCTACAAGGGACACTGTGAGCAGGAATGATGACTGGGAGCAGAATTCTCGCAGTCTTTCCACGGAATACTCTGTCCCTGTCCTTTGCCTGGCTCTCTGTTGCAGATGGAAGCTGCTGCTGCCATTCTCCACTTGAAGCCCACGTTTGATGCAAGCAGATGCTCCCAGGTGTGTTCAGCAGCTGTTGCTCAGTGTTGATGCAAAGCTTTTGTGTTCCTCATGGAAGCAAGGAACCATTGTGACACTGCAGGGGCTCATGGCATCAAGGAGACAATTGTGACAGTACAGAACCTCCTAGAAACAAGGCTCCATGGTGACACCGTGGGGAATCATGGAACCACATGGAAATGTGTTCCTCATGAGACACAGCAGGGCCTTGTTGGAACCAAAGACACTTCTGCAAAAAGCAGGGTAGCTCACAGAACCAAGGAGTCCATTGTTACAATAGAAAACCTATGGAAGCAAGGAGCCATTGTGACACAGTGGGGCCTCATGGAATCAAGGAGACCATTGTGACACAGGTGAAGTACATGAAGCCAAGGAGCCATTGTGACCCAGTGGGGCCTCATGGAATCAAGGAGACCATGGTGACACAGGTGATGCACATGAAGCCAAGGAGCCATTGTGACACAGCGGGGCTTCTTCCCTTCAGCTCTGCAGCTGGCTGTCCCACACCGAGGCACCATGTGCCAAGTGCTCTCCTCAGGGCTCTCCCTGCACACAGGCCCAGAGAAGTTTTCCTGTTTGGAAGGAAAGGATGGAAAAGCCTGAGCAGGTTTCGTAAACAACCAACCCCACATGCTGAGTCCAGGCTGCCTGCAATGATATCCCCTTTCTACAAGGGACACTGTGAGCAGGAATGATCTCTGGGAGCAGAATTCCCGCATTCTTTCCACGGAATTCTCTGTCCCTGTCCTTTGCCTGGCTCTCTGTTGCAGATGGAAGCTGCTGCAGCTGACATTCTCCGCTTGAAGCCCTCGTTTGATGCAAGCAGATGCTCCCAGGTGTGTTCAGCAGCTGTTGCTCAGTGTTGATGCAAAGCTTTTGTGTTCCTCATGGAAGCAAGGAGCCATTGTGACACTGCAGGGGCTCATGGCATCAAGGAGACAATTGTGACAGTACAGAACCTCCTAGAAACAAGGCTCCATGGTGACACCGTGGGGAATCATGGAACCACATGGAAATGTGTTCCTGATGAGACAGAGCAGGGCCTTGTTGGAAGCAAAGACACCTCTGCAAAAAGCAGGGTAGCTCACAGAACCAAGGAGTCCATTCTTACAATCGAAAACCTATGGAAGCAAGGAGCCATTGTGACCCAGTGGGGCCTCATGGAATCAAGGAGACCATTGTGACTCAGGTGATGCACATGAAGCCAAGGAGCCATTGTGACCCAGTGGGGCCTCATGGAATCAAGGAGACCATGGTGACACAGGTGATGCACATGAAGCCAAGGAGCCATTGTGACACAGCGGGGCTTCTTCCCTTCAGCTCTGCAGCTGGCTGTCCCACACCGAGGCACCATGTGCCAAGTGCTCTCCTCAGGGCTCTGCCTGCACACAGGCCCAGAGAAGTTTTCCTGTTTGTAAGGAAAGAATGAAAAAGCCTGAGCAGGTTCCCTAGACAACCAAACCCACATGCTCAGTCCAGGCTGCCTGCAATGATGTCCCCTTTCTACAAGGGATACTGTGAGCTGGAATGATCTCTGGTAGCAGAATTCTCGCAGTCTTTCCACGGAATTCTCTGTCCCTGTCCTTTGCCTGGCTCTCTGTTGCAGATGGAAGCTGCTGGTGCCTTTCTCAGCTTGAAGCCCTCTTTTGATGCAAGCAGATGCTCCCAGGTGTGTTCAGCAGCTGTTGCTCAGTGTTGATGCAAACCTTTTGTGTTCCTTATGGAAGCAAGGAGCCATTGTGACACTGCAGGGGCTCATGGCATTAAGGAGACAATTGTGACAGTACAGAACCTCCTAGAAACAAGGCTCCATGGTGACACCGTGGGGAATCATGGAACCACATGGAAATGTGTTCCTGATGAGACACAGCAGGGCCTTGTTGGAACCAAAGACACCTCTGCAAAAAGCAGGGTAGCTCACAGAACCAAGGAGTCCATTGTTACAATAGAAAACCTATGGAAGCAAGGGGCCATTGTGACACAGTGGGGCAACAGGGAAGCCACGGAGCCATTGTGACCCAGTGGGGCCTCATGGAATCAAGGAGACCATGGTGACACAGGTGATGCACATGAAGCCAAGGAGCCATTGTGACACAGCAGGGCCTCATGGAATCAAGGAGACCATGGTGACACAGGTGATGCACATGAAGCCAAGGAGCCATTGTGACCCAGCGGGGCCTCATGGAATCAAGGAGACAATGGTGACACAGGTGATGCACATGAAGCCAAGGCGCCATTGTGACACAGTGGGGCCTCATGGAATCAAGGAGACCATTGTGACACAGGTGATGCACATGAAGCCAAGGAGCCATTGTGACACAGTGGGGCCTCATGGAATCAAGGAGACCATGGTGACACAGGTGATGCACATGAAGCCAAGGAGCCACTGTGACCCAGTGGGGCCTCATGGAGTCAAGGAGACCATGGTGACACAGGTGATGCACATGAAGCCAAGGAGCCATTGTGACACAGCGGGGCTTCTTCCCTTCAGCTCTGCAGCTGGCTGTCCCAGCCCGAGGCACCATGTGCCAAGTGCTCTCCTCAGGCCTCTGCCTGCACACAGGCCCAGAGAAGTTTTCCTGTTTGTAAGGAAAGAATGAAAAAGCCTGAGCAGGTTCCCTAGACAACCAAACCCACATGCTCAGTCCAGGCTGCCTGCAATGATGTCCCCTTTCTACAAGGGATACTGTGAGCAGGAATGATGTCTGGGAGCAGAATTCTCGCAGTCTTTCCACGGAATTCTCTGTCCCTGTCCTTTGCCTGGCTCTCTGTTGCAGATGGAAGCTGCTGGTGCCATTCTCAGCTTGAAGCCCTCGTTTGATGCAAGCAGATGCTCCCAGGTGTGTTCAGCAGCTGTTGCTCAGTGTTGATGCAAAGCTTTTGTGTTCCTCATGGAAGCAAGGAGCCATTGTGACACTGCAGGGGCTCATGGCATCAAGGAGACAATTGTGACAGTACAGAACCTCCTAGAAACAAGGCTCCATGGTGACACCGTGGGGAATCATGGAACCACATGGAAATGTGTTCCTCATGAGACGCAGCAGGGCCTTATTGGAACCAAAGACACCTCTGCAAAAAGCAGGGTAGCTCACAGAACCAAGGAGTCCATTGTTACAATCGAAAACCTATGGAAGCAAGGAGCCATTGTGACACAGTGGGGCCACAAGGAATCAAGGAGACCATTGTGACACAGGTGATGCACATGAAGCCATGGAGCCATTGTGACTCTGTGGGGCCTCATGGAATCAAGGAGACCATTGTGACACAGGTGATGCACATGAAGCCAAGGAGCCATTGTGACACAGCGGGGCTTCTTCCCTTCAGCTCTGCAGCTGGCTGTCCCAGCCCGAGGCACCATGTGCCAAGTGTGCTCCTCAGGGCTCTGCCTGCACACAGGCCCAGAGAAGTTTTCCTGTTTGTAAGGAAAGAATGAAAAAGCCTGAGTAGGTTTCTTAAACAACTAGCGCCACATGCTGAGTCCAGGCTGCCTGCAATGATGTCCCCTTTCTACAAGGGACACTGTGAGCAGGAATGATGTCTGGGAGCAGAATTCCCGCAGTCTTTCCACGGAATTCTCTGTCCCTGTCCTTTGCCTGGCTCTCTGTTACAGATGGAAGCTGCTGCTGCCATTCTCCACTTGAAGCCCTCGTTTGATGCAAGCAGATGCTCCCAGGTGTGTTCAGCAGCTGTTGCTCAGTGTTGATGCAAAGCTTTTGTGTTCCTCATGGAAGCAAGGAGCCATTGTGACACTGCAGGGGCTCATGGCATCAAGGAGACAATTGTGACAGTACAGAACCTCCTAGAAACAAGGCTCCATGGTGACACCGTGGGGAATCATGGAACCACATGGAAATGTGTTCCTGATGAGACACAGCAGGGCCTTATTGGAACCAAAGACACCTGTGCAAAAAGCAGGGTAGCTCACAGAACCAAGGAGTCCATTGTTACAATCGAAAACCTATGGAAGCAAGGGGCCATTGTGACACAGTGGGGCCACAAGGAATCAAGGAGACCATGGTGAGGCAGGTGATGCACATGAAGCCAAGGAGCCATTGTGACCCAGTGGGGCCTCATGGAATCAAGGAGACCATTGTGACACAGGTGATGCACGTGAAGCCAAGGAGCCATTGTGACCCAGTGGGGCCTCATGGAATCAAGGAGACCATGGTGACACAGGTGATGCACATGGAGCCAAGGAGCCATTGTGACCCAGTGGGGCCTCATGGAATCAAGGAGACCATGGTGACACAGGTGATGCACATGAAGCCAAGGAGCCATTGTGACACAGTGGGGCCTCATGGAATCAAGGAGACCATGGTGACACAGGTGATGCACATGAAGCCAATGAGCCATTGCGACACAGCGGGGCCTCATGGAATCAAGGAGACCATGGTGACACAGGTGATGCACATGAAGCCAAGGAGCCATTGTGACCCAGTGGGGCCTCATGGAATCAAGGAGACCATGGTGACACAGGTGATGCACATGAAGCCAAGGAGCCATTGTGACACAGCGGGGCTTCTTCCCTTCAGCTCTGCAGCTGGCTGTCCCAGCCCGAGGCACCATGTGCCAAGTGCTCTCCTCAGGGCTCTGCCTGCACACAGGCCCAGAGAAGTTTTCCTGTTTGTAAGGAAAGAATGGAAAAGCCTGAGCAGCTTTCCTAAACAACAAACGCCACATGCTGAGTCCAGGCTGCCTGCAATGATGTCCCCTTTCTACAAGGGACACTGTGAGCAGGAATGATCTCTGGGAGCAGAATTCTCGCAGTCTTTCCACTGAATTCTCTGTCCCTGTCCTTTGCCTGGCTCTCTGTTACAGATGGAAGCTGCTGCTGCCATTCTCAGCTTGAAGCCCTCGTTTGATGCAAGCAGATGCTCCCAGGTGTGTTCAGCAGCTGTTGCTCAGTGTTGATGCAAAGCTTTTGTGTTCCTCATGGAAGCAAGGAGCCATTGTGACACTGCAGGGGCTCATGGCATCAAGGAGACAATTGTAACAGTACAGAACCTCCTAGAAACAAGGCTCCATGGTGACACCGTGGGGAATCATGGAAACACATGGAAATGTGTTCCTGATGAGACACAGCAGGGCCTTGTTGGAACCAAAGACACCTCTGCAAAAAGCAGGGTAGCTCACAGAACCAAGGAGTCCATTGTTACAATAGAAAACCTATGGAAGCAAGGGGCCATTGTGACATAGTGGGGCCACATGGACGCCACGGAGCCATTGTGACCCAGTGGGGCCTCATGGAATCAAGGAGACCATGGTGACACAGGTGATGCACATGAAGCCAAGGAGCCATTGTGACCCAGTGGGGCCTCATGGAATCAAGGAGACCATGGTGACACAGGTGATGCACATGAAGCCAAGGAGCCATTGTGACCCAGTGGGGCCTCATGGAATCAAGGAGTCCATTGTGACACAGGTGATTCACATGAAGCCAAGGAGCCATTGTGACCCAGTGGGGCCTCATGGAATCAAGGAGACCATGGTGACACCGGTGATGCACATGAAGCCAAGGAGCCATTGTGACCCAGGGGGGCCTCATGGAATCAAGGAGACCATGGTGACACAGGTGATGCACATGAAGCCAAGGGGCCATTGTGACACAGCGGGGCTTCTTCCCTTCAGCTCTGCAGCTGGCTGTCCCACACCGAGGCACCATGTGCCAAGTGCGCTCCTCAGGGCTCTGCCTGCACACAGGCCCAGAGAAGTTTTCCTGTTTGTAAGGAAAGAATGGAAAAGCCTGAGCAGCTTTCCTAAACAACAAACGCCACATGCTGAGTCCAGGCTGCCTGCAATGATGTCCCCTTTCTACAAGGGACACTGTGAGCAGGAGTGATGTCTGGGAGCAGAATTCTCGCAGTCTTTCCACGGAATTCTCTGTCCCTGTCCTTTGCCTGGCTCTCTGTTGCAGATGGAAGCTGCTGCTGCCATTCTCTGCTTGAAGCCCTCGTTTGATGCAAGCAGATGCTCCCAGGTGTGTTCAGCAGCTGTTGCTCAGTGTTGATGCAAAGCTTTTGTGTTCCTCATGGAAGCAAGGAGCCATTGTGACACTGCAGGGGCTCATGGCATCAAGGAGACAATTGTGACAGTACAGAACCTCCTAGAAACAAGGCTCCATGGTGACACCGTGGGGAATCATGGAACCACATGGAAATGTGTTCCTGAAGAGACACAGCAGGGCCTTGTTGGAACCAAAGACACCTCTGCAAAAAGCAGGGTAGCTCACAGAACCAAGGAGTCCATTGTTACAATCGAAAACCTATGGAAGCAAGGGGCCATTGTGACACAGTGGGGCCTCATGGAATCAAGGAGACCATTGTGACACAGGTGATGCACGTGAAGCCAAGGAGCCATTGTGACACAGCGGGGGCTCATGGAATCAAGGAGACCATGGTGACACAGGTGATGCACATGAAGCCAATGAGCCATTGCGACACAGTGGGGCCTCATGGAATCAAGGAGACCATGGTGACACAGGTGATGCACATGAAGCCAAGGAGCCATTGTGACACATTGGGGCCTCATGGAATCAAGGAAACCATGGTGACACAGGTGATGCACATGAAGCCAAGGAGCCATTGTGACACAGCGGGGCTTCTTCCCTTCAGCTCTGCAGCTGGCTGTCCCAGCCCGAGGCACCATGTGCCAACTGCTCTCCTCAGGGCTCTGCCTGCACACAGGCCCAGAGAAGTTTTCCTGTTTGTAAGGAAAGAATGGAAAAGCCTGAGCAGCTTTCCTAAACAACAAACGCCACATGCTGAGTCCAGGCTGCCTGCAATGATGTCCCCTTTCTACAAGGGACACTGTGAGCAGGAATGATCTCTGGGAGCAGAATTCTCGCAGTCTTTCCACGGAATTCTCTGTCCCTGTCCTTTGCCTGGCTCTCTGTTACAGATGGAAGCTGCTGCTGCCATTCTCCGCTTGAAGCCCTCGTTTGATGCAAGCAGATGCTCCCAGGTGTGTTCAGCAGCTGTTGCTCAGTGTTGATGCAAAGCTTTTGTGTTCCTCATGGAAGCAAGGAGCCATTGTGACACTGCAGGGGCTCATGGCATCAAGGAGACAATTGTGACAGTACAGAACCTCCTAGAAACAAGGCTCCATGGTGACACCGTGGGGAATCATGGAAACACATGGAAATGTGTTCCTGATGAGACACAGCAGGGCCTTGTTGGAACCAAAGACACCTGTGCAAAAAGCAGGGTAGCTCACAGAACCAAGGAGTCCATTGTTACAATAGAAAACCTATGGAAGCAAGGGGCCATTGTGACACAGTGGGGCCACATGGACGCCACGGAGCCATTGTGACCCAGTGGGGCCTCATGGAATCAAGGAGACCATTGTGAGGCAGGTGATGCACATGAAGCCAAGGAGCCATTGTGACCCAGTGGGGCCTCATGGAATCAAGGAGACCATGGTGACACAGGTGATGCACATGAAGCCAAGGAGCCATTGTGACCCAGTGGGGCCTCATGGAATCAAGGAGACCATTGTGACACAGGTGATTCACATGAAGCCAAGGAGCCATTGTGACCCAGTGGGGCCTCATGGAATCAAGGAGACCATGGTGACACAGGTGATGCACATGAAGCCAAGGAGCCATTGTGACACAGTGGGGCCACATGGAATCAAGGAGACCATGGTGACACAGGTGATGCACATGAAGCCAAGGAGCCATTGTGACACAGTGGGGCCTCATGGAATCAAGGAGACCATGGTGACACAGGTGATGCACATGAAACCAAGGAGCCATTGTGACACAGTGGGGCTTCTTCCCTTCAGCTCTGCAGCTGGCTCTCCCAGCCCGAGGCACCATGTGCCAACTGCTCTCCTCAGGGCTCTGCCTGCACACAGGCCCAGAGAAGTTTTCCTGTTTGTAAGGAAAGAATGGAAAAGCCTGAGCAGGTTTCTTAAACAACAAACCCTACATGCTCAGTCCAGGCTGCCTGCAATGATGTCCCCTTTCTACAAGGGACACTGTGAGCGGGAATGATATCTGGGAGCAGAATTCCCGCAGTCTTTCCACGGAATTCTCTGTCCCTGTCCTTTGCCTGGCTCTCTGTTGTAGATGGAAGCTGCTGCTGCCATTCTCAGCTTGAAGCCCTCTTTTGATGCAAGCAGATGCTCCCAGGTGTGTTCAGCAGCTGTTGCTCAGTGTTGATGCAAAGCTTTTGTGTTCCTCATGGAAGCAAGGAGCCATTGTGACACTGCAGGGGCTCATGGCATCAAGGAGACAATTGTGACACTACAGAACCTCCTAGAAACAAGGCTCCATGGTGACACCGTGGGGAATCATGGAACCACATGGAAATGTGTTCCTGATGAGACACAGCAGGGCCTTGTTGGAACCAAAGACACCTCTGCAAAAAGCAGGGTAGCTCACAGAACCAAGGACTCCATTGTTACAATCGAAAACCTATGGAAGCAAGGGGCCATTGTGACACAGTGGGGCCACATGGAATCAAGGAGACCATTGTGACACAGGTGATGCACATGAAGCCAAGGAGCCATTGTGACAAAGTGGGGCCTCATGGAATCAAGGAGACCATGGTGACACAGGTGATGCACATGAAGCCAAGGAGCCATTGTGACCCAGTGGGGCCTCATGGAATCAAGGAGACCATGGTGACACAGGTGATGCACATGAAGCCAAGGAGCCATTGTGACCCAGTGGGGCCTCATGGAATCAAGGAGACCATGGTGACACAGGTGATGCACATGAAGCCAAGGAGCCATTGTGACACAGTGGGGCCTCATGGAATCAAGGAGTCCATTGTGACACAGGTGATTCACATGAAGCCAAGGAGCCATTGTGACCCAGTGGGGCCTCATGGAATCAAGGAGACCATGGTGACACCGGTGATGCACATGAAGCCAAGGAGCCATTGTGACCCAGGGGGGCCTCATGGAATCAAGGAGACCATGGTGACACAGGTGATGCACATGAAGCCAAGGGGCCATTGTGACACAGCGGGGCTTCTTCCCTTCAGCTCTGCAGCTGGCTGTCCCACACCGAGGCACCATGTGCCAAGTGCGCTCCTCAGGGCTCTGCCTGCACACAGGCCCAGAGAAGTTTTCCTGTTTGTAAGGAAAGAATGGAAAAGCCTGAGCAGCTTTCCTAAACAACAAACGCCACATGCTGAGTCCAGGCTGCCTGCAATGATGTCCCCTTTCTACAAGGGACACTGTGAGCAGGAGTGATGTCTGGGAGCAGAATTCTCGCAGTCTTTCCACGGAATTCTCTGTCCCTGTCCTTTGCCTGGCTCTCTGTTGCAGATGGAAGCTGCTGCTGCCATTCTCTGCTTGAAGCCCTCTTTTGATGCAAGCAGATGCTCCCAGGTGTGTTCAGCAGCTGTTGCTCAGTGTTGATGCAAAGCTTTTGTGTTCCTCATGGAAGCAAGGAGCCATTGTGACACTGCAGGGGCTCATGGCATCAAGGAGACAATTGTGACAGTACAGAACCTCCTAGAAACAAGGCTCCATGGTGACACCGTGGGGAATCATGGAACCACATGGAAATGTGTTCCTCATGAGACACAGCAGGGCCTTGTTGGAACCAAAGACACCTCTGCAAAAAGCAGGGTAGCTCACAGAACCAAGGAGTCCATTGTTACAATCGAAAACCTATGGAAGCAAGGGGCCATTGTGACACAGTGGGGCCTCATGGAATCAAGGAGACCATTGTGACACAGGTGAGGCACGTGAAGCCAAGGAGCCATTGTGACACAGCGGGGCCTCATGGAATCAAGGAGACCATGGTGACACAGGTGATGCACATGAAGCCAATGAGCCATTGTGACACAGCGGGGCCTCATGGAATCAAGGAGACCATGGTGACACAGGTGATGCACATGAAGCCAATGAGCCATTGCGACACAGTGGGGCCTCATGGAATCAAGGAGACCATGGTGACACAGGTGATGCACATGAAGCCAAGGAGCCATTGTGACCCAGTGGGGCCTCATGGAATCAAGGAGACCATGGTGACACAGGTGATGCACATGAAGCCAAGGAGCCATTGTGACACAGCGGGGCTTCTTCCCTTCAGCTCTGCAGCTGGCTGTCCCAGCCCGAGGCACCATGTGCCAAGTGCTCTCCTCAAGGCTCTGCCTGCACACATGCCCAGAGTAGTTTTCCTGTTGGTAAGGAAAGAATGAAAAAGCCTGAGCAGCTTTCCTAAACAACAAACCCTACATGCTCAGTCCAGGCTGCCTGCAATGATGTCCCCTTTCTACAAGGGACACTGTGAGCGGGAATGATATCTGGGAGCAGAATTCCCGCAGTCTTTCCACGGAATTCTCTGTCCCTGTCCTTTGCCTGGCTCTCTGTTGCAGATGGAAGCTGCTGCTGCCATTCTCAGCTTGAAGCCCTCTTTTGATGCAAGCAGATGCTCCCAGGTGTGTTCAGCAGCTGTTGCTCAGTGTTGATGCAAAGCTTTTGTGTTCCTCATGGAAGCAAGGAGCCATTGTGACACTGCAGGGGCTCATGGCATCAAGGAGACAATTGTGACAGTACAGAACCTCCTAGAAACAAGGCTCCATGGTGACACCGTGGGGAATCATGGAACCACATGGAAATGTGTTCCTGATGAGACACAGCAGGGCCTTGTTGGAACCAAAGACACCTGTGCAAAAAGCAGGGTAGCTCACAGAACCAAGGAGTCCATTGTTACAATAGAAAACCTATGGAAGCAAGGGGCCATTGTGACACAGTGGGGCCACATGGATGCCACGGAGCCATTGTGACCCAGTGGGGCCTCATGGAATCAAGGAGGCCATTGTGACACAGGTGATTCACATGAAGCCAAGGAGCCATTGTGACACAGTGGGGCCTCATGGAATCAAGGAGTCCATTGTGACACAGGTGATTCACATGAAGCCAAGGAGCCATTGTGACCCAGTGGGGCCTCATGGAATCAAGGAGACCATGGTGACACAGGTGATGCACATGAAGCCAAGGAGCCATTGTGACCCAGTGGGGCCTCATGGAATCAAGGAGACCATGGTGACACAGGTGATGCACATGAAGCCAAGGAGCCATTGTGAAACATTGGGGCACATGGAAGCCAAGGAGCCATTGTGACCCAGTGGGGCCTCATGGAATCAAGGAGACCATGGTGACACAGGTGATGCACATGAAGCCAAGGAGCCATTGTGACCCAGTGGGGCCTCATGGAATCAAGGAGACCATGGTGACACAGGTGATGCACATGAAGCCAAGGAGCCATTGTGACCCAGTGGGGCCTCATGGAATCAAGGAGACCATGGTGACACAGGTGATGTACATGAAACCAAGGAGCCATTGTGACACAGTGTGGCTTCTTCCCTTCAGCTCTGCAGCTGGCTGTCCCACACCGAGGCACCATGTGCCAAGTGCGCTCCTCAGGGCTCTGCCTGCACGCAGGCCCAGAGAAGTTTTCCTGTTTTTAAGGAAAGAATGGAAAAGCCTGAGCAGGTTTCTTAAACAACAAACCCTACATGCTCAGTCCAGGCTGCCTGCAATGATGTCCCCTTTCTACAAGGGACACTGTGAGCAGGAATGATCTCTGGGAGCAGAATTCCCGCAGTCTTTCCACGGAATTCTCTGTCCCTGTCCTTTGCCTGGCTCTCTGTTGCAGATGGAAGCTGCTGCTGCCATTCTCTGCTTGAAGCCCTCGTTTGATGCAAGCAGATGCTCCCAGGTGTGTTCAGCAGCTGTTGCTCAGTGTTGATGCAAAGCTTTTGTGTTCCTCATGGAAGCAAGGAGCCATTGTGACACTGCAGGGGCTCATGGCATCAAGGAGACAATTGTGACACTACAGAACCTCCTAGAAACAAGGCTCCATGGTGACACCGTGGGGAATCATGGAACCACATGGAAATGTGTTCCTGATGAGACACAGCAGGGCCTTGTTGGAACCAAAGACACCTCTGCAAAAAG
The DNA here is from genome assembly GCF_020740725.1 of Corvus hawaiiensis. Taxonomy (NCBI): domain Eukaryota; kingdom Metazoa; phylum Chordata; class Aves; order Passeriformes; family Corvidae; genus Corvus; species Corvus hawaiiensis. The sequence goes on from NC_063224.1 coordinate 21,787,118, forward strand.
CAGGGTAGCTCACAGAACCAAGGACTCCATTGTTACAATCGAAAACCTATGGAAGCAAGGGGCCATTGTGACACAGTGGGGCCACATGGAATCAAGGAGACCATTGTGACACAGGTGATGCACATGAAGCCAAGGAGCCATTGTGACAAAGTGGGGCCTCATGGAATCAAGGAGACCATGGTGACACAGGTGATGCACATGAAGCCAAGGAGCCATTGTGACCCAGTGGGGCCTCATGGAATCAAGGAGACCATGGTGACACAGGTGATGCACATGAAGCCAAGGAGCCATTGTGACCCAGTGGGGCCTCATGGAATCAAGGAGACCATGGTGACACAGGTGATGCACATGAAGCCAAGGAGCCATTGTGACCCAGTGGGGCCTCATGGAATCAAGGAGACCATTGTGACACAGGTGATTCACATGAAGCCAAGGAGCCATTGTGACCCAGTGGGGCCTCATGGAATCAAGGAGACCATGGTGACACCGGTGATGCACATGAAGCCAAGGAGCCATTGTGACCCAGGGGGGCCTCATGGAATCAAGGAGACCATGGTGACACAGGTGATGCACATGAAGCCAAGGGGCCATTGTGACACAGCGGGGCTTCTTCCCTTCAGCTCTGCAGCTGGCTGTCCCACACCGAGGCACCATGTGCCAAGTGCGCTCCTCAGGGCTCTGCCTGCACACAGGCCCAGAGAAGTTTTCCTGTTTGTAAGGAAAGAATGGAAAAGCCTGAGCAGCTTTCCTAAACAACAAACCCCACATGCTGAGTCCAGGCTGCCTGCAATGATGTCCCCTTTCTACAAGGGACACTGTGAGCAGGAGTGATGTCTGGGAGCAGAATTCTCGCAGTCTTTCCACGGAATTCTCTGTCCCTGTCCTTTGCCTGGCTCTCTGTTGCAGATGGAAGCTGCTGCTGCCATTCTCTGCTTGAAGCCCTCTTTTGATGCAAGCAGATGCTCCCAGGTGTGTTCAGCAGCTGTTGCTCAGTGTTGATGCAAAGCTTTTGTGTTCCTCATGGAAGCAAGGAGCCATTGTGACACTGCAGGGGCTCATGGCATCAAGGAGACAATTGTGACAGTACAGAACCTCCTAGAAACAAGGCTCCATGGTGACACCGTGGGGAATCATGGAACCACATGGAAATGTGTTCCTCATGAGACACAGCAGGGCCTTGTTGGAACCAAAGACACCTCTGCAAAAAGCAGGGTAGCTCACAGAACCAAGGAGTCCATTGTTACAATCGAAAACCTATGGAAGCAAGGGGCCATTGTGACACAGTGGGGCCTCATGGAATCAAGGAGACCATTGTGACACAGGTGAGGCACGTGAAGCCAAGGAGCCATTGTGACACAGCGGGGCCTCATGGAATCAAGGAGACCATGGTGACACAGGTGATGCACATGAAGCCAATGAGCCATTGCGACACAGTGGGGCCTCATGGAATCAAGGAGACCATGGTGACACAGGTGATGCACATGAAGCCAAGGAGCCATTGTGACACATTGGGGCCTCATGGAATCAAGGAAACCATGGTGACACAGGTGATGCACATGAAGCCAAGGAGCCATTGTGACACAGCGGGGCTTCTTCCCTTCAGCTCTGCAGCTGGCTGTCCCAGCCCGAGGCACCATGTGCCAACTGCTCTCCTCAGGGCTCTGCCTGCACACAGGCCCAGAGAAGTTTTCCTGTTTGTAAGGAAAGAATGGAAAAGCCTGAGCAGCTTTCCTAAACAACAAACGCCACATGCTGAGTCCAGGCTGCCTGCAATGATGTCCCCTTTCTACAAGGGACACTGTGAGCAGGAATGATCTCTGGGAGCAGAATTCTCGCAGTCTTTCCACTGAATTCTCTGTCCCTGTCCTTTCCCTGGCTCTCTGTTACAGATGGAAGCTGCTGCTGCCATTCTCCGCTTGAAGCCCTCGTTTGATGCAAGCAGATGCTCCCAGGTGTGTTCAGCAGCTGTTGCTCAGTGTTGATGCAAAGCTTTTGTGTTCCTCATGGAAGCAAGGAGCCATTGTGACACTGCAGGGGCTCATGGCATCAAGGAGACAATTGTGACAGTACAGAACCTCCTAGAAACAAGGCTCCATGGTGACACCGTGGGGAATCATGGAAACACATGGAAATGTGTTCCTGATGAGACACAGCAGGGCCTTGTTGGAACCAAAGACACCTGTGCAAAAAGCAGGGTAGCTCACAGAACCAAGGAGTCCATTGTTACAATAGAAAACCTATGGAAGCAAGGGGCCATTGTGACACAGTGGGGCCACATGGATGCCACGGAGCCATTGTGACCCAGTGGGGCCTCATGGAATCAAGGAGACCATTGTGAGGCAGGTGATGCACATGAAGCCAAGGAGCCATTGTGACCCAGTGGGGCCTCATGGAATCAAGGAGACCATGGTGACACAGGTGATGCACATGAAGCCAAGGAGCCATTGTGACCCAGTGGGGCCTCATGGAATCAAGGAGTCCATTGTGACACAGGTGATTCACATGAAGCCAAGGAGCCATTGTGACCCAGTGGGGCCTCATGGAATCAAGGAGACCATGGTGACACAGGTGATGCACATGAAGCCAAGGAGCCATTGTGACACAGTGGGGCCACATGGAATCAAGGAGACCATGGTGACACAGGTGATGCACATGAAGCCAAGGAGCCATTGTGACACAGTGGGGCCTCATGGAATCAAGGAGACCATGGTGACACAGGTGATGCACATGAAACCAAGGAGCCATTGTGACACAGTGGGGCTTCTTCCCTTCAGCTCTGCAGCTGGCTGTCCCAGCCCGAGGCACCATGTGCCAACTGCTCTCCTCAGGGCTCTGCCTGCACACAGGCCCAGAGAAGTTTTCCTGTTTGTAAGGAAAGAATGGAAAAGCCTGAGCAGGTTTCTTAAACAACAAACCCTACATGCTCAGTCCAGGCTGCCTGCAATGATGTCCCCTTTCTACAAGGGACACTGTGAGCAGGAATGATATCTGGGAGCAGAATTCCCGCAGTCTTTCCACGGAATTCTCTGTCCCTGTCCTTTGCCTGGCTCTCTGTTGCAGATGGAAGCTGCTGCTGCCATTCTCAGCTTGAAGCCCTCTTTTGATGCAAGCAGATGCTCCCAGGTGTGTTCAGCAGCTGTTGCTCAGTGTTGATGCAAAGCTTTTGTGTTCCTCATGGAAGCAAGGAGCCATTGTGACACTGCAGGGGCTCATGGCATCAAGGAGACAATTGTGACAGTACAGAACCTCCTAGAAACAAGGCTCCATGGTGACACCGTGGGGAATCATGGAACCACATGGAAATGTGTTCCTGATGAGACACAGCAGGGCCTTGTTGGAACCAAAGACACCTCTGCAAAAAGCAGGGTAGCTCACAGAACCAAGGACTCCATTGTTACAATCGAAAACCTATGGAAGCAAGGGGCCATTGTGACACAGTGGGGCCTCATGGAGTCAAGGAGACCATGGTGACACAGGTGATGCACATGAAGCCAAGGAGCCATTGTGACCCAGTGGGGCCTCATGGAATCAAGGAGACCATGGTGACACAGGTGATGCACATGAAGCCAAGGAGCCATTGTGACCCAGTGGGGCCTCATGGAATCAAGGAGACCATGGTGACACAGGTGATGCACATGAAGCCAAGGAGCCATTGTGAAACATTGGGGCACATGGAAGCCAAGGAGCCATTGTGACCCAGTGGGGCCTCATGGAATCAAGGAGACCATGGTGACACAGGTGATGCACATGAAGCCAAGGAGCCATTGTGACCCAGTGGGGCCTCATGGAATCAAGGAGACCATGGTGACACAGGTGATGCACATGAAGCCAAGGAGCCATTGTGACCCAGTGGGGCCTCATGGAATCAAGGAGACCATGGTGACACAGGTGATGTACATGAAACCAAGGAGCCATTGTGACACAGTGGGGCTTCTTCCCTTCAGCTCTGCAGCTGGCTGTCCCACACCGAGGCACCATGTGCCAAGTGCGCTCCTCAGGGCTCTGCCTGCACGCAGGCCCAGAGAAGTTTTCCTGTTTTTAAGGAAAGAATGGAAAAGCCTGAGCAGGTTCCCTAGACAACCAAACCCACATGCTGAGTCCAGGCTGCCTGCAATGATGTCCCCTTTCTACAAGGGACACTGTGAGCAGGAATGATGTCTGGGAGCAGAATTCTCGCAGTCTTTCCACTGAATTCTCTGTCCCTGTCCTTTGCCTGGCTCTCTGTTGCAGATGGAAGCTGCTGGTGCCATTCTCTGCTTGAAGCCCTCGTTTGATGCAAGCAGATGCTCCCAGGTGTGTTCAGCAGCTGTTGCTCAGTGTTGATGCCAAGCTTTTGTGTTCCTCATGGATGCAAGGAGCCATTGTGACACTGCAGGGGCTCATGGCATCAAGGAGACAATTGTGACACTACAGAACCTCCTAGAAACAAGGCTCCATGGTGACACCGTGGGGAATCATGGAAACACATGGAAATGTGTTCCTCATGAGACACAGCAGGGCCTTATTGGAACCAAAGAAACATCTGCAAAAAGCAGGGTAGCTCACAGAACCAAGGAGTCCATTGTTACAATAGAAAACCTATGGAAGTAAGGGGCCATTGTGACACAGTGGGGCCACAAGGAAGCCAAGGAGCCATTGTGACCCAGTGGGGCCTCATGGAATCAAGGAGACCATGGTGACACAGGTGATGCACATGGAGCCAAGGAGCCATTGTGACAAAGTGGGGCCTCATGGAATCAAGGAGACCATGGTGACACAGGTGATGCACATGAAGCCAAGGAGCCATTGTGACACAGTGGGGCCTCATGGAATCAAGGAGACCATGGTGACACAGGTGATGCACATGAAGCCAAGGAGCCACTGTGACACAGTGGGGCCTCATGGAGTCAAGGAGACCATGGTGACACAGGTGATGCACATGAAGCCAAGGAGCCATTGTGACACAGCGGGGCTTCTTCCCTTCAGCTCTGCAGCTGGCTGTCCCACACCGAGGCACCATGTGCCAAGTGCTCTCCTCAGGGCTCTGCCTGCACACAGGCCCAGAGAAGTTTTCCTGTTTGTAAGGAAAGAATGGAAAAGCCTGAGCAGGTTTCCTAAACAACAAACCCCACATGCTGAGTCCAGGCTGCCTGCAATGATGTCCCCTTTCTACAAGGGACACTGTGAGCAGGAATGATCTCTGGGAGCAGAATTCCCTCATTCTTTCCACTGAATTCTCTGTCCCTGTCCTTTGCCTGGCTCTCTGTTGCAGATGGAAGCTTCTGGTGCCATTCTCCACTTGAAGCCCACGTTTGATGCAAGCAGATGCTCCCAGGTGTGTTCAGCAGCTGTTGCTCAGTGTTGATGCAAAGCTTTTGTGTTCCTCATGGAAGCAAGGAACCATTGTGACACTGCAGGGGCTCATGGCATCAAGGAGACAATTGTGACACTACAGAACCTCCTAGAAACAAGGCTCCATGGTGACACCGTGGGGAATCATGGAACCACATGGAAATGTGTTCCTCATGAGACACAGCAGGGCCTTGTTGGAACCAAAGACACATCTGCAAAAAGCAGGGTAGCTCACAGAACCAAGGAGTCCATTGCTACAATAGAAAACCTATGGAAGTAAGGAGCCTTTGTGGCCCAGTGGGGCCTCATGGAATCAAGGAGACCATGGTGACACAGGTGATGCACATGAAGCCAAGGAGCCATTGTGACACAGTGGGGCCTCATGGAATCAAGGAGACCATGGTGACACAGGTGATGCACATGAAGCCAAGGAGCCATTTTGACACAGCGGGGCTTCTTCCCTTCAGCTCTGCAGCTGGCTGTCCCAGCCCGAGGCACCATGTGCCAAGTGCTCTCCTCAGGGCTCTGCCTGCACACAGGCCCAGAGAAGTTTTCCTGTTTGGAAGGTTAAGAATGAAAAAGCCTGAGCAGGTTCCCTAGACAACCAAACCCACATGCTGAGTCCAGGCTGCCTGCAATGATGTCCCCTTTCTACAAGGGACACTGTGAGCAGGAATGATGACTGGGAGCAGAATTCTCGCAGTCTTTCCACGGAATTCTCTGTCCCTGTCCTTTGCCTGGCTCTCTGTTGCAGATGGAAGCTGCTGGTGCCATTCTCCACTTGAAGCCCACGTTTGATGCAAGCAGATGCTCCCAGGTGTGTTCAGCAGCTGTTGCTCAGTGTTGATGCAAAGCTTTTGTGTTCCTCATGGAAGCAAGGAACCATTGTGACACTGCAGGGGCTCATGGCATCAAGGAGACAATTGTGACAGTACAGAACCTCCTAGAAACAAGGCTCCATGGTGACACCGTGGGGAATCATGGAACCACATGGAAATGTGTTCCTGATGAGACACAGCAGGGCCTTGTTGGAACCAAAGACACCTCTGCAAAAAGCAGGGTAGCTCACAGAACCAAGGAGTCCATTGTTACAATAGAAAACCTATGGAGGCAAGGAGCCATTGTGACCCAGTGGGGCCTCATGGAATCAAGGAGACCATGGTGACACAGGTGATGCACATGAAGCCAAGGAGCCATTGTGACACAGTGGGGCCTCATGGAATCAAGGACAGGTGATGCACATGAAGCCAAGGAGCCATTGTGACCCAGTGGGGCCTCATGGAATCAAGGAGACCATTGTGACACAGGTGATGCACATGAAGCCAAGGAGCCATTGTGACACAGTGGGGCCTCATGGAATCAAGGAGACCATGGTGACACAGGTGATGCACATGAAGCCAAGGAGCCATTGTGACCCAGTGGGGCCTCATGGAATCAAGGACAGGTGATGCACATGAAGCCAAGGAGCCATTGTGACCCAGTGGGGCCTCATGGAATCAAGGAGACCATTGTGACACAGGTGATGCACATGAAGCCAAGGAGCCATTGTGACACAGTGGGGCCTCATGGAATCAAGGAGACCATCGTGACACAGGTGATGCACATGAAGCCAAGAAGCCATTGTGACACAGCGGGGCCTCATGGAATCAAGGAGACCATGGTGACACAGGTGATGCACATGAAGCCAAGGAGCCATTGTGACCCAGTGGGGCCTCATGGAATCAAGGAGACCATGGTGACACAGGTGATGCACATGAAGCCAAAGAGCCATTGTGACACAGCGGGGCTTCTTCCCTTCAGCTCTGCAGCTGGCTGTCCCAGACCGAGGCGCCATGTGCCAAGTGTTCTACTCAGGGCTCTGCCTGCACACAGGCCCAGAGAAGTTTTCCTGTTTGTAAGGAAAGAATGAAAAAGCCTGAGCAGGTTCCCTAAACAACCAACCCCACATGCTGAGTGCAGGTTGCCTGCAATGATGTCCCCTTTCTACAAGGGATACTGTGAGCAGGAATGATGTCTGGGAGCAGAATTCTCGCAGTCTTTCCACGGAATTCTCTGTCCCTGTCCTTTGCCTGGCTCTCTCTTGCAGATGGAAGCTGCTGGTGCCATTCTCAGCTTGAAGCCCTCGTTTGATGCAAGCAGATGCTCCCAGGTGTGTTCAGCAGCTGTTGCTCAGTGTTGATGCAAAGCTTTTGTGTTCCTCATGGAAGCAAGGAGCCATTGTGACACTGCAGGGGCTCATGGCATCAAGGAGACAATTGTGACAGTACAGAACCTCCTAGAAACAAGGCTCCATGGTGACACCGTGGGGAATCATGGAACCACATGGAAATGTGTCCCTGATGAGACACAGCAGGGCCTTGTTGGAGCCAAAGACACCTCTGCAAAAAGCAGGGTAGCTCACAGAACCAAGGAGTCCATTGTTACAATAGAAAACCTATGGAAGCAAGGAGCCATTGTGACCCAGTGGGGCCTCATGGAATCAAGGAGACCATGGTGACACAGGTGATGCACATGAAGCCAAGGAGCCATTGTGACACAGTGGGGCCTCATGGAATCAAGGACAGGTGATGCACATGAAGCCAAGGAGCCATTGTGACACAGTGGGGCCTCATGGAATCAAGGAGACCATTGTGACCCAGCTGATGCACATGAAGCCAAGGAGCCATTGTGACACAGTGGGGCCTCATGGAATCAAGGAGACCATCGTGACACAGGTGATGCACATGAAGCCAAGGAGCCATTGTGACACAGCGGGGCCTCATGGAATCAAGGAGACCATGGTGACACAGGTGATGCACATGAAGCCAAGGAGCCATTGTGACCCAGTGGGGCCTCATGGAATCAAGGAAACCATGGTGACACAGGTTATGCACATGAAGCCAAAGAGCCATTGTGACACAGCGGGGCTTCTTCCCTTCAGCTCTGCAGCTGGCTGTCCCAGACCGAGGCGCCATGTGCCAAGTGTTCTACTCAGGGCTCTGCCTGCACACAGGCCCAGAGAAGTTTTCCTGTTTGTAAGGAAAGAATGAAAAAGCCTGAGCAGGTTCCCTAAACAACCAACCCCACATGCTGAGTGCAGGCTGCCTGCAATGATGTCCCCTTTCTACAAGGGATACTGTGAGCAGGAATGATGTCTGGGAGCAGAATTCTCGCAGTCTTTCCACTGAATTCTCTGTCCCTGTCCTTTGCCTGGCTCTCTGTTGCAGATGGAAGCTGCTGGTGCCATTCTCAGCTTGAAGCCCTGGTTTGATGCAAGCAGATGCTCCCAGGTGTGTTCAGCAGCTGTTGCTCAGTGTTGATGCAAAGCTTTTGTGTTCCTCATGGAAGCAAGGAGCCATTGTGACACTGCAGGGGCTCATGGCATCAAGGAGACAATTGTGACAGTACAGAACCTCCTAGAAACAAGGCTCCATGGTGACACCGTGGGGAATCATGGAACCACATGGAAATGTGTTCCTCATGAGACACAGCAGGGCCTTGTTGGAACCAAAGACACCTCTGCAAAAAGCAGGGTAGCTCACAGAACCAAGGAGTCCATTGTTACAATCGAAAACCTATGGAAGCAAGGGGCCATTGTGACCCAGTGGGGCCACATGGAAGCCACGGAGCCATTGTGACCCAGTGGGGCCTCATGGAATCAAGGAGACCATTGTGAGGCAGGTGATGCACATGAAGCCAAGGAGCCATTGTGACCCAGTGGGGCCTCATGGAATCAAGGAGACCATGGTGACACAGGTGATGCACATGAAGCCAAGGAGCCATTGTGACCCAGTGGGGCCTCATGGAATCAAGGAGACCATGGTGACACAGGTGATGCACATGAAGCCAAGGAGCCACTGTGACACAGTGGGGCCTCATGGAGTCAAGGAGACCATGGTGACACAGGTGATGCACATGAAGCCAAGGAGCCATTGTGACACAGCAGGGCTTCTTCCCTTCAGCTCTGCAGCTGGCTGTCCCACACCGAGGCACCATGTGCCAAGTGCTCTCCTCAGGGCTCTGCCTGCCCACAGGCCCAGAGAAGTTTTCCTGTTTGGAAGGAAAGAATGAAAAAGCCTGAGCAGGTTCCCTAGACAACCAAACCCACGTGCTCAGTCCAGGCTGCCTGCAATGATGTCCCCTTTCTACAAGGGACACTGTGAGCAGGAATGATGTCTGGGAGCAGAATTCTCGCAGTCTTTCCACGGAATTCTCTGTCCCTGTCCTTTGCCTGGCTCTCTGTTGCAGATGGAAGCTGCTGGTGCCATTCTCATCTTGAAGCCCTCGTTTGATGCAAGCAGATGCTCCCAGGTGTGTTCAGCAGCTGTTGCTCAGTGTTGATGCAAAGCTTTTGTGTTCCTCATGGAAGCAAGGAGCCATTGTGACACTGCAGGGGCTCATGGCATCAAGGAGACAATTGTGACAGTACAGAACCTCCTAGAAACAAGGCTCCATGGTGACACCGTGGGGAATCATGGAACCACATGGAAATGTGTTCCTCATGAGACACAGCAGGGCCTTGTTGGAACCAAAGACACATCTGCAAAAAGCAGGGTAGCTCACAGAACCAAGGAGTCCATTGTTACAATAGAAAACCTATGGAAGTAAGGGGCCATTGTGACACAGTGGGGCCACAAGGAAGCCAAGGAGCCATTGTGACCCAGTGGGGCCTCATGGAATCAAGGAGACCATGGTGACACAGGTGATGCACATGAAGCCAAGGAGCCATTGTGACCCAGTGGGGCCTCATGGAATCAAGGAGACCATTGTGACACAGGTGATGTACATGAAGCCAAGGAGCCATTGTGACCCAGTGGGGCCTCATGGAATCAAGGAGACCATGGTGACACAGGTGATGCACATGAAGCCAAGGAGCCATTGTGACAAAGTGGGGCCTCATGGAATCAAGGAGACCATGGTGACACAGGTGATGCACATGAAGCCAAGGAGCCATTGTGACACAGTGGGGCCTCATGGAATCAAGGAGACCATGGTGACACAGGTGATGCACATGAAGCCAAGGAGCCATTGTGACACAGCGGGGCGTCTTCCCTTCAGCTCTGCAGTTGGCTGTCCCAGCCCGAGGCACCATGTGCCAAGTGCTCTCCTCAGGCCTCTGCCTGCACACAGGCCCAGAGAAGTTTTCCTGTTTGGAAGGAAAGAATGAAAAAGCCTGAGCAGGTTCCCTAGACAACCAAACCCACATGCTGAGTCCAGGCTGCCTGCAATGATGTCCCCTTTCTACAAGGGATACTGTGAGCAGGAATGATGTCTGGGAGCAGAATTCTCGCAGTCTTTCCACGGAATTCTCTGTCCCTGTCCTTTGCCTGGCTCTCTGTTGCAGATGGAAGCTGCTGCTGCCATTCTCAGCTTGAAGCCCTTGTTTGATGCAAGCAGATGCTCCCAGGTGTGTTCAGCAGCTGTTGCTCAGTGTTGATGCAAAGCTTTTGTGTTCCTCATGGAAGCAAGGAGCCATTGTGACACTGCAGGGGCTGATGGCATCAAGGAGACAATTGTGACAGTACAGAACCTCCTAGAAACAAGGCTCCATGGTGACACCGTGGGGAATCATGGAACCACATGGAAATGTGTTCCTCATGAGACACAGCAGGGCCTTGTTGGAACCAAAGACACCTCTGCAAAAAGCAGGGTAGCTCACAGAACCAAGGAGTCCATTGTTACAATCGAAAACCTATGGAAGCAAGGGGCCATTGTGACACAGTGGGGCCACATGGAAGCCAAGGAGCCATTGTGACACAGTGGGGCCTCATGGAATCAAGGAGGCCATGGTGACACAGGTGATGCACATGAAGCCAAGGAGCCATTGTGACCCAGTGGGGCCTCATGGAATCAAGGAGACCATTTGACACAGGTGATGCACATGAAGCCAAGGAGCCATTGTGACACAGTGGGGCCTCATGGAATCAAGGAGACCATTGTGACACAGGTGAAGTACATGAAGCCAAGGAGCCATTGTGACCCAGTGGGGCCTCATGGAATCAAGGAGACCATGGTGACACAGGTGATGCACATGAAGCCAAGGAGCCATTGTGACACAGCGGGGCTTCTTCCCTTCAGCTCTGCAGCTGGCTGTCCCACACCGAGGCACCATGTGCCAAGTGCTCTCCTCAGGGCTCTGCCTGCACACAGGCCCAGAGAAGTTTTCCTGTTTGGAAGGAAAGGATGGAAAAGCCTGAGCAGGTTTCCTAGACAACCAACCCCACATGCTGAGTCCAGGCTGCCTGCAATGATGTCCCCTTTCTACAAGGGACACTGTGAGCAGGAATGATCTCTGGGAGCAGAATTCCCGCATTCTTTCCACGGAATTCTCTGTCCCTGTCCTTTGCCTGGCTCTCTGTTGCAGATGGAAGCTGCTGCAGCTGACATTCTCCGCTTGAAGCCCTCGTTTGATGCAAGCAGATGCTCCCAGGTGTGTTCAGCAGCTGTTGCTCAGTGTTGATGCAAAGCTTTTGTGTTCCTCATGGAAGCAAGGAGCCATTGTGACACTGCAGGGGCTCATGGCATCAAGGAGACAATTGTGACCGTACAGAACCTCCTAGAAACAAGGCTCCATGGTGACACCGTGGGGAATCATGGAACCACATGGAAATGTGTTCCTGATGAGACACAGCAGGGCCTTGTTTGAAGCAAAGACACCTCTGCAAAAAGCAGGGTAGCTCACAGAACCAAGGAGTCCATTGTTACAATCGAAAACCTATGGAAGCAAGGGGCCATTGTGACCCAGTGGGGCCACATGGAAGCCACGGAGCCATTGTGACCCAGTGGGGCCTCATGGAATCAAGGAGACCATGGTGACACAGGTGATGCACATGAAGCCAAGGAGCCATTGTGACCCAGTGGGGCCTCATGGAATCAAGGAGACCATGGTGACACAGGTGATGTACATGAAGCCAAGGAGCCATTGTGACCCAGTGGGGCCTCATGGAATCAAGGAGACCATGGTGACACAGGTGATGCACATGAAGCCAAGGAGCCATTGTGACAAAGTGGGGCCTCATGGAATCAAGGAGACCATGGTGACACAGGTGATGCACATGAAGCCAAGGAGCCATTGTGACCCAGTGGGGCCTCATGGAATCAAGGAGACCATGGTGACACAGGTGATGCACATGAAGCCAAGGAGCCATTGTGACACAGCGGGGCTTCTTCCCTTCAGCTCTGCAGTTGCCTGTCCCAGCCCGAGGCACCATGTGCCAAGTGCTCTCCTCAGGCCTCTGCCTGCACACAGGCCCAGAGAAGTTTTCCTGTTTGGAAGGAAAGAATGAAAAAGCCTGAGCAGGTTCCCTAGACAACCAAACCCACATGCTGAGTCCAGGCTGCCTGCAATGATGTCCCCTTTCTACAAGGGATACTGTGAGCAGGAATGATGTCTGGGAGCAGAATTCTCGCAGTCTTTCCACGGAATTCTCTGTCCCTGTCCTTTGCCTGGCTCTCTGTTGCAGATGGAAGCTGCTGGTGCAATTCTCTGCCTGAAGCCCTAGTTTGATGCAAGCAGATGCTCCCCGGTGTGTTCAGCAGCTGTTGCTCAGTGTTGATGCAAAGCTTTTGTGTTCCTCATGGAAGCAAGGAGCCATTGTGACACTGCAGGGGCTCATGGCATCAAGGAGACAATTGTGACAGTACAGAACCTCCTAGAAACAAGGCTCCATGGTGACACCGTGGGGAATCATGGAACCACATGGAAATGTGTTCCTCATGAGACACAGCAAGGCCTTGTTGGAACCAAAGACACCTCTGCAAAAAGCAGGGTAGCTCACAGAACCAAGGAGTCCATTGTTACAATAGAAAACCTATGGAAGCAAGGAGCCATTGTGTCACAGTGGGACCACATGGAAGCCACGGAGCCATTGTGACCCAGTGGGGCCTCATGGAATCAAGGAGACCATGGTGACACAGGTGATGCACATGAAGCCAAGGAGCCATTGTGACACAGTGGGGCCTCATGGAATCAAGGAGGCCATGGTGACACAGGTGATGCACATGAAGCCAAGGAGCCATTGTGACCCAGTGGGGCCTCATGGAATCAAGGAGACCATTTGACACAGGTGATGCACATGAAGCCAAGGAGCCATTGTGACACAGTGGGGCCTCATGGAATCAAGGAGACCATTGTGACACAGGTGAAGTACATGAAGCCAAGGAGCCATTGTGACACAGTGGGGCCTCATGGAATCAAGGAGACCATGGTGACACAGGTGATGCACATGAAGCCAAGGAGCCATTGTGACACAGCGGGGCTTCTTCCCTTCAGCTCTGCAGCTGGCTGTCCCACACCGAGGCACCATGTGCCAAGTGCTCTCCTCAGGGCTCTGCCTGCACACAGGCCCAGAGAAGTTTTCCTGTTTGGAAGGAAAGGATGGAAAAGCCTGAGCAGGTTTCCTAGACAACCAACCCCAAATGCTGAGTCCAGGCTGCCTGCAATGATGTCCCCTTTCTACAAGGGACACTGTGAGCAGGAATGATCTCTGGGAGCAGAATTCCCGCATTCTTTCCACGGAATTCTCTGTCCCTGTCCTTTGCCTGGCTCTCTGTTGCAGATGGAAGCTGCTGCAGCTGACATTCTCCGCTTGAAGCCCTCGTTTGATGCAAGCAGATGCTCCCAGGTGTGTTCAGCAGCTGTTGCTCAGTGTTGATGCAAAGCTTTTGTGTTCCTCATGGAAGCAAGGAGCCATTGTGACACTGCAGGGGCTCATGGCATCAAGGAGACAATTGTGACCGTACAGAACCTCCTAGAAACAAGGCTCCATGGTGACACCGTGGGGAATCATGGAACCACATGGAAATGTGTTCCTGATGAGACACAGCAGGGCCTTGTTGGAAGCAAAGACATCTCTGCAAAAAGCAGGGTAGCTCACAGAACCAAGGAGTCCATTGTTACAATCGAAAACCTATGGAAGCAAGGAGACCATTGTGACCCAGTGGGGCCACATGGAAGCCACGGAGCCATTGTGACCCAGTGGGGCCTCATGGAATCAAGGAGACCATGGTGACACAGGTGATGCACATGAAGCCAAGGAGCCATTGTGACAAAGTGGGGCCTCATGGAATCAAGGAGATCATGGTGACACAGGTGATGCACATGAAGCCAAGGAGCCATTGTGACACAGTGGGGCCTCATGGAATCAAGGAGGCCATGGTGACACAGGTGATGCACATGAAGCCAAGGAGCCATTGTGACACAGCAGGGCTTCTTCCCTTCAGCTCTGCATCTGGGTGTCCCACACCGAGGCACCATGTGCCATGTGCTTTCCTCAGGGCTCTGCCTGCACACAGGCCCAGAGAAGTTTTCCTGTTTGTAAGGTTAAGAATGAAAAAGCCTGAGCAGGTTCCCTAGAAAACCAACCCCACATGCTCAGTCCAGGCTGCCTGCAATGATGTCCCCTTTCTACAAGGGACACTGTGAGCAGGAATGATGTCTGGGAGCAGAATTCTCGCAGTCTTTCCACTGAATTCTCTGTCCCTGTCCTTTGCCTGGCTCTCTGTTGCAGATGGAAGCTGCTGGTGCCATTCTCCACTTGAAGCCCACGTTTGATGCAAGCAGATGCTCCCCGGTGTGTTCAGCAGCTGTTGCTCAGTGTTGATGCCAAGCTTTTGTGTTCCTCATGGATGCAAGGAGCCATTGTGACACTGCAGGGGCTCATGGCATCAAGGAGACAATTGTGACAGTACAGAACCTCCTAGAAACAAGGCTCCATGGTGACACCGTGGGGAATCATGGAACCACATGGAAATGTGTTCCTCATGAGACACAGCAGGGCCTTATTGGAACCAAAGACACACCTGCAAAAAGCAGGGTAGCTC
This sequence comes from Corvus hawaiiensis, assembly GCF_020740725.1. Taxonomy (NCBI): domain Eukaryota; kingdom Metazoa; phylum Chordata; class Aves; order Passeriformes; family Corvidae; genus Corvus; species Corvus hawaiiensis. The sequence continues at coordinate 21,802,250 of NC_063224.1, forward strand.
ACAGAACCAAGGAGTCCATTGTTACAATAGAAAACCTATGGAAGTAAGGGGCCATTGTGACACAGTGGGGCCACAAGGAAGCCAAGGAGCCATTGTGACCCAGTGGGGCCTCATGGAATCAAGGAGACCATGGTGACACAGGTGATGCACATGAAGCCAAGGAGCCATTGTGACACAGTGGGGCCTCATGGAATCAAGGAGACCATGGTGACACAGGTGATGCACATGGAGCCAAGGAGCCATTGTGACAAAGTGGGGCCTCATGGAATCAAGGAGACCATGGTGACACAGGTGATGCACATGAAGCCAAGGAGCCATTGTGACACAGTGGGGCCTCATGGAATCAAGGAGACCATGGTGACACAGGTGATGCACATGAAGCCAAGGAGCCACTGTGACACAGTGGGGCCTCATGGAGTCAAGGAGACCATGGTGACACAGGTGATGCATATGAAGCCAAGGAGCCATTGTGACACAGCGGGGCTTCTTCCCTTCAGCTCTGCAGCTGGCTGTCCCACACCGAGGCACCATGTGCCAAGTGCTCTCCTCAGGGCTCTGCCTGCACACAGGCCCAGAGAAGTTTTCCTGTTTGTAAGGAAAGAATGGAAAAGCCTGAGCAGGTTCCCTAGACAACCAACCCCACATGCTGAGTCCAGGCTGCCTGCAATGATGTCCCCTTTCTACAAGGGATACTGTGAGCAGGAATGATGTCTGGGAGCAGAATTCCCGCAGTCTTTCCACGGAATTCTCTGTCCCTGTCCTTTGCCTGGCTCTCTGTTGCAGATGGAAGCTGCTGGTGCCATTCTCAGCTTGAAGCCCTGGTTTGATGCAAGCAGATGCTCCCAGGTGTGTTCAGCAGCTGTTGCTCAGTGTTGATGCAAAGCTTTTGTGTTCCTCATGGAAGCAAGGAGCCATTGTGACACTGCAGGGGCTCATGGCATCAAGGAGACAATTGTGACAGTACAGAACCTCCTAGAAACAAGGCTCCATGGTGACACCGTGGGGAATCATGGAACCACATGGAAATGTGTTCCTCATGAGACACAGCAGGGCCTTGTTGGAACCAAAGACACCTCTGCAAAAAGCAGGGTAGCTCACAGAACCAAGGAGTCCATTGTTACAATCGAAAACCTATGGAAGCAAGGAGCCATTGTGACACAGTGGGGCCACATGGAAGCCAAGGAGCCATTGTGACACAGTGGGGCCTCATGGAATCAAGGAGGCCATGGTGACACAGGTGATGCACATGAAGCCAAGGAGCCATTGTGACCCAGTGGGGCCTCATGGAATCAAGGAGACCATTTGACACAGGTGATGCACATGAAGCCAAGGAGCCATTGTGACACAGTGGGGCCTCATGGAATCAAGGAGACCATTGTGACACAGGTGAAGTACATGAAGCCAAGGAGCCATTGTGACACAGTGGGGCCTCATGGAATCAAGGAGACCATGGTGACACAGGTGATGCACATGAAGCCAAGGAGCCATTGTGACACAGCGGGGCTTCTTCCCTTCAGCTCTGCAGCTGGCTGTCCCACACCGAGGCACCATGTGCCAAGTGCTCTCCTCAGGGCTCTGCCTGCACACAGGCCCAGAGAAGTTTTCCTGTTTGGAAGGAAAGGATGGAAAAGCCTGAGCAGGTTTCCTAGACAACCAACCCCAAATGCTGAGTCCAGGCTGCCTGCAATGATGTCCCCTTTCTACAAGGGACACTGTGAGCAGGAATGATCTCTGGGAGCAGAATTCCCGCATTCTTTCCACGGAATTCTCTGTCCCTGTCCTTTGCCTGGCTCTCTGTTGCAGATGGAAGCTGCTGCAGCTGACATTCTCCGCTTGAAGCCCTCGTTTGATGCAAGCAGATGCTCCCAGGTGTGTTCAGCAGCTGTTGCTCAGTGTTGATGCAAAGCTTTTGTGTTCCTCATGGAAGCAAGGAGCCATTGTGACACTGCAGGGGCTCATGGCATCAAGGAGACAATTGTGACAGTACAGAACCTCCTAGAAACAAGGCTCCATGGTGACACCGTGGGGAATCATGGAACCACATGGAAATGTGTTCCTGATGAGACACAGCAGGGCCTTGTTGGAAGCAAAGACATCTCTGCAAAAAGCAGGGTAGCTCACAGAACCAAGGAGTCCATTGTTACAATAGAAAACCTATGGAAGCAAGGAGACCATTGTGACCCAGTGGGGCCACATGGAAGCCACGGAGCCATTGTGACCCAGTGGGGCCTCATGGAATCAAGGAGACCATGGTGACACAGGTGATGCACATGAAGCCAAGGAGCCATTGTGACAAAGTGGGGCCTCATGGAATCAAGGAGATCATGGTGACACAGGTGATGCACATGAAGCCAAGGAGCCATTGTGACACAGTGGGGCCTCATGGAATCAAGGACAGGTGATGCACATGAAGCCAAGGAGCCATTTTGACACAGTGGGGCCTCATGGAATCCAGGAGACCATTGTGACTCAGGTGATGTACATGAAGCAAAGGAGCCATTGTGACACAGTGGGGCCTCATGGAATCAAGGAGACCATTGTGACACAGGTGATGCACATGAAGCCAAGGAGCCATTGTGACCCAGTGGGGCCTCATGGAATCAAGGAGACCATGGTGACACAGGTGATGCACATGAAGCCAAGGAGCCATTGTGACACAGCGGGGCTTCTTCCCTTCAGCTCTGCAGCTGGCTGTCCCACACCGAGGCACCATGTGCCATGTGCTTTCCTCAGGGCTCTGCCTGCACACAGGCCCAGAGAAGTTTTCCTGTTTGTAAGGTTAAGAATGAAAAAGCCTGAGCAGGTTCCCTAGAAAACCAACCCCACATGCTCAGTCCAGGCTGCCTGCAATGATGTCCCCTTTCTACAAGGGACACTGTGAGCAGGAATGATGTCTGGGAGCAGAATTCTCGCAGTCTTTCCACTGAATTCTCTGTCCCTGTCCTTTGCCTGGCTCTCTGTTGCAGATGGAAGCTGCTGGTGCCATTCTCCACTTGAAGCCCACGTTTGATGCAAGCAGATGCTCCCAGGTGTGTTCAGCAGCTGTTGCTCAGTGTTGATGCCAAGCTTTTGTGTTCCTCATGGATGCAAGGAGCCATTGTGACACTGCAGGGGCTCATGGCATCAAGGAGACAATTGTGACAGTACAGAACCTCCTAGAAACAAGGCTCCATGGTGACACCGTGGGGAATCATGGAACCACATGGAAATGTGTTCCTCATGAAACACAGCAGGGCCTTATTGGAACCAAAGACACATCTGCAAAAAGCAGGGTAGCTCACAGAACCAAGGAGTCCATTGTTACAATAGAAAACCTATGGAAGTAAGGGGCCATTGTGACACAGTGGGGCCACAAGGAAGCCAAGGAGCCATTGTGACCCAGTGGGGCCTCATGGAATCAAGGAGACCATGGTGACACAGGTGATGCACATGAAGCCAAGGAGCCATTGTGACACAGTGGGGCCTCATGGAATCAAGGAGACCATGGTGACACAGGTGATGCACATGAAGCCAAGGAGCCATTGTGACACAGTGGGGCCTCATGGAATCAAGGAGACCATGGTGACACAGGTGATGCACATGGAGCCAAGGAGCCATTGTGACAAAGTGGGGCCTCATGGAATCAAGGAGACCATGGTGACACAGGTGATGCACATGAAGCCAAGGAGCCATTGTGACACAGTGGGGCCTCATGGAATCAAGGAGACCATGGTGACACAGGTGATGCACATGAAGCCAAGGAGCCACTGTGACACAGTGGGGCCTCATGGAGTCAAGGAGACCATGGTGACACAGGTGATGCACATGAAGCCAAGGAGCCATTGTGACACAGCGGGGCTTCTTCCCTTCAGCTCTGCAGCTGGCTGTCCCAGACCGAGGCACCATGTGCCATGTGCTTTCCTCAGGGCTCTGCCTGCACACAGGCCCAGAGAAGTTTTCCTGTTTGTAAGGTTAAGAATGAAAAAGCCTGAGCAGGTTCCCTAGACAACCAACCCCACATGCTCAGTCCAGGCTGCCTGCAATGATGTCCCCTTTCTACAAGGGACACTGTGAGCAGGAATGATCTCTGGGAGCAGAATTCCCTCATTCTTTCCACTGAATTCTCTGTCCCTGTCCTTTGCCTGGCTCTCTGTTGCAGATGGAATCTGCTGGTGCCATTCTCCACTTGAAGCCCACGTTTGATGCAAGCAGATGCTCCCAGGTGTGTTAAGCAGCTGTTGCTCAGTGTTGATGCAAAGCTTTTGTGTTCCTCATGGAAGCAAGGAGCCATTGTGACACTGCAGGGGCTCATGGCATCAAGGAGACAATTGTGACAGTACAGAACCTCCTAGAAACAAGGCTCCATGGTGACACCGTGGCGAATCATGGAACCACATGGAAATGTGTTCCTCATGAAACACAGCAGGGCCTTATTGGAACCAAAGACACATCTGCAAAAAGCAGGGTAGCTCACAGAACCAAGGAGTCCATTGTTACAATAGAAAACCTATGGAAGTAAGGGGCCATTGTGACACAGTGGGGCCACAAGGAAGCCAAGGAGCCATTGTGACCCAGTGGGGCCTCATGGAATCAAGGAGACCATGGTGACACAGGTGATGCACATGAAGCCAAGGAGCCATTGTGACACAGTGGGGCCTCATGGAATCAAGGAGACCATGGTGACACAGGTGATGCACATGAAGCCAAGGAGCCATTGTGACCCAGTGGGGCCTCATGGAATCAAGGAGACCATGGTGACACAGGTGATGCACATGAAGCCAAAGAGCCATTGTGACACAGCGGGGCTTCTTCCCTTCAGCTCTGCAGCTGGCTGTCCCAGACCGAGGCGCCATGTGCCAAGTGTTCTCCTCAGGGCTCTGCCTGCACACAGGCCCAGAGAAGTTTTCCTGTTTGTAAGGAAAGAATGAAAAAGCCTGAGCAGGTTCCCTAAACAACCAACCCCACATGCTGAGTCCAGGCTGCCTGCAATGATGTCCCCTTTCTACAAGGGACACTGTGAGCAGGAATGATGTCTGGGAGCAGAATTTTGCAGTCTTTCCACGGAATTCTCTGTCCCTGTCCTTTGCCTGGCTCTCTGTTGCAGATGGAAGCTGCTGGTGCCATTCTCAGCTTGAAGCCCTGGTTTGATGCAAGCAGATGCTCCCAGGTGTGTTCAGCAGCTGTTGCTCAGTGTTGATGCAAAGCTTTTGTGTTCCTCATGGAAGCAAGGAGCCATTGTGACACTGCAGGGGCTCATGGCATCAAGGAGACAATTGTGACAGTACAGAACCTCCTAGAAACAAGGCTCCATGGTGACACCGTGGGGAATCATGGAACCACATGGAAATGTGTTCCTCATGAGACACAGCAGGGCCTTGTTGGAACCAAAGACACCTCTGCAAAAAGCAGGGTAGCTCACAGAACCAAGGAGTCCATTGTTACAATAGAAAACCTATGGAAGCAAGGAACCATTGTGACCCAGTGGGGCCTCATGGAATCAAGGAGACCATGGTGACACAGGTGATGCACATGAAGCCAAGGAGCCATTGTGACACAGTGGGGCCTCATGGAATCAAGGAGGCCATGGTGACACAGGTGATGCACATGAAGCCAAGGGGCCATTGTGACACAGCAGGGCTTCTTCCCTTCAGCTCTGCAGCTGGCTGTCCCAGCCCGAGGCACCATGTGCCAAGTTCTTTCCTCAGGGCTCTGCCTGCACACAGGCCCAGAGAAGTTTTCCTGTTTGTAAGGTTAAGAATGAAAAAGCCTGAGCAGGTTCCCTAGACAACCAACCCCACATGCTGAGTCCAGGCTGCCTGCAATGATGTCCCCTTTCTACAAGGGACACTGTGAGCAGGAATGATGTCTGGGAGCAGAATTCTCGCAGTCTTTCCACTGAATTCTCTGTCCCTGTCCTTTGCCTGGCTCTCTGTTGCAGATGGAAGCTGCTGGTGCCATTCTCCACTTGAAGCCCACGTTTGATGCAAGCAGATGCTCCCAGGTGTGTTCAGCAGCTGTTGCTCAGTGTTGATGCCAAGCTTTTGTGTTCCTCATGGATGCAAGGAGCCATTGTGACACTGCAGGGGCTCATGGCATCAAGGAGACAATTGTGACAGTACAGAACCTCCTAGAAACAAGGCTCCATGGTGACACCGTGGGGAATCATGGAACCACATGGAAATGTGTTCCTCATGAGACACAGCAGGGCCTTATTGGAACCAAAGACACATCTGCAAAAAGCAGGGTAGCTCACAGAACCAAGGAGTCCATTGTTACAATAGAGAACCTATGGAAGTAAGGGGCCATTGTGACACAGTGGGGCCTCATGGAATCAAGGAGACCATGGTGACACAGGTGATGCACATGAAGCCAAGGAGCCATTGTGACCCAGTGGGGCCTCATGGAATCAAGGAGACCATGGTGACACAGGTGATGCACATGAAGCCAAGGAGCCATTGTGACAAAGTGGGGCCTCATGGAATCAAGGAGACCATGGTGACACAGGTGATGCACATGAAGCCAAGGAGCCATTCTGACACAGTGGGGCCTCATGGAATCAAGGAGACCATGGTGACACAGGTGATGCACATGAAGCCAAGGAGCCATTGTGACACAGCGGGGCTTCTTCCCTTCAGCTCTGCAGCTGGCTGTCCCACACCGAGGCACCATGTGCCAAGTGCTCTCCTCAGGGCTCTGCCTGCACACAGGCCCAGAGAAGTTTTCCTGTTTGTAAGGAAAGAATGGAAAAGCCTGAGCAGGTTCCCTAGACAACCAAACCCACATGCTCAGTCCAGCCTGCCTGCAATGATGTCCCCTTTCTACAAGGGATACTGTGAGCAGGAATGATGTCTGGGAGCAGAATTCTCGCAGTCTTTCCACGGAATTCTCTGTCCCTGTCCTTTGCCTGGCTCTCTGTTGCAGATGGAAGCTGCTGGTGCCATTCTCAGCTTGAAGCCCTGGTTTGATGCAAGCAGATGCTCCCAGGTGTGTTCAGCAGCTGTTGCTCAGTGTTGATGCAAAGCTTTTGTGTTCCTCATGGAAGCAAGGAACCATTGTGACACTGCAGGGGCTCATGGCATCAAGGAGACAATTGTGACAGTACAGAACCTCCTAGAAACAAGGCTCCATGGTGACACCGTGGCGAATCATGGAACCACATGGAAATGTGTTCCTCATGAGACACAGCAGGGCCTTGTTGGAACCAAAGACACCTCTGCAAAAAGCAGGGTAGCTCACAGAACCAAGGAGTCCATTGTTACAATAGAAAACCTATGGAAGCAAGGGGCCATTGTGACACAGTGGGGCCACACGGAAGCCACGGAGCCATTGTGACCCAGTGGGGCCTCATGGAATCAAGGAGACCATGGTGACACAGGTGATGCACATGAAGCCAAGGAGCCATTGTGACACAGTGGGGCCTCATGGAATGAAGGAGGCCATGGTGACACAGGTGATGCACATGAAGCCAAGGATCCATTGTGACCCAGTGGGGCCTCATGGAATCAAGGAGACCATTTGACACAGGTGATGCACATGAAGCCAAGGAGCCATTGTGACCCAGTGGGGCCTCATGGAATCAAGGAGACCATGGTGACACAGGTGATGCACATGAAGCCAAGGAGCCATTGTGACACAGTGGGGCCTCATGGAGTCAAGGAGACCATGGTGACACAGGTGATGTACATGAAGCCAAGGAGCCATTGTGACACAGCAGGGCTTCTTCCCTTCAGCTCTGCAGCTGGCTGTCCCAGCCCGAGGCACCATGTGCCAAGTGCTCTCCTCAGGCCTCTGCCTGCACACAGGCCCAGAGAAGTTTTCCTGTTTGGAAGGAAAGAATGAAAAAGCCTGAGCAGGTTCCCTAGACAACCAAACCCACATGCTGAGTCCAGGCTGCCTGCAATGATGTCCCCTTTCTACAAGGGATACTGTGAGCAGGAATGATGTCTGGGAGCAGAATTCTCGCAGTCTTTCCACGGAATTCTCTGTCCCTGTCCTTTGCCTGGCTCTCTGTTGCAGATGGAAGCTGCTGGTGCAATTCTCTGCCTGAAGCCCTAGTTTGATGCAAGCAGATGCTCCCCGGTGTGTTCAGCAGCTGTTGCTCAGTGTTGATGCAAAGCTTTTGTGTTCCTCATGGAAGCAAGGAGCCATTGTGACACTGCAGGGGCTCATGGCATCAAGGAGACAATTGTGACAGTACAGAACCTCCTAGAAACAAGGCTCCATGGTGACACCGTGGGGAATCATGGAACCACATGGAAATGTGTTCCTGATGAGACACAGCAGGGCCTTGTTGGAACCAAAGACACCTCTGCAAAAAGCAGGGTAGCTCACAGAACCAAGGAGTCCATTGTTACAATAGAAAACCTATGGAAGCCACGGAGCCATTGTGACCCAGTGGGGCCTCATGGAATCAAGGAGACCATGGTGACACAGGTGATGCACATGAAGCCAAGGAACCATTGTGACACAGTGGGGCCTCATGGAATCAAGGACAGGTGATGCACATGAAGCCAAGGAGCCATTGTGACACAGTGGGGCCTCATGGAATCAAGGAGACCATTGTGACACAGGTGATGCACATGAAGCCAAGGAGCCATTGTGACACAGTGGGGCCTCATGGAATCAAGGAGACCATTGTGACACAGGTGATGCACATGAAGCCAAGGAGCCATTGTGACACAGTGGGGCCTCATGGAATCAAGGAGACCATGGTGACACAGGTGATGCACATGAAGCCAAGGAGCCATTGTGACACAGTGGGGCCTCATGGAATCAAGGAGGCCATGGTGACACAGGTGATGCACATGAAGCCAAGGAGCCATTGTGACACAGCAGGGCTTCTTCCCTTCAGCTCTGCAGCTGGGTGTCCCACACCGAGGCACCATGTGCCATGTGCTTTCCTCAGGGCTCTGCCTGCACACAGGCCCAGAGAAGTTTTCCTGTTTGTAAGGTTAAGAATGAAAAAGCCTGAGCAGGTTCCCTAGACAACCAAACCCACATGCTGAGTCCAGGCTGCCTGCAATGATGTAGTCCCCTTTCTACAAGGCATACTGTGAGCAGGAATGATGTCTGGGAGCAGAATTCTCGCAGTCTTTCCACGGAATTCTCTGTCCCTGTCCTTTGCCTGGCTCTCTGTTGCAGATGGAAGCTGCTGGTGCAATTCTCTGCCTGAAGCCCTAGTTTGATGCAAGCAGATGCTCCCCGGTGTGTTCAGCAGCTGTTGCTCAGTGTTGATGCAAAGCTTTTGTGTTCCTCATGGAAGCAAGGAGCCATTGTGACACTGCAGGGGCTCATGGCATCAAGGAGACAATTGTGACACTACAGAACCTCCTAGAAACAAGGCTCCATGGTGACACCGTGGGGAATCATGGAACCACATGGAAATGTGTTCCTCATGAGACACAGCAGGGCCTTGTTGGAACCAAAGACACCTGTGCAAAAAGCAGGGTAGCTCACAGAACCAAGGAGTCCATTGTTACAATAGAAAACCTATGGAAGCAAGGAGCCATTGTGTCACAGTGGGACCACATGGAAGCCACGGAGCCATTGTGACCCAGTGGGGCCTCATGGAATCAAGGAGACCATGGTGACACAGGTGATGCACATGAAGCCAAGGAGCCATTGTGACACAGTGGGGCCTCATGGAATCAAGGACAGGTGATGCACATGAAGCCAAGGAGCCATTGTGACACAGTGGGGCCTCATGGAATCCAGGAGACCATTGTGACACAGGTGATGCACATGAAGCCAAGGAGCCATTGTGACACAGTGGGGCCTCATGGAATCAAGGAGACCATGGTGACACAGGTGATGCACATGAAGCCAAGGAGCCATTGTGACCCAGTGGGGCCTCATGGAATCAAGGAGACCATGGTGACACAGGTGATGCACATGAAGCCAAGGAGCCATTTTGACACAGCGGGGCTTCTTCCCTTCAGCTCTGCAGCTGGCTGTCCCACACCGAGGCACCATGTGCCAAGTGCTCTCCTCAGGGCTCTGCCTGCGCACAGGCCCAGAGAAGTTTTCCAGTTTGTAAGGAAAGAATGGAAAAGCCTGAGCAGCTTTCCTAAACAACAAACCCCACATGCTCAGTCCAGGCTGCCTGCAATGATGTCCCCTTTCTACAAGGGACACTGTGAGCAGGAATGATCTCTGGGAGCAGAATTCCCTCATTCTTTCCACTGAATTCTCTGTCCCTGTCCTTTGCCTGAGTCTCTGTTGCAGATGGAAGCTTCTGGTGCCATTCTCCACTTGAAGCCCACGTTTGATGCAAGCAGATGCTCCCAGGTGTGTTCAGCAGCTGTTGCTCAGTGTTGATGCAAAGCTTTTGTGTTCCTCATGGAAGCAAGGAACCATTGTGACACTGCAGGGGCTCATGGCATCAAGGAGACAATTGTGACACTACAGAACCTCCTAGAAACAAGGCTCCATGGTGACACCGTGGGGAATCATGGAACCACATGGAAATGTGTTCCTCATGAGACACAGCAGGGCCTTGTTGGAACCAAAGACACATCTGCAAAAAGCAGGGTAGCTCACAGAACCAAGGAGTCCATTGCTACAATAGAAAACCTATGGAAGTAAGGAGCCTTTGTGGCCCAGTGGGGCCTCATGGAATCAAGGAGACCATGGTGACACAGGTGATGCACATGAAGCCAAGGAGCCATTGTGACACAGTGGGTCCTCATGGAATCAAGGAGACCATGGTGACACAGGTGATGCACATGAAGCCAAGGAGCCATTGTGACACAGCGGGGCTTCTTCCCTTCAGCTCTGCAGCTGGCTGTCCCAGCCCGAGGCACCATGTGCCAAGTGCTCTCCTCAGGGCTCTGCCTGCACACAGGCCCAGAGAAGTTTTCCTGTTTGTAAGGTTAAGAATGAAAAAGCCTGAGCAGGTTCCCTAGACAACCAAACCCACATGCTGAGTCCAGGCTGCCTGCAATGATGTCCCCTTTCTACAAGGGACACTGTGAGCAGGAATGATGACTGGGAGCAGAATTCTCGCAGTCTTTCCACGGAATTCTCTGTCCCTGTCCTTTGCCTGGCTCTCTGTTGCAGATGGAAGCTGCTGGTGCCATTCTCCACTTGAAGCCCACGTTTGATGCAAGCAGATGCTCCCAGGTGTGTTCAGCAGCTGTTGCTCAGTGTTGATGCAAAGCTTTTGTGTTCCTCATGGAAGCAAGGAACCATTGTGACACTGCAGGGGCTCATGGCATCAAGGAGACAATTGTGACAGTACAGAACCTCCTAGAAACAAGGCTCCATGGTGACACCGTGGGGAATCATGGAACCACATGGAAATGTGTTCCTGATGAGACACAGCAGGGCCTTGTTGGAACCAAAGACACTTCTGCAAAAAGCAGGGTAGCTCACAGAACCAAGGAGTCCATTGTTACAATAGAAAACCTATGGAAGCAAGGAGCCATTGTGACACAGTGGGGCCTCATGGAATCAAGGAGACCATTGTGACACAGGTGAAGTACATGAAGCCAAGGAGCCATTGTGACACAGTGGGGCCTCATGGAATCAAGGAGACCATTGTGACACAGGTGATGCACATGAAGCCAAGGAGCCATTGTGACACAGCGGGGCTTCTTCCCTTCAGCTCTGCAGCTGGCTGTCCCACACCGAGGCACCATGTGCCAAGTGCTCTCCTCAGGGCTCTGCCTGCCCACAGGCCCAGAGAAGTTTTCCTGTTTGGAAGGAAAGAATGAAAAAGCCTGAGCAGGTTCCCTAGACAACCAAACCCACGTGCTCAGTCCAGGCTGCCTGCAATGATGTCCCCTTTCTACAAGGGACACTGTGAGCAGGAATGATCTCTGGGAGCAGAATTCTCGCAGTCTTTCCACTGAATTCTCTGTCCCTGTCCTTTGCCTGGCTCTCTGTTGCAGATGGAAGCTGCTGGTGCCATTCTCAGCTTGAAGCCCTGGTTTGATGCAAGCAGATGCTCCCAGGTGTGTTCAGCAGCTGTTGCTCAGTGTTGATGCAAAGCTTTTGTGTTCCTCATGGAAGCAAGGAGCCATTGTGACATTGCAGGGGCTCATGGCATCAAGGAGACAATTGTGACAGTACAGAACCTCCTAGAAACAAGGCTCCATGGTGACACCGTGGGGAATCATGGAACCACATGGAAATGTGTTCCTCATGAGACACAGCAGGGCCTTGTTGGAACCAAAGACACCTCTGCAAAAAGCAGGGTAGCTCACAGAACCAAGGAGTCCATTGTTACAATAGAAAACCTATGGAAGCAAGGGGCCATTGTGACACAGTGGGGCCACATGGAAGCCAAGGAGCCATTGTGACCCAGTGGGGCCTCATGGAATCAAGGAGACCATGGTGACACAGGTGATGCACATGAAGCCAAGGAGCCATTGTGACCCAGTGGGGCCTCATGGAATCAAGGAGGCCATGGTGACACAGGTGATGCACATGAAGCCAAGGAGCCATTGTGACCCAGTGGGGCCTCATGGAATCAAGGAGACCATGGTGACACAGGTGATGCACATGAAGCCAAGGAGCCATTGTGACACAGCGGGGCTTCTTCCCTTCAGCTCTGCAGTTGCCTGTCCCAGCCCGAGGCACCATGTGCCAAGTGTTCTCCTCAGGCCTCTGCCTGCACACAGGCCCAGAGAAGTTTTCCTGTTTGGAAGGAAAGAATGAAAAAGCCTGAGCAGGTTCCCTAGACAACCAAACCCACATGCTGAGTCCAGGCTGCCTGCAATGATGTCCCCTTTCTACAAGGGATACTGTGAGCAGGAATGATCTCTGGGAGCAGAATTCTCGCAGTCTTTCCACGGAATTCTCTGTCCCTGTCCTTTGCCTGGCTCTCTGTTGCAGATGGAAGCTGCTGGTGCAATTCTCTGCCTGAAGCCCTAGTTTGATGCAAGCAGATGCTCCCCGGTGTGTTCAGCAGCTGTTGCTCAGTGTTGATGCAAAGCTTTTGTGTTCCTCATGGAAGCAAGGAGCCATTGTGACACTGCAGGGGCTCATGGCATCAAGGAGACAATTGTGACAGTACAGAACCTCCTAGAAACAAGGCTCCATGGTGACACCGTGGGGAATCATGGAACCACATGGAAATGTGTTCCTCATGAGACACAGCAGGGCCTTGTTGGAACCAAAGACACCTCTGCAAAAAGCAGGGTAGCTCACAGAACCAAGGAGTCCATTGTTACAATAGAAAACCTATGGAAGCAAGGAGCCATTGTGTCACAGTGGGACCACATGGAAGCCACGGAGCCATTGTGACCCAGTGGGGCCTCATGGAATCAAGGAGACCATGGTGACACAGGTGATGCACATGAAGCCAAGGAGCCATTGTGACACAGTGGGGCCTCATGGAATCAAGGACAGGTGATGCACATGAAGCCAAGGAGCCATTGTGACACAGTGGGGCCTCATGGAATCCAGGAGACCATTGTGACTCAGGTGATGTACATGAAGCCAAGGAGCCATTGTGACACAGTGGGGCCTCATGGAATCAAGGAGACCATTGTGACACAGGTGATGCACATGAAGCCAAGGAGCCATTGTGACACAGTGGGGCCTCATGGAATCAAGGAGACCATGGTGACACAGGTGATGCACATGAAGCCAAGGAGCCATTGTGACACAGTGGGGCCTCATGGAATCAAGGAGACCATGGTGACACAGGTGATGCACATGAAGCCAAGGAGCCATTGTGACACAGTGGGGCCTCATGGAATCAAGGAGGCCATGGTGACACAGGTGATGCACATGAAGCCAAGGAGCCATTGTGACACAGCAGGGCTTCTTCCCTTCAGCTCTGCATCTGGGTGTCCCACACCGAGGCACCATGTGCCATGTGCTTTCCTCAGGGCTCTGCCTGCACACAGGCCCAGAGAAGTTTTCCTGTTTGTAAGGTTAAGAATGAAAAAGCCTGAGCAGGTTCCCTAGACAACCAAACCCACATGCTCAGTCCAGGCTGCCTGCAATGATGTCCCCTTTCTACAAGGGACACTGTGAGCAGGAATGATGTCTGGGAGCAGAATTCTCGCAGTCTTTCCACTGAATTCTCTGTCCCTGTCCTTTGCCTGGCTCTCTGTTGCAGATGGAAGCTGCTGGTGCCATTCTCCACTTGAAGCCCACGTTTGATGCAAGCAGATGCTCCCAGGTGTGTTCAGCAGCTGTTGCTCAGTGTTGATGCCAAGCTTTTGTGTTCCTCATGGATGCAAGGAGCCATTGTGACACTGCAGGGGCTCATGGCATCAAGGAGACAATTGTGACAGTACAGAACCTCCTAGAAACAAGGCTCCATGGTGACACCGTGGGGAATCATGGAACCACATGGAAAAGTGTTCCTCATGAGACACAGCAGGGCCTTATTGGAACCAAAGACACATCTGCAAAAAGCAGGGTAGCTCACAGAACCAAGGAGTCCATTGTTACAATAGAAAACCTATGGAAGTAAGGGGCCATTGTGACACAGTGGGGCCACAAGGAAGCCAAGGAGCCATTGTGACCCAGTGGGGCCTCATGGAATCAAGGAGACCATGGTGACACAGGTGATGCACATGAAGCCAAGGAGCCATTGTGACACAGTGGGGCCTCATGGAATCAAGGAGACCATGGTGACACAGGTGATGCACATGGAGCCAAGGAGCCATTGTGACCCAGTGGGGCCTCATGGAATCAAGGAGACCATGGTGACACAGGTGATGCACATGAAGCCAAGGAGCCATTGTGACACAGTGGGGCCTCATGGAATCAAGGAGACCATGGTGACACAGGTGATGCACATGAAGCCAAGGAGCCACTGTGACACAGTGGGGCCTCATGGAGTCAAGGAGACCATGGTGACACAGGTGATGCACATGAAGCCAAGGAGCCATTGTGACACAGCGGGGCTTCTTCCCTTCAGCTCTGCAGCTGGCTGTCCCACACCGAGGCACCATGTGCCAAGTGCTCTCCTCAGGGCTCTGCCTGCACACAGGCCCAGAGAAGTTTTCCTGTTTGTAAGGAAAGAATGGAAAAGCCTGAGCAGGTTCCCTAGACAACCAAACCCACATGCTCAGTCCAGCCTGCCTGCAATGATGTCCCCTTTCTACAAGGGATACTGTGAGCAGGAATGATGTCTGGGAGCAGAATTCTCACAGTCTTTCCACGGAATTCTCTGTCCCTGTCCTTTGCCTGGCTCTCTGTTGCAGATGGAAGCTGCTGGTGCCATTCTCAGCTTGAAGCCCTGGTTTGATGCAAGCAGATGCTCCCAGGTGTGTTCAGCAGCTGTTGCTCAGTGTTGATGCAAAGCTTTTGTGTTCCTCATGGAAGCAAGGAACCATTGTGACACTGCAGGGGCTCATGGCATCAAGGAGACAATTGTGACAGTACAGAACCTCCTAGAAACAAGGCTCCATGGTGACACCGTGGCAAATCATGGAACCACATGGAAATGTGTTCCTCATGAGACACAGCAGGGCCTTGTTGGAACCAAAGACACCTCTGCAAAAAGCAGGGTAGCTCACAGAACCAAGGAGTCCATTGTTACAATAGAAAACCTATGGAAGCAAGGGGCCATTGTGACACAGTGGGGCCACATGGAAGCCAAGGAGCCATTGTGACCCAGTGGGGCCTCATGGAATCAAGGAGACCATGGTGACACAGGTGATGCACATGAAGCCAAGGATCCATTGTGACCCAGTGGGGCCTCATGGAATCCAGGAGACCATTTGACACAGGTGATGCACATGAAGCCAAGGAGCCATTGTGACACAGTGGGGCCTCATGGAATCAAGGAGACCATGGTGACACAGGTGATGCACATGAAGCCAAGGAGCCATTGTGACACAGTGGGGCCTCATGGAATCAAGGAGACCATGGTGACACAGGTGATGCACATGAAGCCAAGGAGCCACTATGACACAGTGGGGCCTCATGGAGTCAAGGAGACCATGGTGACACAGGTGATGTACATGAAGCCAAGGAGCCATTGTGACACAGCAGGGCTTCTTCCCTTCAGCTCTGCAGCTGGCTGTCCCAGCCCGAGGCACCATGTGCCAAGTGCTCTCCTCAGGCCTCTGCCTGCACACAGGCCCAGAGAAGTTTTCCTGTTTGGAAGGAAAGAATGAAAAAGCCTGAGCAGGTTCCCTAGACAACCAAACCCACATGCTGAGTCCAGGCTGCCTGCAATGATGTCCCCTTTCTACAAGGGATACTGTGAGCAGGAATGATGTCTGGGAGCAGAATTCTCGCAGTCTTTCCACGGAATTCTCTGTCCCTGTCCTTTGCCTGGCTCTCTGTTGCAGATGGAAGCTGCTGGTGCAATTCTCTGCCTGAAGCCCTAGTTTGATGCAAGCAGATGCTCCCCGGTGTGTTCAGCAGCTGTTGCTCAGTGTTGATGCAAAGCTTTTGTGTTCCTCATGGAAGCAAGGAGCCATTGTGACACTGCAGGGGCTCATGGCATCAAGGAGACAATTGTGACAGTACAGAACCTCCTAGAAACAAGGCTCCATGGTGACACCGTGGGGAATCATGGAACCACATGGAAATGTGTTCCTGATGAGACACAGCAGGGCCTTGTTGGAACCAAAGACACCTCTGCAAAAAGCAGGGTAGCTCACAGAACCAAGGAGTCCATTGTTACAATAGAAAACCTATGGAAGCAAGGAGCCATTGTGTCACAGTGGGACCACATGGAAGCCACGGAGCCATTGTGACCCAGTGGGGCCTCATGGAATCAAGGAGACCATGGTGACACAGGTGATGCACATGAAGCCAAGGAACCATTGTGACACAGTGGGGCCTCATGGAATCAAGGACAGGTGATGCACATGAAGCCAAGGAGCCATTGTGACACAGTGGGGCCTCATGGAATCAAGGAGACCATTGTGACACAGGTGATGCACATGAAGCCAAGGAGCCATTGTGACACAGTGGGGCCTCATGGAATCAAGGAGACCATTGTGACACAGGTGATGCACATGAAGCCAAGGAGCCATTGTGACACAGTGGGGCCTCATGGAATCAAGGAGACCATGGTGACACAGGTGATGCACATGAAGCCAAGGAGCCATTGCGACACAGTGGGGCCTCATGGAATCAAGGAGGCCATGGTGACACAGGTGATGCACATGAAGCCAAGGAGCCATTGTGACACAGCAGGGCTTCTTCCCTTCAGCTCTGCAGCTGGGTGTCCCACACCGAGGCACCATGTGCCAAGTGCTCTCCTCAGGGCTCTGCCTGCCCACAGGCCCAGAGAAGTTTTCCTGTTTGGAAGGAAAGAATGAAAAAGCCTGAGCAGGTTCCCTAGACAACCAAACCCACGTGCTCAGTCCAGGCTGCCTGCAATGATGTCCCCTTTCTACAAGGGACACTGTGAGCAGGAATGATCTCTGGGAGCAGAATTCTCGCAGTCTTTCCACTGAATTCTCTGTCCCTGTCCTTTGCCTGGCTCTCTGTTGCAGATGGAAGCTGCTGGTGCCATTCTCTGCTTGAAGCCCTCGTTTGATGCAAGCAGATGCTCCCAGGTGTGTTCAGCAGCTGTTGCTCAGTGTTGATGCAAAGCTTTTGTGTTCCTCATGGAAGCAAGGAGCCATTGTGACATTGCAGGGGCTCATGGCATCAAGGAGACAATTGTGACAGTACAGAACCTCCTAGAAACAAGGCTCCATGGTGACACCGTGGGGAATCATGGAACCACATGGAAATGTGTTCCTCATGAGACACAGCAGGGCCTTGTTGGAACCAAAGACACCTCTGCAAAAAGCAGGGTAGCTCACAGAACCAAGGAGTCCATTGTTACAATAGAAAACCTATGGAAGCAAGGGGCCATTGTGACACAGTGGGGCCACATGGAAGCCAAGGAGCCATTGTGACCCAGTGGGGCCTCATGGAATCAAGGAGACCATGGTGACACAGGTGATGCACATGAAGCCAAGGAGCCATTGTGACCCAGTGGGGCCTCATGGAATCAAGGAGGCCATGGTGACACAGGTGATGCACATGAAGCCAAGGAGCCATTGTGACCCAGTGGGGCCTCATGGAATCAAGGAGACCATGGTGACACAGGTGATGCACATGAAGCCAAGGAGCCATTGTGACACAGCGGGGCTTCTTCCCTTCAGCTCTGCAGTTGCCTGTCCCAGCCCGAGGCACCATGTGCCAAGTGTTCTCCTCAGGCCTCTGCCTGCACACAGGCCCAGAGAAGTTTTCCTGTTTGGAAGGAAAGAATGAAAAAGCCTGAGCAGGTTCCCTAGACAACCAAACCCACATGCTGAGTCCAGGCTGCCTGCAATGATGTCCCCTTTCTACAAGGGATACTGTGAGCAGGAATGATCTCTGGGAGCAGAATTCTCGCAGTCTTTCCACGGAATTCTCTGTCCCTGTCCTTTGCCTGGCTCTCTGTTGCAGATGGAAGCTGCTGGTGCAATTCTCTGCCTGAAGCCCTAGTTTGATGCAAGCAGATGCTCCCCGGTGTGTTCAGCAGCTGTTGCTCAGTGTTGATGCAAAGCTTTTGTGTTCCTCATGGAAGCAAGGAGCCATTGTGACACTGCAGGGGCTCATGGCATCAAGGAGACAATTGTGACAGTACAGAACCTCCTAGAAACAAGGCTCCATGGTGACACCGTGGGGAATCATGGAACCACATGGAAATGTGTTCCTGATGAGACACAGCAGGGCCTTGTTGGAACCAAAGACACCTCTGCAAAAAGCAGGGTAGCTCACAGAACCAAGGAGTCCATTGTTACAATAGAAAACCTATGGAAGCAAGGAGCCATTGTGTCACAGTGGGACCACATGGAAGCCACGGAGCCATTGTGACCCAGTGGGGCCTCATGGAATCAAGGAGACCATGGTGACACAGGTGATGCACATGAAGCCAAGGAGCCATTGTGACACAGTGGGGCCTCATGGAATCAAGGACAGGTGATGCACATGAAGCCAAGGAGCCATTGTGACACAGTGGGGCCTCATGGAATCCAGGAGACCATTGTGACTCAGGTGATGTACATGAAGCCAAGGAGCCATTGTGACACAGTGGGGCCTCATGGAATCAAGGAGACCATTGTGACACAGGTGATGCACATGAAGCCAAGGAGCCATTGTGACACAGTGGGGCCTCATGGAATCAAGGAGACCATGGTGACACAGGTGATGCACATCAAGCCAAGGAGCCATTGTGACACAGTGGGGCCTCATGGAATCAAGGAGACCATGGTGACACAGGTGATGCACATGAAGCCAAGGAGCCATTGTGACACAGTGGGGCCTCATGGAATCAAGGAGGCCATGGTGACACAGGTGATGCACATGAAGCCAAGGAGCCATTGTGACACAGCAGGGCTTCTTCCCTTCAGCTCTGCATCTGGGTGTCCCACACCGAGGCACCATGTGCCATGTGCTTTCCTCAGGGCTCTGCCTGCACACAGGCCCAGAGAAGTTTTCCTGTTTGTAAGGTTAAGAATGAAAAAGCCTGAGCAGGTTCCCTAGACAACCAAACCCACATGCTCAGTCCAGGCTGCCTGCAATGATGTCCCCTTTCTACAAGGGACACTGTGAGCAGGAATGATGTCTGGGAGCAGAATTCTCGCAGTCTTTCCACTGAATTCTCTGTCCCTGTCCTTTGCCTGGCTCTCTGTTGCAGATGGAAGCTGCTGGTGCCATTCTCCACTTGAAGCCCACGTTTGATGCAAGCAGATGCTCCCAGGTGTGTTCAGCAGCTGTTGCTCAGTGTTGATGCCAAGCTTTTGTGTTCCTCATGGATGCAAGGAGCCATTGTGACACTGCAGGGGCTCATGGCATCAAGGAGACAATTGTGACAGTACAGAACCTCCTAGAAACAAGGCTCCATGGTGACACCGTGGGGAATCATGGAACCACATGGAAAAGTGTTCCTCATGAGACACAGCAGGGCCTTATTGGAACCAAAGACACATCTGCAAAAAGCAGGGTAGCTCACAGAACCAAGGAGTCCATTGTTACAATAGAAAACCTATGGAAGTAAGGGGCCATTGTGACACAGTGGGGCCACAAGGAAGCCAAGGAGCCATTGTGACCCAGTGGGGCCTCATGGAATCAAGGAGACCATGGTGACACAGGTGATGCACATGAAGCCAAGGAGCCATTGTGACACAGTGGGGCCTCATGGAATCAAGGAGACCATGGTGACACAGGTGATGCACATGGAGCCAAGGAGCCATTGTGACCCAGTGGGGCCTCATGGAATCAAGGAGACCATGGTGACACAGGTGATGCACATGAAGCCAAGGAGCCATTGTGACACAGTGGGGCCTCATGGAATCAAGGAGACCATGGTGACACAGGTGATGCACATGAAGCCAAGGAGCCACTGTGACACAGTGGGGCCTCATGGAGTCAAGGAGACCATGGTGACACAGGTGATGCACATGAAGCCAAGGAGCCATTGTGACACAGCGGGGCTTCTTCCCTTCAGCTCTGCAGCTGGCTGTCCCACACCGAGGCACCATGTGCCAAGTGCTCTCCTCAGGGCTCTGCCTGCACACAGGCCCAGAGAAGTTTTCCTGTTTGTAAGGAAAGAATGGAAAAGCCTGAGCAGGTTCCCTAGACAACCAAACCCACATGCTCAGTCCAGCCTGCCTGCAATGATGTCCCCTTTCTACAAGGGATACTGTGAGCAGGAATGATGTCTGGGAGCAGAATTCTCGCAGTCTTTCCACGGAATTCTCTGTCCCTGTCCTTTGCCTGGCTCTCTGTTGCAGATGGAAGCTGCTGGTGCCATTCTCAGCTTGAAGCCCTGGTTTGATGCAAGCAGATGCTCCCAGGTGTGTTCAGCAGCTGTTGCTCAGTGTTGATGCAAAGCTTTTGTGTTCCTCATGGAAGCAAGGAACCATTGTGACACTGCAGGGGCTCATGGCATCAAGGAGACAATTGTGACAGTACAGAACCTCCTAGAAACAAGGCTCCATGGTGACACCGTGGCAAATCATGGAACCACATGGAAATGTGTTCCTCATGAGACACAGCAGGGCCTTGTTGGAACCAAAGACACCTCTGCAAAAAGCAGGGTAGCTCACAGAACCAAGGAGTCCATTGTTACAATAGAAAACCTATGGAAGCAAGGGGCCATTGTGACACAGTGGGGCCACATGGAAGCCAAGGAGCCATTGTGACCCAGTGGGGCCTCATGGAATCAAGGAGACCATGGTGACACAGGTGATGCACATGAAGCCAAGGATCCATTGTGACCCAGTGGGGCCTCATGGAATCCAGGAGACCATTTGACACAGGTGATGCACATGAAGCCAAGGAGCCATTGTGACACAGTGGGGCCTCATGGAATCAAGGAGACCATGGTGACACAGGTGATGCACATGAAGCCAAGGAGCCATTGTGACCCAGTGGGGCCTCATGGAATCAAGGAGACCATGGTGACACAGGTGATGCACATGAAGCCAAGGAGCCACTATGACACATTGGGGCCTCATGGAGTCAAGGAGACCATGGTGACACAGGTGATGTACATGAAGCCAAGGAGCCATTGTGACACAGCAGGGCTTCTTCCCTTCAGCTCTGCAGCTGGCTGTCCCACACCGAGGCACCATGTGCCAAGTGCTCTCCTCAGGCCTCTGCCTGCACACAGGCCCAGAGAAGTTTTCCTGTTTGGAAGGAAAGAATGAAAAAGCCTGAGCAGGTTCCCTAGACAACCAAACCCACATGCTGAGTCCAGGCTGCCTGCAATGATGTCCCCTTTCTACAAGGGATACTGTGAGCAGGAATGATGTCTGGGAGCAGAATTCTCGCAGTCTTTCCACGGAATTCTCTGTCCCTGTCCTTTGCCTGGCTCTCTGTTGCAGATGGAAGCTGCTGGTGCAATTCTCTGCCTGAAGCCCTAGTTTGATGCAAGCAGATGCTCCCCGGTGTGTTCAGCAGCTGTTGCTCAGTGTTGATGCAAAGCTTTTGTGTTCCTCATGGAAGCAAGGAGCCATTGTGACACTGCAGGGGCTCATGGCATCAAGGAGACAATTGTGACAGTACAGAACCTCCTAGAAACAAGGCTCCATGGTGACACCGTGGGGAATCATGGAACCACATGGAAATGTGTTCCTGATGAGACACAGCAGGGCCTTGTTGGAACCAAAGACACCTCTGCAAAAAGCAGGGTAGCTCACAGAACCAAGGAGTCCATTGTTACAATAGAAAACCTATGGAAGCAAGGAGCCATTGTGTCACAGTGGGACCACATGGAAGCCACGGAGCCATTGTGACCCAGTGGGGCCTCATGGAATCAAGGAGACCATGGTGACACAGGTGATGCACATGAAGCCAAGGAACCATTGTGACACAGTGGGGCCTCATGGAATCAAGGACAGGTGATGCACATGAAGCCAAGGAGCCATTGTGACACAGTGGGGCCTCATGGAATCAAGGAGACCATTGTGACACAGGTGATGCACATGAAGCCAAGGAGCCATTGTGACACAGTGGGGCCTCATGGAATCAAGGAGACCATTGTGACACAGGTGATGCACATGAAGCCAAGGAGCCATTGTGACACAGTGGGGCCTCATGGAATCAAGGAGACCATGGTGACACAGGTGATGCACATGAAGCCAAGGAGCCATTGCGACACAGCAGGGCTTCTTCCCTTCAGCTCTGCAGCTGGGTGTCCCACACCGAGGCACCATGTGCCATGTGCTTTCCTCAGGGCTCTGCCTGCACACAGGCCCAGAGAAGTTTTCCTGTTTGTAAGGTTAAGAATGAAAAAGCCTGAGCAGGTTCCCTAGACAACCAAACCCACTTGCTGAGTCCAGGCTGCCTGCAATGATGTAGTCCCCTTTCTACAAGGGATACTGTGAGCAGGAATGATGTCTGGGAGCAGAATTCTCGCAGTCTTTCCACGGAATTCTCTGTCCCTGTCCTTTGCCTGGCTCTCTGTTGCAGATGGAAGCTGCTGGTGCAATTCTCTGCCTGAAGCCCTAGTTTGATGCAAGCAGATGCTCCCCGGTGTGTTCAGCAGCTGTTGCTCAGTGTTGATGCAAAGCTTTTGTGTTCCTCATGGAAGCAAGGAGCCATTGTGACACTGCAGGGGCTCATGGCATCAAGGAGACAATTGTGACACTACAGAACCTCCTAGAAACAAGGCTCCATGGTGACACCGTGGGGAATCATGGAACCACATGGAAATGTGTTCCTCATGAGACACAGCAGGGCCTTGTTGGAACCAAAGACACCTCTGCAAAAAGCAGGGTAGCTCACAGAACCAAGGAGTCCATTGTTACAATAGAAAACCTATGGAAGCAAGGAGCCATTGTGTCACAGTGGGACCACATGGAAGCCACGGAGCCATTGTGACCCAGTGGGGCCTCATGGAATCAAGGAGACCATGGTGACACAGGTGATGCACATGAAGCCAAGGAGCCATTGTGACACAGTGGGGCCTCATGGAATCAAGGACAGGTGATGCACATGAAGCCAAGGAGCCATTGTGACACAGTGGGGCCTCATGGAATCCAGGAGACCATTGTGACACAGGTGATGCACATGAAGCCAAGGAGCCATTGTGACACAGTGGGGCCTCATGGAATCAAGGAGACCATGGTGACACAGGTGATGCACATGAAGCCAAGGAGCCATTGTGACCCAGTGGGGCCTCATGGAATCAAGGAGACCATGGTGACACAGGTGATGCACATGAAGCCAAGGAGCCATTTTGACACAGCGGGGCTTCTTCCCTTCAGCTCTGCAGCTGGCTGTCCCACACCGAGGCACCATGTGCCAAGTGCTCTCCTCAGGGCTCTGCCTGCGCACAGGCCCAGAGAAGTTTTCCAGTTTGTAAGGAAAGAATGGAAAAGCCTGAGCAGCTTTCCTAAACAACAAACCCCACATGCTCAGTCCAGGCTGCCTGCAATGATGTCCCCTTTCTACAAGGGACACTGTGAGCAGGAATGATCTCTGGGAGCAGAATTCCCTCATTCTTTCCACTGAATTCTCTGTCCCTGTCCTTTGCCTGAGTCTCTGTTGCAGATGGAAGCTTCTGGTGCCATTCTCCACTTGAAGCCCACGTTTGATGCAAGCAGATGCTCCCAGGTGTGTTCAGCAGCTGTTGCTCAGTGTTGATGCAAAGCTTTTGTGTTCCTCATGGAAGCAAGGAACCATTGTGACACTGCAGGGGCTCATGGCATCAAGGAGACAATTGTGACACTACAGAACCTCCTAGAAACAAGGCTCCATGGTGACACCGTGGGGAATCATGGAACCACATGGAAATGTGTTCCTCATGAGACACAGCAGGGCCTTGTTGGAACCAAAGACACATCTGCAAAAAGCAGGGTAGCTCACAGAACCAAGGAGTCCATTGCTACAATAGAAAACCTATGGAAGTAAGGAGCCTTTGTGGCCCAGTGGGGCCTCATGGAATCAAGGAGACCATGGTGACACAGGTGATGCACATGAAGCCAAGGAGCCATTGTGACACAGTGGGTCCTCATGGAATCAAGGAGACCATGCTGACACAGGTGATGCACATGAAGCCAAGGAGCCATTGTGACACAGCGGGGCTTCTTCCCTTCAGCTCTGCAGCTGGCTGTCCCAGCCCGAGGCACCATGTGCCAAGTGCTCTCCTCAGGGCTCTGCCTGCACACAGGCCCAGAGAAGTTTTCCTGTTTGTAAGGTTAAGAATGAAAAAGCCTGAGCAGGTTCCCTAGACAACCAAACCCACATGCTGAGTCCAGGCTGCCTGCAATGATGTCCCCTTTCTACAAGGGATACTGTGAGCAGGAATGATGACTGGGAGCAGAATTCTCGCAGTCTTTCCACGGAATTCTCTGTCCCTGTCCTTTGCCTGGCTCTCTGTTGCAGATGGAAGCTGCTGGTGCCATTCTCCACTTGAAGCCCACGTTTGATGCAAGCAGATGCTCCCAGGTGTGTTCAGCAGCTGTTGCTCAGTGTTGATGCAAAGCTTTTGTGTTCCTCATGGAAGCAAGGAACCATTGTGACACTGCAGGGGCTCATGGCATCAAGGAGACAATTGTGACAGTACAGAACCTCCTAGAAACAAGGCTCCATGGTGACACCGTGGGGAATCATGGAACCACATGGAAATGTGTTCCTGATGAGACACAGCAGGGCCTTGTTGGAACCAAAGACACTTCTGCAAAAAGCAGGGTAGCTCACAGAACCAAGGAGTCCATTGTTACAATAGAAAACCTATGGAAGCAAGGAGCCATTGTGACACAGTGGGGCCTCATGGAATCAAGGAGACCATTGTGACACAGGTGAAGTACATGAAGCCAAGGAGCCATTGTGACACAGCGGGGCCTCATGGAATCAAGGAGACCATGGTGACACAGGTGATGCACATGAAGCCAAGGAGCCATTGTGACACAGCGGGGCTTCTTCCCTTCAGCTCTGCAGCTGGCTGTCCCACACCGAGGCACCATGTGCCAAGTGCTCTCCTCAGGGCTCTGCCTGCACACAGGCCCAGAGAAGTTTTCCTGTTTGGAAGGAAAGAATGAAAAAGCCTGAGCAGGTTCCCTAGACAACCAAACCCACGTGCTCAGTCCAGGCTGCCTGCAATGATGTCCCCTTTCTACAAGGGACACTGTGAGCAGGAATGATCTCTGGGAGCAGAATTCTCGCAGTCTTTCCACTGAATTCTCTGTCCCTGTCCTTTGCCTGGCTCTCTGTTGCAGATGGAAGCTGCTGGTGCCATTCTCTGCTTGAAGCCCTCGTTTGATGCAAGCAGATGCTCCCAGGTGTGTTCAGCAGCTGTTGCTCAGTGTTGATGCAAAGCTTTTGTGTTCCTCATGGAAGCAAGGAGCCATTGTGACATTGCAGGGGCTCATGGCATCAAGGAGACAATTGTGACAGTACAGAACCTCCTAGAAACAAGGCTCCATGGTGACACCGTGGGGAATCATGGAACCACATGGAAATGTGTTCCTCATGAGACACAGCAGGGCCTTGTTGGAACCAAAGACACCTCTGCAAAAAGCAGGGTAGCTCACAGAACCAAGGAGTCCATTGTTACAATAGAAAACCTATGGAAGCAAGGAGCCATTGTGTCACAGTGGGACCACATGGAAGCCACGGAGCCATTGTGACCCAGTGGGGCCTCATGGAATCAAGGAGACCATGGTGACACAGGTGATGCACATGAAGCCAAGGAGCCATTGTGACACAGTGGGGCCTCATGGAATCAAGGACAGGTGATGCACATGAAGCCAAGGAGCCATTGTGACACAGTGGGGCCTCATGGAATCCAGGAGACCATTGTGACACAGGTGATGCACATGAAGCCAAGGAGCCATTGTGACCCAGTGGGGCCTCATGGAATCAAGGAGACCATTGTGACACAGGTGATGCACATGAAGCCAAGGAGCCATTGTGACCCAGTGGGGCCTCATGGAATCAAGGAGACCATGGTGACACAGGTGATGCACATGAAGCCAAGGAGCCATTGTGACCCAGTGGGGCCTCATGGAATCAAGGAGACCATGGTGACACAGGTGATGCACATGAAGCCAAGGAGCCATTTTGACACAGCGGGGCTTCTTCCCTTCAGCTCTGCAGCTGCCTGTCCCAGCCCGAGGCACCATGTGCCAAGTGCTCTCCTCAGGGCTCTGCCTGCGCACAGGCCCAGAGAAGTTTTCCAGTTTGTAAGGAAAGAATGAAAAAGCCTGAGCAGGTTCCCTAGACAACCAAACCCACGTGCTCAGTCCAGGCTGCCTGCAATGATGTCCCCTTTCTACAAGGGACACTGTGAGCAGGAATGATCTCTGGGAGCAGAATTCTCGCAGTCTTTCCACTGAATTCTCTGTCCCTGTCCTTTGCCTGGCTCTCTGTTGCAGATGGAAGCTGCTGGTGCCATTCTCCGCTTGAAGCCCTCGTTTGATGCAAGCAGATGCTCCCAGGTGTGTTCAGCAGCTGTTGCTCAGTGTTGATGCAAAGCTTTTGTGTTCCTCATGGAAGCAAGGAGCCATTGTGACATTGCAGGGGCTCATGGCATCAAGGAGACAATTGTGACAGTACAGAACCTCCTAGAAACAAGGCTCCATGGTGACACCGTGGGGAATCATGGAACCACATGGAAATGTGTTCCTGATGAGACACAGCAGGGCCTTATTGGAACCAAAGACACCTGTGCAAAAAGCAGGGTAGCTCACAGAACCAAGGAGTCCATTGTTACAATAGAAAACCTATGGAAGTAAGGGGCCATTGTGACACAGTGGGGCCACAAGGAAGCCAAGGAACCATTGTGACCCAGTGGGGCCTCATGGAATCAAGGAGACCATGGTGACACAGGTGATGCACATGAAGCCAAGGAGCCATTGTGACACAGTGGGGCCTCATGGAATCAAGGAGACCATTGTGCCACAGGTGCTGTACATGAAGCCAAGGAGCCATTGTGACCCAGTGGGGCCTCATGGAATCAAGGAGACCATGGTGACACAGGTGATGCACATGAAGCCAAGGAGCCATTGTGACAAAGTGGGGCCTCATGGAATCAAGGAGACCATGGTGACACAGGTGATGCACATGAAGCCAAGGAGCCATTGTGACCCAGTGGGGCCTCATGGAATCAAGGAGACCATGGTGACACAGGTGATGCACATGAAGCCAAGGAGCCATTGTGACCCAGTGGGGCCTCATGGAATCAAGGAGACCATGGTGACACAGGTGATGCACATGAAGCCAAGGAGCCATTGTGACACAGCGGGGCTTCTTCCCTTCAGCTCTGCAGCTGGCTGTCCCAGCCCGAGGCACCATGTGCCAAGTGCTCTCCTCAGGCCTCTGCCTGCACACAGGCCCAGAGAAGTTTTCCTGTTTGGAAGGAAAGAATGAAAAAGCCTGAGCAGGTTCCCTAGACAACCAAACCCACATGCTGAGTCCAGGCTGCCTGCAATGATGTCCCCTTTCTACAAGGGATACTGTGAGCAGGAATGATGTCTGGGAGCAGAATTCTCGCAGTCTTTCCACGGAATTCTCTGTCCCTGTCCTTTGCCTGGCTCTCTGTTGCAGATGGAAGCTGCTGGTGCAATTCTCTGCCTGAAGCCCTAGTTTGATGCAAGCAGATGCTCCCCGGTGTGTTCAGCAGCTGTTGCTCAGTGTTGATGCAAAGCTTTTGTGTTCCTCATGGAAGCAAGGAGCCATTGTGACACTGCAGGGGCTCATGGCATCAAGGAGACAATTGTGACAGTACAGAACCTCCTAGAAACAAGGCTCCATGGTGACACCGTGGGGAATCATGGAACCACATGGAAATGTGTTCCTGATGAGACACAGCAGGGCCTTGTTGGAACCAAAGACACCTCTGCAAAAAGCAGGGTAGCTCACAGAACCAAGGAGTCCATTGTTACAATAGAAAACCTATGGAAGCAAGGAGCCATTGTGTCACAGTGGGACCACATGGAAGCCACGGAGCCATTGTGACCCAGTGGGGCCTCATGGAATCAAGGAGACCATGGTGACACAGGTGATGCACATGAAGCCAAGGAACCATTGTGACACAGTGGGGCCTCATGGAATCAAGGACAGGTGATGCACATGAAGCCAAGGAGCCATTGTGACACAGTGGGGCCTCATGGAATCAAGGAGACCATTGTGACACAGGTGATGCACATGAAGCCAAGGAGCCATTGTGACACAGTGGGGCCTCATGGAATCAAGGAGACCATTGTGACACAGGTGATGCACATGAAGCCAAGGAGCCATTGTGACACAGTGGGGCCTCATGGAATCAAGGAGACCATGGTGACACAGGTGATGCACATGAAGCCAAGGAGCCATTGTGACACAGTGGGGCCTCATGGAATCAAGGAGGCCATGGTGACACAGGTGATGCACATGAAGCCAAGGAGCCATTGTGACACAGCGGGGCTTCTTCCCTTCAGCTCTGCAGCTGGGTGTCCCACACCGAGGCACCATGTGCCATGTGCTTTCCTCAGGGCTCTGCCTGCACACAGGCCCAGAGAAGTTTTCCTGTTTGTAAGGTTAAGAATGAAAAAGCCTGAGCAGGTTCCCTAGACAACCAAACCCACATGCTGAGTCCAGGCTGCCTGCAATGATGTAGTCCCCTTTCTACAAGGGATACTGTGAGCAGGAATGATGTCTGGGAGCAGAATTCTCGCAGTCTTTCCACGGAATTCTCTGTCCCTGTCCTTTGCCTGGCTCTCTGTTGCAGATGGAAGCTGCTGGTGCAATTCTCTGCCTGAAGCCCTAGTTTGATGCAAGCAGATGCTCCCCGGTGTGTTCAGCAGCTGTTGCTCAGTGTTGATGCAAAGCTTTTGTGTTCCTCATGGAAGCAAGGAGCCATTGTGACACTGCAGGGGCTCATGGCATCAAGGAGACAATTGTGACAGTACAGAACCTCCTAGAAACAAGGCTCCATGGTGACACCGTGGGGAATCATGGAACCACATGGAAATGTGTTCCTCATGAGACACAGCAGGGCCTTGTTGGAACCAAAGACACCTCTGCAAAAAGCAGGGTAGCTCACAGAACCAAGGAGTCCATTGTTACAATAGAAAACCTATGGAAGCAAGGAGCCATTGTGTCACACTGGGACCACATGGAAGCCACGGAGCCATTGTGACCCAGTGGGGCCTCATGGAATCAAGGAGACCATGGTGACACAGGTGATGCACATGAAGCCAAGGAGCCATAGTGACACAGTGGGGCCACATGGAATCAAGGACAGGTGATGCACATGAAGCCAAGGAGCCATTGTGACACAGTGGGGCCTCATGGAATCAAGGAGACCATTTGACACAGGTGATGCACATGAAGCCAAGGAGCCATTGTGACACAGTGGGGCCTCATGGAATCAAGGAGACCATGGTGACACAGGTGATGCACATGAAGCCAAGGAGCCATTTTGACACAGCGGGGCTTCTTCCCTTCAGCTCTGCAGCTGGCTGTCCCAGCCCGAGGCACCATGTGCCAAGTGCTCTCCTCAGGGCTCTGCCTGCACACAGGCCCAGAGAAGTTTTCCAGTTTGTAAGGAAAGAATGGAAAAGCCTGAGCAGCTTTCCTAAACAACAAACCCCACATGCTCAGTCCAGGCTGCCTGCAATGATGTCCCCTTTCTACAAGGGACACTGTGAGCAGGAATGATCTCTGGGAGCAGAATTCCCTCATTCTTTCCACTGAATTCTCTGTCCCTGTCCTTTGCCTGAGTCTCTGTTGCAGATGGAAGCTTCTGGTGCCATTCTCCACTTGAAGCCCACGTTTGATGCAAGCAGATGCTCCCAGGTGTGTTCAGCAGCTGTTGCTCAGTGTTGATGCAAAGCTTTTGTGTTCCTCATGGAAGCAAGGAACCATTGTGACACTGCAGGGGCTCATGGCATCAAGGAGACAATTGTGACAGTACAGAACCTCCTAGAAACAAGGCTCCATGGTGACACCGTGGGGAATCATGGAACCACATGGAAATGTGTTCCTCATGAGACACAGCAGGGCCTTGTTGGAACCAAAGACACATCTGCAAAAAGCAGGGTAGCTCACAGAACCAAGGAGTCCATTGCTACAATAGAAAACCTATGGAAGTAAGGAGCCTTTGTGGCCCAGTGGGGCCTCATGGAATCAAGGAGACCATGGTGACACAGGTGATGCACATGAAGCCAAGGAGCCATTGTGACACAGTGGGGCCTCATGGAATCAAGGAGACCATGGTGACACAGGTGATGCACATGAAGCCAAGGAGCCATTTTGACACAGCGGGGCTTCTTCCCTTCAGCTCTGCAGCTGGCTGTCCCAGCCCGAGGCACCATGTGCCAAGTGCTCTCCTCAGGGCTCTGCCTGCACACAGGCCCAGAGAAGTTTTCCTGTTTGGAAGGTTAAGAATGAAAAAGCCTGAGCAGGTTCCCTAGACAACCAAACCCACATGCTGAGTCCAGGCTGCCTGCAATGATGTCCCCTTTCTACAAGGGACACTGTGAGCAGGAATGATGACTGGGAGCAGAATTCTCGCAGTCTTTCCACGGAATTCTCTGTCCCTGTCCTTTGCCTGGCTCTCTGTTGCAGATGGAAGCTGCTGGTGCCATTCTCCACTTGAAGCCCACGTTTGATGCAAGCAGATGCTCCCAGGTGTGTTCAGCAGCTGTTGCTCAGTGTTGATGCAAAGCTTTTGTGTTCCTCATGGAAGCAAGGAACCATTGTGACACTGCAGGGGCTCATGGCATCAAGGAGACAATTGTGACAGTACAGAACCTCCTAGAAACAAGGCTCCATGGTGACACCGTGGGGAATCATGGAACCACATGGAAATGTGTTCCTGATGAGACACAGCAGGGCCTTGTTGGAACCAAAGACACTTCTGCAAAAAGCAGGGTAGCTCACAGAACCAAGGAGTCCATTGTTACAATAGAAAACCTATGGAAGCAAGGAGCCATTGTGACACAGTGGGGCCTCATGGAATCAAGGAGACCATTGTGACACAGGTGAAGTACATGAAGCCAAGGAGCCATTGTGACACAGTGGGGCCTCATGGAATCAAGGAGACCATTGTGACACAGGTGATGCACATGAAGCCAAGGAGCCATTGTGACACAGCGGGGCTTCTTCCCTTCAGCTCTGCAGCTGGCTGTCCCACACCGAGGCACCATGTGCCAAGTGCTCTCCTCAGGGCTCTGCCTGCCCACAGGCCCAGAGAAGTTTTCCTGTTTGGAAGGAAAGAATGAAAAAGCCTGAGCAGGTTCCCTAGACAACCAAACCCACGTGCTCAGTCCAGGCTGCCTGCAATGATGTCCCCTTTCTACAAGGGACACTGTGAGCAGGAATGATCTCTGGGAGCAGAATTCCCTCATTCTTTCCACTGAATTCTCTGTCCCTGTCCTTTGCCTGGCTCTCTGTTGCAGATGGAAGCTGCTGGTGCCATTCTCAGCTTGAAGCCCTGGTTTGATGCAAGCAGATGCTCCCAGGTGTGTTCAGCAGCTGTTGCTCAGTGTTGATGCAAAGCTTTTGTGTTCCTCATGGAAGCAAGGAGCCATTGTGACATTGCAGGGGCTCATGGCATCAAGGAGACAATTGTGACAGTACAGAACCTCCTAGAAACAAGGCTCCATGGTGACACCGTGGGGAATCATGGAACCACATGGAAATGTGTTCCTCATGAGACACAGCAGGGCCTTGTTGGAACCAAAGACACCTCTGCAAAAAGCAGGGTAGCTCACAGAACCAAGGAGTCCATTGTTACAATAGAAAACCTATGGAAGCAAGGAGCCATTGTGTCACAGTGGGACCACATGGAAGCCACGGAGCCATTGTGACCCAGTGGGGCCTCATGGAATCAAGGAGACCATGGTGACACAGGTGATGCACATGAAGCCAAGGAGCCATTGTGACACAGTGGGGCCTCATGGAATCAAGGACAGGTGATGCACATGAAGCCAAGGAGCCATTGTGACACAGTGGGGCCTCATGTAATCCAGGAGACCATTGTGACACAGGTGATGCACATGAAGCCAAGGAGCCATTGTGACCCAGTGGGGCCTCATGGAATCAAGGAGACCATTGTGACACAGGTGATGCACATGAAGCCAAGGAGCCATTGTGACCCAGTGGGGCCTCATGGAATCAAGGAGACCATGGTGACACAGGTGATGCACATGAAGCCAAGGAGCCATTGTGACCCAGTGGGGCCTCATGGAATCAAGGAGACCATTGTGACACAGGTGATGCACATGAAGCCAAGGAGCCATTGTGACCCAGTGGGGCCTCATGGAATCAAGGAGACCATGGTGACACAGGTGATGCACATGAAGCCAAGGAGCCATTGTGACCCAGTGGGGCCTCATGGAATCAAGGAGACCATGGTGACACAGGTGATGCACATGAAGCCAAGGAGCCATTTTGACACAGCAGGGCTTCTTCCCTTCAGCTCTGCAGCTGGCTGTCCCAGCCCGAGGCACCATGTGCCAAGTGCTCTCCTCAGGGCTCTGCCTGCACACAGGCCCAGAGAAGTTTTCCTGTTTGTAAGGAAAGAATGGAAAAGCCTGAGCAGCTTTCCTAAACAACAAACCCCACATGCTGAGTCCAGGCTGCCTGCAATGATGTAGTCCCCTTTCTACAAGGGACACTGTGAGCAGGAATGATCTCTGGGAGCAGAATTCTCGCAGTCTTTCCACGGAATTCTCTGTCCCTGTCCTTTGCCTGGCTCTCTGTTGCAGATGGAAGCTGCTGGTGCCATTCTCCACTTGAAGCCCACGTTTGATGCAAGCAGATGCTCCCAGGTGTGTTCAGCAGCTGTTGCTCAGTGTTGATGCAAAGCTTTTGTGTTCCTCATGGAAGCAAGGAACCATTGTGACACTGCAGGGGCTCATGGCATCAAGGAGACAATTGTGACAGTACAGAACCTCCTAGAAACAAGGCTCCATGGTGACACCGTGGGGAATCATGGAACCACATGGAAATGTGTTCCTCATGAGACACAGCAGGGCCTTGTTGGAACCAAAGACAC
Source organism: Corvus hawaiiensis (assembly GCF_020740725.1). Classification (NCBI taxonomy): domain Eukaryota; kingdom Metazoa; phylum Chordata; class Aves; order Passeriformes; family Corvidae; genus Corvus; species Corvus hawaiiensis. Next base: position 21,835,623 of record NC_063224.1, read on the forward strand.
TTCTGCAAAAAGCAGGGTAGCTCACAGAACCAAGGAGTCCATTGTTACAATAGAAAACCTATGGAAGCAAGGAGCCATTGTGACACAGTGGGGCCTCATGGAATCAAGGAGACCATTGTGACACAGGTGAAGTACATGAAGCCAAGGAGCCATTGTGACACAGTGGGGCCTCATGGAATCAAGGAGACCATGGTGACACAGGTGATGCACATGAAGCCAAGGAGCCATTGTGACACAGCGGGGCTTCTTCCCTTCAGCTCTGCAGCTGGCTGTCCCACACCGAGGCACCATGTGCCAAGTGCTCTCCTCAGGGCTCTGCCTGCACACAGGCCCAGAGAAGTTTTCCTGTTTGGAAGGAAAGGATGGAAAAGCCTGAGCAGGTTTCCTAAACAACCAACCCCACATGCTGAGTCCAGGCTGCCTGCAATGATGTCCCCTTTCTACAAGGGACACTGTGAGCAGGAATGATCTCTGGGGGCAGAATTCCCGCATTCTTTCCACGGAATTCTCTGTCCCTGTCCTTTGCCTGGCTCTCTGTTGCAGATGGAAGCTGCTGCAGCTGACATTCTCTGCTTGAAGCCCTAGTTTGATGCAAGCAGATGCTCCCAGGTGTGTTCAGCAGCTGTTGCTCAGTGTTGATGCAAAGCTTTTGTGTTCCTCATGGAAGCAAGGAGCCATTGTGACACTGCAGGGGCTCATGGCATCAAGGAGACAATTGTGACCGTACAGAACCTCCTAGAAACAAGGCTCCATGGTGACACCGTGGGGAATCATGGAACCACATGGAAATGTGTTCCTCATGAGACACAGCAGGGCCTTGTTGGAACCAAAGACACCTGTGCAAAAAGCAGGGTAGCTCACAGAACCAAGGAGTCCATTGTTACAATAGAAAACCTATGGAAGCAAGGAGCCATTGTGTCACAGTGGGACCACATGGAAGCCACGGAGCCATTGTGACCCAGTGGGGCCTCATGGAATCAAGGAGACCATGGTGACACAGGTGATGCACATGAAGCCAAGGAGCCATTGTGACACAGTGGGGCCTCATGGAATCAAGGACAGGTGATGCACATGAAGCCAAGGAGCCATTGTGACACAGTGGGGCCTCATGGAATCCAGGAGACCATTGTGACTCAGGTGATGTACATGAAGCCAAGGAGCCATTGTGACACAGTGTGGCCTCATGGAATCAAGGAGACCATTGTGACACAGGTGATGCACATGAAGCCAAGGAGCCATTGTGACCCAGTGGGGCCTCATGGAATCAAGGAGACCATTGTGACACAGGTGATGCACATGAAGCCAAGGAGCCATTGTGACACAGTGGGGCCTCATGGAATCAAGGAGACCATGGTGACACAGGTGATGCACATGAAGCCAAGGAGCCATTGTGACACAGTGGGGCCTCATGGAATCAAGGAGGCCATGGTGACACAGGTGATGCACATGAAGCCAAGGAGCCATTGTGACACAGCAGGGCTTCTTCCCTTCAGCTCTGCATCTGGGTGTCCCACACCGAGGCACCATGTGCCATGTGCTTTCCTCAGGGCTCTGCCTGCACACAGGCCCAGAGAAGTTTTCCAGTTTGTAAGGAATGAATGGAAAAGCCTGAGCAGCTTTCCTAAACAACAAACCCCACATGCTGAGTCCAGGCTGCCTGCAATGATGTCCCCTTTCTACAAGGGACACTGTGAGCAGGAATGATGTCTGAGAGCAGAATTCTCGCAGTCTTTCCACTGAATTCTCTGTCCCTGTCCTTTGCCTGGCTCTCTGTTGCAGATGGAAGCTGCTGCAGCTGACATTCTCAGCTTGAAGCCCTCGTTTGATGCAAGCAGATGCTCCCAGGTGTGTTCAGCAGCTGTTGCTCAGTGTTGATGCAAAGCTTTTGTGTTCCTCATGGATGCAAGGAGCCATTGTGACACTGCAGGGGCTCATGGCATCAAGGAGACAATTGTGACAGTACAGAACCTCCTAGAAACAAGGCTCCATGGTGACACCGTGGGGAATCATGGAACCACATGGAAATGTGTTCCTCATGAGACACAGCAGGGCCTTATTGGAACCAAAGACACATCTGCAAAAAGCAGGGTAGCTCACAGAACCAAGGAGTCCATTGTTACAATAGAAAACCTATGGAAGTAAGGGGCCATTGTGACACAGTGGGGCCACAAGGAAGCCAAGGAGCCATTGTGACCCAGTGGGGCCTCATGGAATCAAGGAGACCATTGTGACACAGGTGATGTACATGAAACCAAGGAGCCATTGTGACCCAGTGGGGCCTCATGGAATCAAGGAGACCATTGTGACACAGGTGATGCACATGAAGCCAAGGAGCCATTGTGACCCAGTGGGGCCTCATGGAATCAAGGAGACCATGGTGACACAGGTGATGCACATGAAGCCAAGGAGCCATTTTGACACAGCGGGGCTTCTTCCCTTCAGCTCTGCAGCTGGCTGTCCCACACCGAGGCACCATGTGCCAAGTGCTCTCCTCAGGGCTCTGCCTGCGCACAGGCCCAGAGAAGTTTTCCAGTTTGTAAGGAATGAATGGAAAAGCCTGAGCAGCTTTCCTAAACAACAAACCCCACATGCTGAGTCCAGGCTGCCTGCAATGATGTCCCCTTTCTACAAGGGACACTGTGAGCAGGAATGATGTCTGGGAGCAGAATTCTCGCAGTCTTTCCACTGAATTCTCTGTCCCTGTCCTTTGCCTGGCTCTCTGTTGCAGATGGAAGCTGCTGGTGCCATTCTCTGCTTGAAGCCCTCGTTTGATGCAAGCAGATGCTCCCAGGTGTGTTCAGCAGCTGTTGCTCAGTGTTGATGCCAAGCTTTTGTGTTCCTCATGGATGCAAGGAGCCATTGTGACACTGCAGGGGCTCATGGCATCAAGGAGACAATTGTGACACTACAGAACCTCCTAGAAACAAGGCTCCATGGTGACACCGTGGGGAATCATGGAAACACATGGAAATGTGTTCCTCATGAGACACAGCAGGGCCTTATTGGAACCAAAGAAACATCTGCAAAAAGCAGGGTAGCTCACAGAACCAAGGAGTCCATTGTTACAATAGAAAACCTATGGAAGTAAGGGGCCATTGTGACACAGTGGGGCCACAAGGAAGCCAAGGAGCCATTGTGACCCAGTGGGGCCTCATGGAATCAAGGAGACCATGGTGACACAGGTGATGCACATGGAGCCAAGGAGCCATTGTGACAAAGTGGGGCCTCATGGAATCAAGGAGACCATGGTGACACAGGTGATGCACATGAAGCCAAGGAGCCATTGTGACACAGTGGGGCCTCATGGAATCAAGGAGACCATGGTGACACAGGTGATGCACATGAAGCCAAGGAGCCACTGTGACACAGTGGGGCCTCATGGAGTCAAGGAGACCATGGTGACACAGGTGATGCACATGAAGCCAAGGAGCCATTGTGACACAGCGGGGCTTCTTCCCTTCAGCTCTGCAGCTGGCTGTCCCACACCGAGGCACCATGTGCCAAGTGCTCTCCTCAGGGCTCTGCCTGCACACAGGCCCAGAGAAGTTTTCCTGTTTGTAAGGAAAGAATGGAAAAGCCTGAGCAGGTTTCCTAAACAACAAACCCCACATGCTGAGTCCAGGCTGCCTGCAATGATGTCCCCTTTCTACAAGGGACACTGTGAGCAGGAATGATCTCTGGGAGCAGAATTCCCTCATTCTTTCCACTGAATTCTCTGTCCCTGTCCTTTGCCTGGCTCTCTGTTGCAGATGGAAGCTTCTGGTGCCATTCTCCACTTGAAGCCCACGTTTGATGCAAGCAGATGCTCCCAGGTGTGTTCAGCAGCTGTTGCTCAGTGTTGATGCAAAGCTTTTGTGTTCCTCATGGAAGCAAGGAACCATTGTGACACTGCAGGGGCTCATGGCATCAAGGAGACAATTGTGACACTACAGAACCTCCTAGAAACAAGGCTCCATGGTGACACCGTGGCGAATCATGGAACCACATGGAAATGTGTTCCTCATGAGACACAGCAGGGCCTTGTTGGAACCAAAGACACATCTGCAAAAAGCAGGGTAGCTCACAGAACCAAGGAGTCCATTGTTACAATAGAAAACCTATGGAAATAAGGAGCCTTTGTGGCCCAGTGGGGCCTCATGGAATCAAGGAGACCATGGTGACACAGGTGATGCACATGAAGCCAAGGAGCCATTGTGACACAGCGGGGCTTCTTCCCTTCAGCTCTGCAGCTGGCTGTCCCAGCCCACAGCACCATGTGCCAAGTGCTCTCCTCAGGGCTCTGCCTGCACACAGGCCCAGAGAAGTTTTCCTGTTTGTAAGGTTAAGAATGAAAAAGCCTGAGCAGGTTCCCTAGACAACCAACCCCACATGCTGAGTCCAGGCTGCCTGCAATGATGTCCCCTTTCTACAAGGGACACTGTGAGCAGGAATGATGACTGGGAGCAGAATTCTCGCAGTCTTTCCACGGAATTCTCTGTCCCTGTCCTTTGCCTGGCTCTCTGTTGCAGATGGAAGCTGCTGGTGCCATTCTCCACTTGAAGCCCACGTTTGATGCAAGCAGATGCTCCCAGGTGTGTTCAGCAGCTGTTGCTCAGTGTTGATGCAAAGCTTTTGTGTTCCTCATGGAAGCAAGGAACCATTGTGACACTGCAGGGGCTCATGGCATCAAGGAGACAATTGTGACAGTACAGAACCTCCTAGAAACAAGGCTCCATGGTGACACCGTGGGGAATCATGGAACCACATGGAAATGTGTTCCTGATGAGACACAGCAGGGCCTTGTCGGAACCAAAGACACTTCTGCAAAAAGCAGGGTAGCTCACAGAACCAAGGAGTCCATTGTTACAATAGAAAACCTATGGAAGCAAGGAGCCATTGTGACACAGTGGGGCCTCATGGAATCAAGGAGACCATGGTGACACAGGTGATGCACATGAAGCCAAGGAGCCATTGTGACACAGTGGGGCCTCATGGAATCAAGGAGACCATGGTGACACAGGTGATGCACATGAAGCCAAGGAGCCATTTTGACACAGCGGGGCTTCTTCCCTTCAGCTCTGCAGCTGGCTGTCCCAGCCCGAGGCACCATGTGCCAAGTGCTCTCCTCAGGGCTCTGCCTGCACACAGGCCCAGAGAAGTTTTCCAGTTTGTAAGGAAAGAATGGAAAAGCCTGAGCAGCTTTCCTAAACAACAAACCCCACGTGCTGAGTCCAGGCTGCCTGCAATGATGTCCCCTTTCTACAAGGGACACTGTGAGCAGGAATGATGTCTGGGAGCAGAATTCCCTCATTCTTTCCACTGAATTCTCTGTCTCTGTCCTTTGCCTGGCTCTCTGTTGCAGATGGAAGCTGCTGCAGCTGACATTCTCAGCTTGAAGCCCTCGTTTGATGCAAGCAGATGCTCCCAGGTGTGTTCAGCAGCTGTTGCTCAGTGTTGATGCAAAGCTTTTGTGTTCCTCATGGAAGCAAGGAGCCATTGTGACACTGCAGGGGCTCATGGCATCAAGGAGACAATTGTGACACTACAGAACCTCCTAGAAACAAGGCTCCATGGTGACACCGTGGGGAATCATGGAACCACATGGAAATGTGTTCCTCATGAGACACAGCAGGGCCTTGTTGGAACCAAAGACACCTCTGCAAAAAGCAGGGTAGCTCACAGAACCAAGGAGTCCATTGTTACAATCGAAAACCTATGGAAGCAAGGGGCCATTGTGACACAGTGGGGCCACATGGAAGCCACGGAGCCATTGTGACCCAGTGGGGCCTCATGGAATCAAGGAGACCATGGTGACACAGGTGATGCACATGAAGCCAAGGAGCCATTGTGACACAGTGGGGCCTCATGGAATCAAGGAGACCATGGTGACACAGGTGATGCACATGAAGCCAAGGAGCCATTGTGACACAGCGGGGCTTCTTCCCTTCAGCTCTGCAGCTGGCTGTCCCAGCCCACAGCACCATGTGCCAAGTGCTCTCCTCAGGGCTCTGCCTGCACACAGGCCCAGAGAAGTTTTCCTGTTTGTAAGGTTAAGAATGAAAAAGCCTGAGCAGGTTCCCTAGACAACCAACCCCACATGCTGAGTCCAGGCTGCCTGCAATGATGTCCCCTTTCTACAAGGGACACTGTGAGCAGGAATGATGACTGGGAGCAGAATTCTCGCAGTCTTTCCACGGAATTCTCTGTCCCTGTCCTTTGCCTGGCTCTCTGTTGCAGATGGAAGCTGCTGGTGCCATTCTCAGCTTGAAGCCCTCGTTTGATGCAAGCAGATGCTCCCAGGTGTGTTCAGCAGCTGTTGCTCAGTGTTGATGCAAAGCTTTTGTGTTCCTCATGGAAGCAAGGAGCCATTGTGACACTGCAGGGGCTCATGGCATCAAGGAGACAATTGTGACACTACAGAACCTCCTAGAAACAAGGCTCCATGGTGACACCGTGGCGAATCATGGAACCACATGGAAATGTGTTCCTGATGAGACACAGCAGGGCCTTGTTGGAACCAAAGACACCTCTGCAAAAAGCAGGGTAGCTCACAGAACCAAGGAGTCCATTGTTACAATAGAAAACCTATGGAAGCAAGGAGCCATTGTGACCCAGTGGGGCCTCATAGAATCAAGGAGACCATGGTGACACAGGTGATGCACATGAAGCCAAGGAGCCATTGTGACACAGCGGGGCTTCTTCCCTTCAGCTCTGCAGCTGGCTGTCCCACACCGAGGCACCATGTGCCAAGTGCTCTCCTCAGGGCTCTGCCTGCACACAGGCCCAGAGAAGTTTTCCTGTTTGTAAGGAAAGAATGGAAAAGCCTGAGCAGGTTTCCTAAACAACAAACCCCACATGCTGAGTCCAGGCTGCCTGCAATGATGTCCCCTTTCTACAAGGGACACTGTGAGCAGGAATGATGTCTGGGAGCAGAATTCCCTCATTCTTTCCACTGAATTCTCTGTCTCTGTCCTTTGCCTGGCTCTCTGTTGCAGATGGAAGCTGCTGCAGCTGACATTCTCAGCTTGAAGCCCTCGTTTGATGCAAGCAGATGCTCCCAGGTGTGTTCAGCAGCTGTTGCTCAGTGTTGATGCAAAGCTTTTGTGTTCCTCATGGAAGCATGGACCCATTGTGACACTGCAGGGGCTCATGGCATCAAGGAGACAATTGTGACACTACAGAACCTCCTAGAAACAAGGCTCCATGGTGACACCGTGGGGAATCATGGAACCACATGGAAATGTGTTCCTCATGAGACACAGCAGGGCCTTGTTGGAACCAAAGACACCTCTGCAAAAAGCAGGGTAGCTCACAGAACCAAGGAGTCCATTGTTACAATAGAAAACGTAGGGAAGCAAGGGGCCATTGTGACCCAGTGGGGCCACATGGAAGCCACGGAGCCATTGTGACCCAGTGGGGCCTCATGGAATCAAGAAGACCATGGTGACACAGGTGATGCACATGAAGCCAAGGAGCCATTGTGACACAGTGGGGCCTCATGGAATCAAGGAGACCATGGTGACACAGGTGATGCACATGAAGCCAAGGAGCCATTGTGACCCAGTGGGGCCTCATGGAATCAAGGAGACCATTGTGACTCAGGTGATGTACATGAAGCCAAGGAGCCATTGTGACACAGTGGAGCCTCATGGAATCAAGGAGACCATGGTGACACAGGTGATGCACATGAAGCCAAGGAGCCATTGTGACACAGTGGGGCCTGATGGAATCAAGGAGACCATGGTGACACAGGTGATGCACATGAAGCCAAGGAGCCATTGTGACCCAGTGGGGCCTCATGGAATCAAGGAGACCATGGTGACACAGGTGATGCACATGAAGCCAAGGAGCCATTGTGACCCAGTGGGGCCTCATGGAATCAAGGAGACCATGGTGACACAGGTGATGCACATGAAGCCAAGGAGCCATTGTGACACAGCAGGGCTTCTTCCCTTCAGCTCTGCAGCTGGCTGTCCCACACCGAGGCGCCATGTGCCAAGTGTTCTCCTCAGGGCTCTGCCTGCACACAGGCCCAGAGAAGTTTTCCTGTTTGGAAGGAAAGAATGAAAAAGCCTGAGCAGGTTCCCTAGACAACCAAACCCACGTGCTCAGTCCAGGCTGCCTGCAATGATGTCCCCTTTCTACAAGGGACACTGTGAGCAGGAATGATCTCTGGGAGCAGAATTCTCGCAGTCTTTCCACGGAATTCTCTGTCCCTGTCCTTTGCCTGGCTCTCTGTTGCAGATGGAAGCTGCTGGTGCCATTCTCAGCTTGAAGCCCTGGTTTAATGCAAGCAGATGCTCCCAGGTGTGTTCAGCAGCTGTTGCTCAGTGTTGATGCAAAGCTTTTGTGTTCCTCATGGAAGCAAGGAGCCATTGTGACATTGCAGGGGCTCATGGCATCAAGGAGACAATTGTGACAGTACAGAACCTCCTAGAAACAAGGCTCCATGGTGACACCGTGGGGAATCATGGAACCACATGGAAATGTGTTCCTCATGAGACACAGCAGGGCCTTGTTGGAACCAAAGACACCTCTGCAAAAAGCAGGGTAGCTCACAGAACCAAGGAGTCCATTGTTACAATAGAAAACGTAGGGAAGCAAGGGGCCATTGTGACCCAGTGGGGCCACATGGAAGCCACGGAGCCATTGTGACCCAGTGGGGCTTCATGGAATCAAGAAGACCATGGTGACACAGGTGATGCACATGAAGCCAAGGAGCCATTGTGACACAGTGGGGCCTCATGGAATCAAGGAGACCATGGTGACACAGGTGAGGCACATGAAGCCAAGGAGCCATTGTGACCCAGTGGGGCCTCATGGAATCAAGGAGACCATGGTGACACAGGTGATGCACATGAAGCCAAGGAGCCATTGTGACACAGTGGGGCCTCATGGAATCAAGGACAGGTGATGCACATGAAGCCAAGGAGCCATTGTGACCCAGTGGGGCCTCATGGAATCAAGGAGACCATTGTGACACAGGTGATGCACATGAAGCCAAGGAGCCATTGTGACACAGTGGGGCCTCATGGAATCAAGGAGACCATGGTGACACAGGTGATGCACATGAAGCCAAGGAGCCATTGTGACACAGCGGGGCCTCATGGAATCAAGGAGACCATGGTGACACAGGTGATGCACATGAAGCCAAGGAGCCATTGTGACCCAGTGGGGCCTCATGGAATCAAGGAGACCATGGTGACACAGGTGATGCACATGAAGCCAAAGAGCCATTGTGACACAGCGGGGCTTCTTCCCTTCAGCTCTGCAGCTGGCTGTCCCACACCGAGGCGCCATGTGCCAAGTGTTCTCCTCAGGGCTCTGCCTGCACACAGGCCCAGAGAAGTTTTCCAGTTTGGAAGGAAAGAATGAAAAAGCCTGAGCAGGTTCCCTAGACAACCAAACCCACGTGCTCAGTCCAGGCTGCCTGCAATGATGTCCCCTTTCTACAAGGGACACTGTGAGCAGGAATGATCTCTGGGAGCAGAATTCTCGCAGTCTTTCCACGGAATTCTCTGTCCCTGTCCTTTTCCTGGCTCTCTGTTGCAGATGGAAGCTGCTGGTGCCATTCTCCGCTTGAAGCCCTGGTTTGATGCAAGCAGATGCTCCCAGGTGTGTTCAGCAGCTGTTGCTCAGTGTTGATGCAAAGCTTTTGTGTTCCTCATGGAAGCAAGGAGCCATTGTGACATTGCAGGGGCTCATGGCATCAAGGAGACAATTGTGACAGTACAGAACCTCCTAGAAACAAGGCTCCATGGTGACACCGTGGGGAATCATGGAACCACATGGAAATGTGTTCCTCATGAGACACAGCAGGGCCTTGTTGGAACCAAAGACACCTCTGCAAAAAGCAGGGTAGCTCACAGAACCAAGGAGTCCATTGTTACAATAGAAAACGTAGGGAAGCAAGGGGCCATTGTGACCCAGTGGGGCCACATGGAAGCCACGGAGCCATTGTGACCCAGTGGGGCCTCATGGAATCAAGAAGACCATGGTGACACAGGTGATGCACATGAAGCCAAGGAGCCATTGTGACACAGTGGGGCCTCATGGAATCAAGGAGACCATGGTGACACAGGTGAGGCACATGAAGCCAAGGAGCCATTGTGACACAGTGGGGCCTCATGGAATCAAGGAGACCATTGTGATTCAGGTGATGTACATGAAGCCAAGGAGCCATTGTGACACAGTGGGGCCTCATGGAATCAAGGAGACCATGGTGACACAGGTGATGCACATGAAGCCAAGGAGCCATTGTGACACAGTGGGGCCTCATGGAATCAAGGACAGGTGATGCACATGAAGCCAAGGAGCCATTGTGACCCAGTGGGGCCTCATGGAATCAAGGAGACCATGGTGACACAGGTGATGCACATGAAGCCAAGGAGCCATTGTGACACAGTGGGGCCTGATGGAATCAAGGAGACCATGGTGACACAGGTGATGCACATGAAGCCAAGGAGCCATTGTGACACAGTGGGGCCTCATGGAATCAAGGAGACCATGGTGACACAGGTGATGCACATGAAGCCAAGGAGCCATTGTGACCCAGTGGGGCCTCATGGAATCAAGGAGACCATGGTGACACAGGTGATGCACATGAAGCCAAAGAGCCATTGTGACACAGCGGGGCTTCTTCCCTTCAGCTCTGCAGCTGGCTGTCCCACACCGAGGCGCCATGTGCCAAGTGTTCTCCTCAGGGCTCTGCCTGCACACAGGCCCAGAGAAGTTTTCCTGTTTGGAAGGAAAGAATGAAAAAGCCTGAGCAGGTTCCCTAGACAACCAAACCCACGTGCTCAGTCCAGGCTGCCTGCAATGATGTCCCCTTTCTACACGGGACACTGTGAGCAGGAATGATGTCTGGGAGCAGAATTCTCGCAGTCTTTCCACTGAATTCTCTGTCCCTGTCCTTTTCCTGGCTCTCTGTTGCAGATGGAAGCTGCTGCAGCTGACATTCTCAGCTTGAAGCCCTCGTTTGATGCAAGCAGATGCTCCCAGGTGTGTTCAGCAGCTGTTGCTCAGTGTTGATGCAAAGCTTTTGTGTTCCTCATGGAAGCAAGGAGCCATTGTGACATTGCAGGGGCTCATGGCATCAAGGAGACAATTGTGACAGTACAGAACCTCCTAGAAACAAGGCTCCATGGTGACACCGTGGGGAATCATGGAACCACATGGAAATGTGTTCCTCATGAGACACAGCAGGGCCTTGTTGGAACCAAAGACACCTCTGCAAAAAGCAGGGTAGCTCACAGAACCAAGGAGTCCATTGTTACAATAGAAAACCTATGGAAGTAAGGGGCCATTGTGACACAGTGGGGCCACAAGGAAGCCAAGGAACCATTGTGACCCAGTGGGGCCTCATGGAATCAAGGAGACCATGGTGACACAGGTGATGCACATGAAGCCAAGGAGCCATTGTGACACAGTGGGGCCTCATGGAATCAAGGAGACCATTGTGACACAGGTGATGTACATGAAGCCAAGGAGCCATTGTGACCCAGTGGGGCCTCATGGAATCAAGGAGACCATGGTGACACAGGTGATGCACATGAAGCCAAGGAGCCATTGTGACACAGTGGGGCCTCATGGAATCAAGGAGACCATGGTGACACAGGTGATGCACATGAAGCCAAGGAGCCATTGTGACACAGCGGGGCTTCTTCCCTTCAGCTCTGCAGCTGGCTGTCCCAGCCCACAGCACCATGTGCCAAGTGCTCTCCTCAGGGCTCTGCCTGCACACAGGCCCAGAGAAGTTTTCCTGTTTGTAAGGTTAAGAATGAAAAAGCCTGAGCAGGTTCCCTAGACAACCAACCCCACATGCTGAGTCCAGGCTGCCTGCAATGATGTCCCCTTTCTACAAGGGACACTGTGAGCAGGAATGATGACTGGGAGCAGAATTCTCGCAGTCTTTCCACGGAATTCTCTGTCCCTGTCCTTTGCCTGGCTCTCTGTTGCAGATGGAAGCTGCTGGTGCCATTCTCAGCTTGAAGCCCTCGTTTGATGCAAGCAGATGCTCCCAGGTGTGTTCAGCAGCTGTTGCTCAGTGTTGATGCAAAGCTTTTGTGTTCCTCATGGAAGCAAGGAGCCATTGTGACACTGCAGGGGCTCATGGCATCAAGGAGACAATTGTGACAGTACAGAACCTCCTAGAAACAAGGCTCCATGGTGACACCGTGGCGAATCATGGAACCACATGGAAATGTGTTCCTGATGAGACACAGCAGGGCCTTGTTGGAACCAAAGACACCTCTGCAAAAAGCAGGGTAGCTCACAGAACCAAGGAGTCCATTGTTACAATAGAAAACCTATGGAAGCAAGGAGCCATTGTGACCCAGTGGGGCCTCATGGAATCAAGGAGACCATGGTGACACAGGTGATGCACATGAAGCCAAGGAGCCATTGTGACACAGCGGGGCTTCTTCCCTTCAGCTCTGCAGCTGGCTGTCCCACACCGAGGCACCATGTGCCAAGTGCTCTCCTCAGGGCTCTGCCTGCACACAGGCCCAGAGAAGTTTTCCAGTTTGTAAGGAAAGAATGGAAAAGCCTGAGCAGGTTTCCTAAACAACAAACCCCACATGCTGAGTCCAGGCTGCCTGCAATGATGTCCCCTTTCTACAAGGGACACTGTGAGCAGGAATGATGTCTGGGAGCAGAATTCCCTCATTCTTTCCACTGAATTCTCTGTCTCTGTCCTTTGCCTGGCTCTCTGTTGCAGATGGAAGCTGCTGCAGCTGACATTCTCAGCTTGAAGCCCTCGTTTGATGCAAGCAGATGCTCCCAGGTGTGTTCAGCAGCTGTTGCTCAGTGTTGATGCAAAGCTTTTGTGTTCCTCATGGAAGCATGGACCCATTGTGACACTGCAGGGGCTCATGGCATCAAGGAGACAATTGTGACACTACAGAACCTCCTAGAAACAAGGCTCCATGGTGACACCGTGGGGAATCATGGAACCACATGGAAATGTGTTCCTGATGAGACACAGCAGGGCCTTGTTGGAACCAAAGACACCTCTGCAAAAAGCAGGGTAGCTCACAGAACCAAGGAGTCCATTGTTACAATAGAAAACGTAGGGAAGCAAGGGGCCATTGTGACCCAGTGGGGCCACATGGAAGCCACGGAGCCATTGTGACCCAGTGGGGCCTCATGGAATCAAGAAGACCATGGTGACACAGGTGATGCACATGAAGCCAAGGAGCCATTGTGACACAGTGGGGCCTCATGGAATCAAGGAGACCATGGTGACACAGGTGATGCACATGAAGCCAAGGAGCCATTGTGACCCAGTGGGGCCTCATGGAATCAAGGAGACCATTGTGACTCAGGTGATGTACATGAAGCCAAGGAGCCATTGTGACACAGTGGAGCCTCATGGAATCAAGGAGACCATGGTGACACAGGTGATGCACATGAAGCCAAGGAGCCATTGTGACACAGTGGGGCCTGATGGAATCAAGGAGACCATGGTGACACAGGTGATGCACATGAAGCCAAGGAGCCATTGTGACCCAGTGGGGCCTCATGGAATCAAGGAGACCATGGTGACACAGGTGATGCACATGAAGCCAAGGAGCCATTGTGACCCAGTGGGGCCTCATGGAATCAAGGAGACCATGGTGACACAGGTGATGCACATGAAGCCAAAGAGCCATTGTGACACAGCGGGGCTTCTTCCCTTCAGCTCTGCAGCTGGCTGTCCCACACCGAGGCGCCATGTGCCAAGTGTTCTCCTCAGGGCTCTGCCTGCACACAGGCCCAGAGAAGTTTTCCTGTTTGGAAGGAAAGAATGAAAAAGCCTGAGCAGGTTCCCTAGACAACCAAACCCACGTGCTCAGTCCAGGCTGCCTGCAATGATGTCCCCTTTCTACAAGGGACACTGTGAGCAGGAATGATCTCTGGGAGCAGAATTCTCGCAGTCTTTCCACGGAATTCTCTGTCCCTGTCCTTTGCCTGGCTCTCTGTTGCAGATGGAAGCTGCTGGTGCCATTCTCAGCTTGAAGCCCTGGTTTGATGCAAGCAGATGCTCCCAGGTGTGTTCAGCAGCTGTTGCTCAGTGTTGATGCAAAGCTTTTGTGTTCCTCATGGAAGCAAGGAGCCATTGTGACATTGCAGGGGCTCATGGCATCAAGGAGACAATTGTGACAGTACAGAACCTCCTAGAAACAAGGCTCCATGGTGACACCGTGGGGAATCATGGAACCACATGGAAATGTGTTCCTCATGAGACACAGCAGGGCCTTGTTGGAACCAAAGACACCTCTGCAAAAAGCAGGGTAGCTCACAGAACCAAGGAGTCCATTGTTACAATAGAAAACGTAGGGAAGCAAGGGGCCATTGTGACCCAGTGGGGCCACATGGAAGCCACGGAGCCATTGTGACCCAGTGGGGCCTCATGGAATCAAGAAGACCATGGTGACACAGGTGATGCACATGAAGCCAAGGAGCCATTGTGACACAGTGGGGCCTCATGGAATCAAGGAGACCATGGTGACACAGGTGAGGCACATGAAGCCAAGGAGCCATTGTGACACAGTGGGGCCTCATGGAATCAAGGAGACCATTGTGATTCAGGTGATGTACATGAAGCCAAGGAGCCATTGTGACCCAGTGGGGCCTCATGGAATCAAGGAGACCATGGTGACACAGGTGATGCACATGAAGCCAAGGAGCCATTGTGACACAGTGGGGCCTCATGGAATCAAGGACAGGTGATGCACATGAAGCCAAGGAGCCATTGTGACCCAGTGGGGCCTCATGGAATCAAGGAGACCATTGTGACACAGGTGATGCACATGAAGCCAAGGAGCCATTGTGACACAGTGGGGCCTGATGGAATCAAGGAGACCATGGTGACACAGGTGATGCACATGAAGCCAAGGAGCCATTGTGACACAGCGGGGCCTCATGGAATCAAGGAGACCATGGTGACACAGGTGATGCACATGAAGCCAAGGAGCCATTGTGACCCAGTGGGGCCTCATGGAATCAAGGAGACCATGGTGACACAGGTGATGCACATGAAGCCAAAGAGCCATTGTGACACAGCGGGGCTTCTTCCCTTCAGCTCTGCAGCTGGCTGTCCCACACCGAGGCGCCATGTGCCAAGTGTTCTCCTCAGGGCTCTGCCTGCACACAGGCCCAGAGAAGTTTTCCAGTTTGGAAGGAAAGAATGAAAAAGCCTGAGCAGGTTCCCTAGACAACCAAACCCACGTGCTCAGTCCAGGCTGCCTGCAATGATGTCCCCTTTCTACACGGGACACTGTGAGCAGGAATGATCTCTGGGAGCAGAATTCCCGCCTTCTTTCCACGGAATTCTCTGTCCCTGTCCTTTGCCTGGCTCTCTGTTGCAGATGGAAGCTGCTGCAGCTGACATTCTCCGCTTGAAGCCCTGGTTTGATGCAAGCAGATGCTCCCAGGTGTGTTCAGCAGCTGTTGCTCAGTGTTGATGCAAAGCTTTTGTGTTCCTCATGGAAGCAAGGAGCCATTGTGACATTGCAGGGGCTCATGGCATCAAGGAGACAATTGTGACAGTACAGAACCTCCTAGAAACAAGGCTCCATGGTGACACCGTGGGGAATCATGGAACCACATGGAAATGTGTTCCTCATGAGACACAGCAGGGCCTTGTTGGAACCAAAGACACCTCTGCAAAAAGCAGGGTAGCTCACAGAACCAAGGAGTCCATTGTTACAATAGAAAACGTAGGGAAGCAAGGGGCCATTGTGACCCAGTGGGGCCACATGGAAGCCACGGAGCCATTGTGACCCAGTGGGGCCTCATGGAATCAAGAAGACCATGGTGACACAGGTGATGCACATGAAGCCAAGGAGCCATTGTGACACAGTGGGGCCTCATGGAATCAAGGAGACCATGGTGACACAGGTGAGGCACATGAAGCCAAGGAGCCATTGTGACACAGTGGGGCCTCATGGAATCAAGGAGACCATTGTGATTCAGGTGATGTACATGAAGCCAAGGAGCCATTGTGACCCAGTGGGGCCTCATGGAATCAAGGAGACCATGGTGACACAGGTGATGCACATGAAGCCAAGGAGCCATTGTGACACAGTGGGGCCTCATGGAATCAAGGACAGGTGATGCACATGAAGCCAAGGAGCCATTGTGACCCAGTGGGGCCTCATGGAATCAAGGAGACCATTGTGACACAGGTGATGCACATGAAGCCAAGGAGCCATTGTGACACAGTGGGGCCTGATGGAATCAAGGAGACCATGGTGACACAGGTGATGCACATGAAGCCAAGGAGCCATTGTGACACAGTGGGGCCTCATGGAATCAAGGAGACCATGGTGACACAGGTGATGCACATGAAGCCAAGGAGCCATTGTGACCCAGTGGGGCCTCATGGAATCAAGGAGACCATGGTGACACAGGTGATGCACATGAAGCCAAAGAGCCATTGTGACACAGCGGGGCTTCTTCCCTTCAGCTCTGCAGCTGGCTGTCCCACACCGAGGCGCCATGTGCCAAGTGTTCTCCTCAGGGCTCTGCCTGCACACAGGCCCAGAGAAGTTTTCCAGTTTGGAAGGAAAGAATGAAAAAGCCTGAGCAGGTTCCCTAGACAACCAAACCCACGTGCTCAGTCCAGGCTGCCTGCAATGATGTCCCCTTTCTACAAGGGACACTGTGAGCAGGAATGATCTCTGGGAGCAGAATTCTCGCAGTCTTTCCACTGAATTCTCTGTCCCTGTCCTTTTCCTGGCTCTCTGTTGCAGATGGAAGCTGCTGGTGCCATTCTCCGCTTGAAGCCCTCGTTTGATGCAAGCAGATGCTCCCAGGTGTGTTCAGCAGCTGTTGCTCAGTGTTGATGCAAAGCTTTTGTGTTCCTCATGGAAGCAAGGAGCCATTGTGACATTGCAGGGGCTCATGGCATCAAGGAGACAATTGTGACAGTACAGAACCTCCTAGAAACAAGGCTCCATGGTGACACCGTGGGGAATCATGGAACCACATGGAAATGTGTTCCTCATGAGACACAGCAGGGCCTTGTTGGAACCAAAGACACATCTGCAAAAAGCAGGGTAGCTCACAGAACCAAGGAGTCCATTGTTACAATAGAAAACCTATGGAAGTAAGGGGCCATTGTGACACAGTGGGGCCACAAGGAAGCCAAGGAACCATTGTGACACAGTGGGGCCTCATGGAATCAAGGAGACCATGGTGACACAGGTGATGCACATGAAGCCAAGGAGCCATTGTGACCCAGTGGGGCCTCATGGAATCAAGGAGACCATTGTGACACAGGTGATGTACATGAAGCCAAGGAGCCATTGTGACCCAGTGGGGCCTCATGGAATCAAGGAGACCATGGTGACACAGGTGATGCACATGAAGCCAAGGAGCCATGGTGACACAGCAGGGCCTCATGGAATCAAGGAGACCATTGTGACACAGGTGATGTACATGAAGCCAAGGAGCCATTGTGACCCAGTGGGGCCTCATGGAATCAAGGAGACCATGGTGACACAGGTGATGCACATGAAGCCAAGGAGCCATTGTGACAAAGTGGGGCCTCATGGAATCAAGGAGACCATGGTGACACAGGTGATGCACATGAAGCCAAGGAGCCATTGTGACCCAGTGGGGCCTCATGGAATCAAGGAGACCATGGTGACACAGGTGATGCACATGAAGCCAAGGAGCCATTTTGACACAGCGGGGCCTCATGGAATCAAGGACAGGTGATGCACATGAAGCCAAGGAGCCATTGTGACACAGTGGGGCCTCATGGAATCCAGGAGACCATTGTGACTCAGGTGATGTACATGAAGCCAAGGAGCCATTGTGACACAGTGGGGCCTCATGGAATCAAGGAGACCATTGTGACACAGGTGATGCACATGAAGCCAAGGAGCCATTGTGACCCAGTGGGGCCTCATGGAATCAAGGAGACCATTGTGACACAGGTGATGCACATGAAGCCAAGGAGCCATTGTGACACAGTGGGGCCTCATGGAATCAAGGAGACCATGGTGACACAGGTGATGCACATGAAGCCAAGGAGCCATTGTGACACAGTGGGGCCTCATGGAATCAAGGAGACCATGGTGACACAGGTGATGCACATGAAGCCAAGGAGCCATTTTGACACAGCGGGGCTTCTTCCCTTCAGCTCTGCAGCTGGCTGTCCCACACCGAGGCACCATGTGCCAAGTGCTCTCCTCAGGGCTCTGCCTGCACACAGGCCCAGAGAAGTTTTCCAGTTTGTAAGGAATGAATGGAAAAGCCTGAGCAGCTTTCCTAAACAACAAACCCCACATGCTGAGTCCAGGCTGCCTGCAATGATGTCCCCTTTCTACAAGGGACACTGTGAGCAGGAATGATGTCTGGGAGCAGAATTCTCGCAGTCTTTCCACTGAATTCTCTGTCCCTGTCCTTTGCCTGGCTCTCTGTTGCAGATGGAAGCTGCTGGTGCCATTCTCTGCTTGAAGCCCTCGTTTGATGCAAGCAGATGCTCCCAGGTGTGTTCAGCAGCTGTTGCTCAGTGTTGATGCCAAGCTTTTGTGTTCCTCATGGATGCAAGGAGCCATTGTGACACTGCAGGGGCTCATGGCATCAAGGAGACAATTGTGACAGTACAGAACCTCCTAGAAACAAGGCTCCATGGTGACACCGTGGCGAATCATGGAACCACATGGAAATGTGTTCCTCATGAGACACAGCAGGGCCTTATTGGAACCAAAGAAACATCTGCAAAAAGCAGGGTAGCTCACAGAACCAAGGAGTCCATTGTTACAATAGAAAACCTATGGAAGTAAGGGGCCATTGTGACACAGTGGGGCCACAAGGAATCAAGGAGACCATGGTGACACAGGTGATGCACATGAAGCCAAAGAGCCATTGTGACACAGTGGGGCCTCATGGAATCAAGGAGACCATTGTGACACAGGTGATGCACATGGAGCCAAGGAGCCATTGTGACAAAGTGGGGCCTCATGGAATCAAGGAGACCATGGTGACACAGGTGATGCACATGAAGCCAAGGAGCCATTGTGACACAGCGGGGCCTCATGGAATCAAGGAGACCATGGTGACACAGGTGATGCACATGAAGCCAAGGAGCCACTGTGACACAGTGGGGCCTCATGGAGTCAAGGAGACCATGGTGACACAGGTGATGCACATGAAGCCAAGGAGCCATTGTGACACAGCGGGGCTTCTTCCCTTCAGCTCTGCAGCTGGCTGTCCCACACCGAGGCACCATGTGCCAAGTGCTCTCCTCAGGGCTCTGCCTGCACACAGGCCCAGAGAAGTTTTCCTGTTTGTAAGGAAAGAATGGAAAAGCCTGAGCAGGTTTCCTAAACAACAAACCCCACATGCTGAGTCCAGGCTGCCTGCAATGATGTCCCCTTTCTACAAGGGACACTGTGAGCAGGAATGATGTCTGGGAGCAGAATTCCCTCATTCTTTCCACTGAATTCTCTGTCCCTGTCCTTTGCCTGGCTCTCTGTTGCAGATGGAAGCTTCTGGTGCCATTCTCCACTTGAAGCCCACGTTTGATGCAAGCAGATGCTCCCAGGTGTGTTCAGCAGCTGTTGCTCAGTGTTGATGCAAAGCTTTTGTGTTCCTCATGGATGCAAGGAGCCATTGTGACACTGCAGGGGCTCATGGCATCAAGGAGACAATTGTGACAGTACAGAACCTCCTAGAAACAAGGCTCCATGGTGACACCGTGGGGAATCATGGAACCACATGGAAATGTGTTCCTCATGAGACACAGCAGGGCCTTGTTGGAACCAAAGACACATCTGCAAAAAGCAGGGTAGCTCACAGAACCAAGGAGTCCATTGTTACAATAGAAAACCTATGGAAGTAAGGGGCCATTGTGACACAGTGGGGCCACAAGGAAGCCAAGGAGCCATTGTGACCCAGTGGGGCCTCATGGAATCAAGGAGACCATTGTGACACAGGTGATGCACATGAAGCCAAGGAGCCATTGTGACACAGTGGGGCCTCATGGAATCAAGGAGACCATGGTGACACAGGTGATGCACATGAAGCCAAGGAGCCATTGTGACCCAGTGGGGCCTCATGGAATCAAGGAGACCATGGTGACACAGGTGATGCACATGAAGCCAAGGAGCCATTTTGACACAGCGGGGCTTCTTCCCTTCAGCTCTGCAGCTGGCTGTCCCACACCGAGGCACCATGTGCCAAGTGCTCTCCTCAGGGCTCTGCCTGCGCACAGGCCCAGAGAAGTTTTCCAGTTTGTAAGGAATGAATGGAAAAGCCTGAGCAGCTTTCCTAAACAACAAACCCCACATGCTGAGTCCAGGCTGCCTGCAATGATGTCCCCTTTCTACAAGGGACACTGTGAGCAGGAATGATGTCTGGGAGCAGAATTCTCGCAGTCTTTCCACTGAATTCTCTGTCCCTGTCCTTTGCCTGGCTCTCTGTTGCAGATGGAAGCTGCTGGTGCCATTCTCTGCTTGAAGCCCTCGTTTGATGCAAGCAGATGCTCCCAGGTGTGTTCAGCAGCTGTTGCTCAGTGTTGATGCCAAGCTTTTGTGTTCCTCATGGATGCAAGGAGCCATTGTGACACTGCAGGGGCTCATGGCATCAAGGAGACAATTGTGACAGTACAGAACCTCCTAGAAACAAGGCTCCATGGTGACACCGTGGGTAATCATGGAAACCCATGGAAATGTGTTCCTCATGAGACACAGCAGGGCCTTATTGGAACCAAAGAAACATCTGCAAAAAGCAGGGTAGCTCACAGAACCAAGGAGTCCATTGTTACAATAGAAAACCTATGGAAGTAAGGAGCCTTTGTGGCCCAGTGGGGCCTCATGGAATCAAGGAGACCATGGTGACACAGGTGATGCACATGAAGCCAAGGAGCCATTGTGACACAGTGGGGCCTCATGGAATCAAGGAGACCATGGTGACACAGGTGATGCACATGAAGCCAAGGAGCCATTGTGACACAGCGGGGCTTCTTCCCTTCAGCTCTGCAGCTGGCTGTCCCACACCGAGGCACCATGTGCCAAGTGCTCTCCTCAGGGCTCTGCCTGCACACAGGCCCAGAGAAGTTTTCCTGTTTGTAAGGTTAAGAATGAAAAAGCCTGAGCAGGTTCCCTAGACAACCAACCCCACATGCTGAGTCCAGGCTGCCTGCAATGATGTCCCCTTTCTACAAGGGACACTGTGAGCAGGAATGATGACTGGGAGCAGAATTCTCGCAGTCTTTCCACGGAATTCTCTGTCCCTGTCCTTTGCCTGGCTCTCTGTTGCAGATGGAAGCTGCTGGTGCCATTCTCCACTTGAAGCCCACGTTTGATGCAAGCAGATGCTCCCAGGTGTGTTCAGCAGCTGTTGCTCAGTGTTGATGCAAAGCTTTTGTGTTCCTCATGGAAGCAAGGAACCATTGTGACACTGCAGGGGCTCATGGCATCAAGGAGACAATTGTGACAGTACAGAACCTCCTAGAAACAAGGCTCCATGGTGACACCGTGGGGAATCATGGAACCACATGGAAATGTGTTCCTGATGAGACACAGCAGGGCCTTGTCGGAACCAAAGACACTTCTGCAAAAAGCAGGGTAGCTCACAGAACCAAGGAGTCCATTGTTACAATAGAAAACCTATGGAAGCAAGGAGCCATTGTGACACAGTGGGGCCTCATGGAATCAAGGAGACCATGGTGACACAGGTGATGCACATGAAGCCAAGGAGCCATTGTGACACAGTGGGGCCTCATGGAATCAAGGAGACCATGGTGACACAGGTGATGCACATGAAGCCAAGGAGCCATTTTGACACAGCGGGGCTTCTTCCCTTCAGCTCTGCAGCTGGCTGTCCCAGCCCGAGGCACCATGTGCCAAGTGCTCTCCTCAGGGCTCTGCCTGCACACAGGCCCAGAGAAGTTTTCCAGTTTGTAAGGAAAGAATGGAAAAGCCTGAGCAGCTTTCCTAAACAACAAACCCCACGTGCTGAGTCCAGGCTGCCTGCAATGATGTCCCCTTTCTACAAGGGACACTGTGAGCAGGAATGATGTCTGGGAGCAGAATTCCCTCATTCTTTCCACTGAATTCTCTGTCTCTGTCCTTTGCCTGGCTCTCTGTTGCAGATGGAAGCTGCTGCAGCTGACATTCTCAGCTTGAAGCCCTCGTTTGATGCAAGCAGATGCTCCCAGGTGTGTTCAGCAGCTGTTGCTCAGTGTTGATGCAAAGCTTTTGTGTTCCTCATGGAAGCAAGGAGCCATTGTGACACTGCAGGGGCTCATGGCATCAAGGAGACAATTGTGACAGTACAGAACCTCCTAGAAACAAGGCTCCATGGTGACACCGTGGGGAATCATGGAACCACATGGAAATGTGTTCCTCATGAGACACAGCAGGGCCTTGTTGGAACCAAAGACACCTCTGCAAAAAGCAGGGTAGCTCACAGAACCAAGGAGTCCATTGTTACAATCGAAAACCTATGGAAGCAAGGGGCCATTGTGACCCAGTGGGGCCACATGGAAGCCACGGAGCCATTGTGACCCAGTGGGGCCTCATGGAATCAAGGAGACCATGGTGACACAGGTGATGCACATGAAGCCAAGGAGCCATTGTGACACAGTGGGGCCTCATGGAATCAAGGAGACCATGGTGACACAGGTGATGCACATGAAGCCAAGGAGCCATTGTGACACAGCGGGGCTTCTTCCCTTCAGCTCTGCAGCTGGCTGTCCCACACCGAGGCACCATGTGCCAAGTGCTCTCCTCAGGGCTCTGCCTGCACACAGGCCCAGAGAAGTTTTCCTGTTTGTAAGGTTAAGAATGAAAAAGCCTGAGCAGGTTCCCTAGACAACCAACCCCACATGCTGAGTCCAGGCTGCCTGCAATGATGTCCCCTTTCTACAAGGGACACTGTGAGCAGGAATGATGACTGGGAGCAGAATTCTCGCAGTCTTTCCACGGAATTCTCTGTCCCTGTCCTTTGCCTGGCTCTCTGTTGCAGATGGAAGCTGCTGGTGCCATTCTCAGCTTGAAGCCCTCGTTTGATGCAAGCAGATGCTCCCAGGTGTGTTCAGCAGCTGTTGCTCAGTGTTGATGCAAAGCTTTTGTGTTCCTCATGGAAGCAAGGAGCCATTGTGACACTGCAGGGGCTCATGGCATCAAGGAGACAATTGTGACAGTACAGAACCTCCTAGAAACAAGGCTCCATGGTGACACCGTGGCGAATCATGGAACCACATGGAAATGTGTTCCTGATGAGACACAGCAGGGCCTTGTTGGAACCAAAGACACCTCTGCAAAAAGCAGGGTAGCTCACAGAACCAAGGAGTCCATTGTTACAATAGAAAACCTATGGAAGCAAGGAGCCATTGTGACCCAGTGGGGCCTCATGGAATCAAGGAGACCATGGTGACACAGGTGATGCACATGAAGCCAAGGAGCCATTGTGACACAGCGGGGCTTCTTCCCTTCAGCTCTGCAGCTGGCTGTCCCACACCGAGGCACCATGTGCCAAGTGCTCTCCTCAGGGCTCTGCCTGCACACAGGCCCAGAGAAGTTTTCCAGTTTGTAAGGAAAGAATGGAAAAGCCTGAGCAGGTTTCCTAAACAACAAACCCCACATGCTGAGTCCAGGCTGCCTGCAATGATGTCCCCTTTCTACAAGGGACACTGTGAGCAGGAATGATGTCTGGGAGCAGAATTCCCTCATTCTTTCCACTGAATTCTCTGTCTCTGTCCTTTGCCTGGCTCTCTGTTGCAGATGGAAGCTGCTGCAGCTGACATTCTCAGCTTGAAGCCCTCGTTTGATGCAAGCAGATGCTCCCAGGTGTGTTCAGCAGCTGTTGCTCAGTGTTGATGCAAAGCTTTTGTGTTCCTCATGGAAGCAAGGAGCCATTGTGACACTGCAGGGGCTCATGGCATCAAGGAGACAATTGTGACAGTACAGAACCTCCTAGAAACAAGGCTCCATGGTGACACCGTGGGGAATCATGGAACCACATGGAAATGTGTTCCTCATGAGACACAGCAGGGCCTTGTTGGAACCAAAGACACCTCTGCAAAAAGCAGGGTAGCTCACAGAACCAAGGAGTCCATTGTTACAATAGAAAACGTAGGGAAGCAAGGGGCCATTGTGACCCAGTGGGGCCACATGGAAGCCACGGAGCCATTGTGACCCAGTGGAGCCTCATGGAATCAAGGAGACCATGGTGACACAGGTGATGCACATGAAGCCAAGGAGCCATTGTGACACAGTGGGGCCTCATGGAATCAAGGACAGGTGATGCACATGAAGCCAAGGAGCCATTGTGACCCAGTGGGGCCTCATGGAATCAAGGAGACCATTGTGACACAGGTGATGCACATGAAGCCAAGGAGCCATTGTGACACAGTGGGGCCTGATGGAATCAAGGAGACCATGGTGACACAGGTGATGCACATGAAGCCAAGGAGCCATTGTGACACAGCGGGGCCTCATGGAATCAAGGAGACCATGGTGACACAGGTGATGCACATGAAGCCAAGGAGCCATTGTGACCCAGTGGGGCCTCATGGAATCAAGGAGACCATGGTGACACAGGTGATGCACATGAAGCCAAAGAGCCATTGTGACACAGCGGGGCTTCTTCCCTTCAGCTCTGCAGCTGGCTGTCCCACACCGAGGCGCCATGTGCCAAGTGTTCTCCTCAGGGCTCTGCCTGCACACAGGCCCAGAGAAGTTTTCCTGTTTGGAAGGAAAGAATGAAAAAGCCTGAGCAGGTTCCCTAGACAACCAGACCCACGTGCTCAGTCCAGGCTGCCTGCAATGATGTCCCCTTTCTACACGGGACACTGTGAGCAGGAATGATCTCTGGGAGCAGAATTCTCGCAGTCTTTCCACTGAATTCTCTGTCCCTGTCCTTTTCCTGGCTCTCTGTTGCAGATGGAAGCTGCTGGTGCCATTCTCCACTTGAAGCCCTGGTTTGATGCAAGCAGATGCTCCCAGGTGTGTTCAGCAGCTGTTGCTCAGTGTTGATGCAAAGCTTTTGTGTTCCTCATGGAAGCAAGGAGCCATTGTGACATTGCAGGGGCTCATGGCATCAAGGAGACAATTGTGACAGTACAGAACCTCCTAGAAACAAGGCTCCATGGTGACACCGTGGGGAATCATGGAACCACATGGAAATGTGTTCCTCATGAGACACAGCAGGGCCTTGTTGGAACCAAAGACACCTCTGCAAAAAGCAGGGTAGCTCACAGAACCAAGGAGTCCATTGTTACAATAGAAAACGTAGGGAAGCAAGGGGCCATTGTGACCCAGTGGGGCCACATGGAAGCCACGGAGCCATTGTGACCCAGTGGGGCCTCATGGAATCAAGGAGACCATGGTGACACAGGTGATGCACATGAAGCCAAGGAGCCATTGTGACACAGTGGGGCCTCATGGAATCAAGGAGACCATGGTGACACAGGTGAGGCACATGAAGCCAAGGAGCCATTGTGACACAGCGGGGCCTCATGGAATCAAGGAGACCATTGTGATTCAGGTGATGTACATGAAGCCAAGGAGCCATTGTGACCCAGTGGGGCCTCATGGAATCAAGGAGACCATGGTGACACAGGTGATGCACATGAAGCCAAGGAGCCATTGTGACACAGTGGGGCCTCATGGAATCAAGGACAGGTGATGCACATGAAGCCAAGGAGCCATTGTGACCCAGTGGGGCCTCATGGAATCAAGGAGACCATTGTGACACAGGTGATGCACATGAAGCCAAGGAGCCATTGTGACACAGTGGGGCCTGATGGAATCAAGGAGACCATGGTGACACAGGTGATGCACATGAAGCCAAGGAGCCATTGTGACACAGCGGGGCCTCATGGAATCAAGGAGACCATGGTGACACAGGTGATGCACATGAAGCCAAGGAGCCATTGTGACCCAGTGGGGCCTCATGGAATCAAGGAGACCATGGTGACACAGGTGATGCACATGAAGCCAAAGAGCCATTGTGACACAGCGGGGCTTCTTCCCTTCAGCTCTGCAGCTGGCTGTCCCACACCGAGGCGCCATGTGCCAAGTGTTCTCCTCAGGGCTCTGCCTGCACACAGGCCCAGAGAAGTTTTCCTGTTTGGAAGGAAAGAATGGAAAAGCCTGAGCAGGTTCCCTAGACAACCAAACCCACGTGCTCAGTCCAGGCTGCCTGCAATGATGTCCCCTTTCTACACGGGACACTGTGAGCAGGAATGATCTCTGGGAGCAGAATTCTCGCAGTCTTTCCACTGAATTCTCTGTCCCTGTCCTTTTCCTGGCTCTCTGTTGCAGATGGAAGCTGCTGGTGCCATTCTCCGCTTGAAGCCCTCGTTTGATGCAAGCAGATGCTCCCAGGTGTGTTCAGCAGCTGTTGCTCAGTGTTGATGCAAAGCTTTTGTGTTCCTCATGGAAGCAAGGAGCCATTGTGACATTGCAGGGGCTCATGGCATCAAGGAGACAATTGTGACAGTACAGAACCTCCTAGAAACAAGGCTCCATGGTGACACCGTGGGGAATCATGGAACCACATGGAAATGTGTTCCTCATGAGACACAGCAGGGCCTTGTTGGAACCAAAGACACATCTGCAAAAAGCAGGGTAGCTCACAGAACCAAGGAGTCCATTGTTACAATAGAAAACCTATGGAAGTAAGGGGCCATTGTGACACAGTGGGGCCACAAGGAAGCCAAGGAACCATTGTGACACAGTGGGGCCTCATGGAATCAAGGAGACCATGGTGACACAGGTGATGCACATGAAGCCAAGGAGCCATTGTGACACAGTGGGGCCTCATGGAATCAAGGAGACCATTGTGACACAGGTGATGTACATGAAGCCAAGGAGCCATTGTGACCCAGTGGGGCCTCATGGAATCAAGGAGACCATGGTGACACAGGTGATGCACATGAAGCCAAGGAGCCATGGTGACACAGCAGGGCCTCATGGAATCAAGGAGACCATTGTGACACAGGTGATGTACATGAAGCCAAGGAGCCATTGTGACCCAGTGGGGCCTCATGGAATCAAGGAGACCATGGTGACACAGGTGATGCACATGAAGCCAAGGAGCCATTGTGACACAGCGGGGCTTCTTCCCTTCAGCTCTGCAGTTGCCTGTCCCAGCCCGAGGCACCATGTGCCAAGTGCTCTCCTCAGGCCTCTGCCTGCACACAGGCCCAGAGAAGTTTTCCTGTTTGGAAGGAAAGAATGAAAAAGCCTGAGCAGGTTCCCTAGACAACCAAACCCACATGCTGAGTCCAGGCTGCCTGCAATGATGTAGTCCCCTTTCTACAAGGGATACTGTGAGCAGGAATGATGTCTGGGAGCAGAATTCTCGCAGTCTTTCCACGGAATTCTCTGTCCCTGTCCTTTGCCTGGCTCTCTGTTGCAGATGGAAGCTGCTGGTGCCATTCTCTGCCTGAAGCCCTAGTTTGATGCAAGCAGATGCTCCCCGGTGTGTTCAGCAGCTGTTGCTCAGTGTTGATGCAAAGCTTTTGTGTTCCTCATGGAAGCAAGGAGCCATTGTGACACTGCAGGGGCTCATGGCATCAAGGAGACAATTGTGACAGTACAGAACCTCCTAGAAACAAGGCTCCATGGTGACACCGTGGGGAATCATGGAACCACATGGAAATGTGTTCCTCATGAGACACAGCAGGGCCTTGTTGGAACCAAAGACACCTGTGCAAAAAGCAGGGTAGCTCACAGAACCAAGGAGTCCATTGTTACAATAGAAAACCTGTGGAAGCAAGGGGCCATTGTGTCACAGTGGGACCACATGGAAGCCACGGAGCCATTGTGACCCAGTGGGGCCTCATGGAATCAAGGAGACCATGGTGACACAGGTGATGCACATGAAGCCAAGGAGCCATTGTGACACAGTGGGGCCTCATGGAATCAAGGACAGGTGATGCACATGAAGCCAAGGAGCCATTGTGACACAGTGGGGCCTCATGGAATCCAGGAGACCATTGTGACTCAGGTGATGTACATGAAGCCAAGGAGCCATTGTGACACAGTGGGGCCTCATGGAATCAAGGAGACCATTGTGACACAGGTGATGCACATGAAGCCAAGGAGCCATTGTGACCCAGTGGGGCCTCATGGAATCAAGGAGACCATTGTGACACAGGTGATGCACATGAAGCCAAGGAGCCATTGTGACACAGTGGGGCCTCATGGAATCAAGGAGACCATGGTGACACAGGTGATGCACATGAAGCCAAGGAGCCATTGTGACACAGTGGGGCCTCATGGAATCAAGGAGACCATGGTGACACAGGTGATGCACATGAAGCCAAGGAGCCATTTTGACACAGCCGGGCTTCTTCCCTTCAGCTCTGCAGCTGGCTGTCCCACACCGAGGCACCATGTGCCAAGTGCTCTCCTCAGGGCTCTGCCTGCACACAGGCCCAGAGAAGTTTTCCAGTTTGTAAGGAATGAAAGGAAAAGCCTGAGCCGCTTTCCTAAACAACAAACCCCACATGCTGAGTCCAGGCTGCCTGCAATGATGTCCCCTTTCTACAAGGGACACTGTGAGCAGGAATGATGTCTGGGAGCAGAATTCTCGCAGTCTTTCCACTGAATTCTCTGTCCCTGTCCTTTGCCTGGCTCTCTGTTGCAGATGGAAGCTGCTGCTGCCTTTCTCACCTTAAAGGCCTCGTTTGATGCAAGCAGATGCTCCCAGGTGTGTTCAGCAGCTGTTGCTCAGTGTTGATGCCAAGCTTTTGTGTTCCTCATGGATGCAAGGAGCCATTGTGACACTGCAGGGGCTCATGGCATCAAGGAGACAATTGTGACAGTACAGAACCTCCTAGAAACAAGGCTCCATGGTGACACCGTGGCGAATCATGGAACCACATGGAAATGTGTTCCTCATGAGACACAGCAGGGCCTTATTGGAACCAAAGAAACATCTGCAAAAAGCAGGGTAGCTCACAGAACCAAGGAGTCCATTGTTACAATAGAAAACCTATGGAAGTAAGGGGCCATTGTGACACAGTGGGGCCACAAGGAAACCAAGGAGCCATTGTGACCCAGTGGGGCCTCATGGAATCAAGGAGACCATGGTGACACAGGTGATGCACATGAAGCCAAAGAGCCATTGTGACACAGTGGGGCCTCATGGAATCAAGGAGACCATTGTGACACAGGTGATGCACATGGAGCCAAGGAGCCATTGTGACAAAGTGGGGCCTCATGGAATCAAGGAGACCATGGTGACACAGGTGATGCACATGAAGCCAAGGAGCCATTGTGACACAGCGGGGCCTCATGGAATTAAGGAGACCATGGTGACACAGGTGATGCACATGAAGCCAAGGAGCCATTGTGACCCAGTGGGGCCTCATGGAATCAAGGAGACCATGGTGACACAGGTGATGCACATGAAGCCAAGGAGCCATTGTGACACAGTGGGGCCTCATGGAGTCAAGGAGACCATGGTGACACAGGTGATGCACATGAAGCCAAGGAGCCATTGTGACACAGCGGGGCTTCTTCCCTTCAGCTCTGCAGCTGGCTGTCCCACACCGAGGCACCATGTGCCAAGTGCTCTCCTCAGGGCTCTGCCTGCACACAGGCCCAGAGAAGTTTTCCTGTTTGTAAGGAAAGAATGGAAAAGCCTGAGCAGGTTTCCTAAACAACAAACCCCACATGCTGAGTCCAGGCTGCCTGCAATGATGTCCCCTTTCTACAAGGGACACTGTGAGCAGGAATGATCTCTGGGAGCAGAATTCCCTCATTCTTTCCACTGAATTCTCTGTCCCTGTCCTTTGCCTGGCTCTCTGTTGCAGATGGAAGCTTCTGGTGCCATTCTCCACTTGAAGCCCACGTTTGATGCAAGCAGATGCTCCCAGGTGTGTTCAGCAGCTGTTGCTCAGTGTTGATGCAAAGCTTTTGTGTTCCTCATGGATGCAAGGAGCCATTGTGACACTGCAGGGGCTCATGGCATCAAGGAGACAATTGTGACAGTACAGAACCTCCTAGAAACAAGGCTCCATGGTGACACCGTGGGGAATCATGGAACCACATGGAAATGTGTTCCTCATGAGACACAGCAGGGCCTTATTGGAACCAAAGACACATCTGCAAAAAGCAGGGTAGCTCACAGAACCAAGGAGTCCATTGTTACAATCGAAAACCTATGGAAGTAAGGGGCCATTGTGACACAGTGGGGCCACAAGGAAGCCAAGGAGCCATTGTGACCCAGTGGGGCCTCATGGAATCAAGGAGACCATGGTGACACAGGTGATGCACATGAAGCCAAGGAGCCATTGTGACACAGTGGGGCCTCATGGAATCAAGGAGACCATGGTGACACAGGTGATGCACATGAAGCCAAGGAGCCATTGTGACACAGCGGGGCTTCTTCCCTTCAGCTCTGCAGCTGGCTGTCCCAGCCCACAGCACCATGTGCCAAGTGCTCTCCTCAGGGCTCTGCCTGCACACAGGCCCAGAGAAGTTTTCCTGTTTGTAAGGTTAAGAATGAAAAAGCCTGAGCAGGTTCCCTAGACAACCAACCCCACATGCTGAGTCCAGGCTGCCTGCAATGATGTCCCCTTTCTACAAGGGACACTGTGAGCAGGAATGATGTCTGGGAGCAGAATTCTCGCAGTCTTTCCACGGAATTCTCTGTCCCTGTCCTTTGCCTGGCTCTCTGTTGCAGATGGAAGCTGCTGGTGCCATTCTCAGCTTGAAGCCCTCGTTTGATGCAAGCAGATGCTCCCAGGTGTGTTCAGCAGCTGTTGCTCAGTGTTGATGCAAAGCTTTTGTGTTCCTCATGGAAGCAAGGAGCCATTGTGACACTGCAGGGGCTCATGGCATCAAGGAGACAATTGTGACAGTACAGAACCTCCTAGAAACAAGGCTCCATGGTGACACCGTGGGGAATCATGGAACCACATGGAAATGTGTTCCTCATGAGACACAGCAGGGCCTTGTTGGAACCAAAGACACCTCTGCAAAAAGCAGGGTAGCTCACAGAACCAAGGAGTCCATTGTTACAATAGAAAACCTATGGAAGCAAGGAGCCATTGTGACCCAGTGGGGCCTCATGGAATCAAGGAGACCATGGTGACACAGGTGAGGCACATGAAGCCAAGGAGCCATTGTGACACAGCGGGGCTTCTTCCCTTCAGCTCTGCAGCTGGCTGTCCCACACCGAGGCACCATGTGCCAAGTGCTCTCCTCAGGGCTCTGCCTGCACACAGGCCCAGAGAAGTTTTCCAGTTTGTAAGGAAAGAATGGAAAAGCCTGAGCAGGTTTCCTAAACAACAAACCCCACATGCTGAGTCCAGGCTGCCTGCAATGATGTCCCCTTTCTACAAGGGACACTGTGAGCAGGAATGATGTCTGGGAGCAGAATTCCCTCATTCTTTCCACTGAATTCTCTGTCTCTGTCCTTTGCCTGGCTCTCTGTTGCAGATGGAAGCTGCTGCAGCTGACATTCTCAGCTTGAAGCCCTCGTTTGATGCAAGCAGATGCTCCCAGGTGTGTTCAGCAGCTGTTGCTCAGTGTTGATGCAAAGCTTTTGTGTTCCTCATGGAAGCAAGGAGCCATTGTGACACTGCAGGGGCTCATGGCATCAAGGAGACAATTGTGACACTACAGAACCTCCTAGAAACAAGGCTCCATGGTGACACCGTGGGGAATCATGGAACCACATGGAAATGTGTTCCTGATGAGACACAGCAGGGCCTTGTTGGAACCAAAGACACCTCTGCAAAAAGCAGGGTAGCTCACAGAACCAAGGAGTCCATTGTTACAATAGAAAACGTAGGGAAGCAAGGGGCCATTGTGACCCAGTGGAGCCTCATGGAATCAAGGAGACCATGGTGACACAGGTGATGCACATGAAGCCAAGGAGCCATTGTGACACAGTGGGGCCTCATGGAATCAAGGACAGGTGATGCACATGAAGCCAAGGAGCCATTGTGACCCAGTGGGGCCTCATGGAATCAAGGAGACCATTGTGACACAGGTGATGCACATGAAGCCAAGGAGCCATTGTGACCCAGTGGGGCCTGATGGAATCAAGGAGACCATGGTGACACAGGTGATGCACATGAAGCCAAGGAGCCATTGTGACCCAGTGGGGCCTCATGGAATCAAGGAGACCATGGTGACACAGGTGATGCACATGAAGCCAAGGAGCCATTGTGACCCAGTGGGGCCTCATGGAATCAAGGAGACCATGGTGACACAGGTGATGCACATGAAGCCAAAGAGCCATTGTGACACAGCGGGGCTTCTTCCCTTCAGCTCTGCAGCTGGCTGTCCCACACCGAGGCGCCATGTGCCAAGTGTTCTCCTCAGGGCTCTGCCTGCACACAGGCCCAGAGAAGTTTTCCTGTTTGTAAGGAAAGAATGGAAAAGCCTGAGCAGGTTTCCTAAACAACAAACCCCACATGCTGAGTCCAGGCTGCCTGCAATGATGTCCCCTTTCTACAAGGGACACTGTGAGCAGGAATGATCTCTGGGAGCAGAATTCCCTCATTCTTTCCACTGAATTCTCTGTCCCTGTCCTTTGCCTGGCTCTCTGTTGCAGATGGAAGCTTCTGGTGCCATTCTCCACTTGAAGCCCACGTTTGATGCAAGCAGATGCTCCCAGGTGTGTTCAGCAGCTGTTGCTCAGTGTTGATGCAAAGCTTTTGTGTTCCTCATGGATGCAAGGAGCCATTGTGACACTGCAGGGGCTCATGGCATCAAGGAGACAATTGTGACAGTACAGAACCTCCTAGAAACAAGGCTCCATGGTGACACCGTGGGTAATCATGGAAACACATGGAAATGTGTTCCTCATGAGACACAGCAGGGCCTTATTGGAACCAAAGAAACATCTGCAAAAAGCAGGGTAGCTCACAGAACCAAGGAGTCCATTGTTACAATAGAAAACCTATGGAAGTAAGGGGCCATTGTGACACAGTGGGGCCACAAGGAAGCCAAGGAGCCATTGTGACCCAGTGGGGCCTCATGGAATCAAGGAGACCATGGTGACACAGGTGATGCACATGGAGCCAAGGAGCCATTGTGACAAAGTGGGGCCTCATGGAATCAAGGAGACCATGGTGACACAGGTGATGCACATGAAGCCAAGGAGCCATTGTGACACAGTGGGGCCTCATGGAATCAAGGAGACCATGGTGACACAGGTGATGCACATGGAGCCAAGGAGCCATTGTGACAAAGTGGGGCCTCATGGAATCAAGGAGACCATGGTGACTCAGGTGATGCACATGAAGCCAAGGAGCCATTGTGACCCAGTGGGGCCTCATGGAATCAAGGAGACCATGGTGACACAGGTGATGCACATGAAGCCAAGGAGCCATTGTGACACAGCGGGGCTTCTTCCCTTCAGCTCTGCAGCTGGCTGTCCCACACCGAGGCACCATGTGCCAAGTGCTCTCCTCAGGGCTCTGCCTGCACACAGGCCCAGAGAAGTTTTCCTGTTTGTAAGGAAAGAATGGAAAAGCCTGAGCAGGTTTCCTAAACAACAAACCCCACATGCTGAGTCCAGGCTGCCTGCAATGATGTCCCCTTTCTACAAGGGACACTGTGAGCAGGAATGATCTCTGGGAGCAGAATTCCCTCATTCTTTCCACGGAATTCTCTGTCCCTGTCCTTTGCCTGGCTCTCTGTTGCAGATGGAAGCTTCTGGTGCCATTCTCCACTTGAAGCCCACGTTTGATGCAAGCAGATGCTCCCAGGTGTGTTCAGCAGCTGTTGCTCAGTGTTGATGCAAAGCTTTTGTGTTCCTCATGGAAGCAAGGAACCATTGTGACACTGCAGGGGCTCATGGCATCAAGGAGACAATTGTGACACTACAGAACCTCCTAGAAACAAGGCTCCATGGTGACACCGTGGGGAATCATGGAACCACATGGAAATGTGTTCCTCATGAGACACAGCAGGGCCTTGTTGGAACCAAAGACACATCTGCAAAAAGCAGGGTAGCTCACAGAACCAAGGAGTCCATTGTTACAATAGAAAACCTATGGAAGTAAGGAGCCTTTGTGGCCCAGTGGGGCCTCATGGAATCAAGGAGACCATGGTGACACAGGTGATGCACATGAAGCCAAGGAGCCATTGTGACACAGTGGGGCCTCATGGAATCAAGGAGACCATGGTGACACAGGTGATGCACATGAAGCCAAGGAGCCATTGTGACACAGCGGGGCTTCTTCCCTTCAGCTCTGCAGCTGGCTGTCCCACACCGAGGCACCATGTGCCAAGTGCTCTCCTCAGGGCTCTGCCTGCACACAGGCCCAGAGAAGTTTTCCTGTTTGTAAGGTTAACAATGAAAAAGCCTGAGCAGGTTCCCTAGACAACCAACCCCACATGCTGAGTCCAGGCTGCCTGCAATGATGTCCCCTTTCTACAAGGGACACTGTGAGCAGGAATGATGTCTGGGAGCAGAATTCCCTCATTCTTTCCACTGAATTCTCTGTCTCTGTCCTTTGCCTGGCTCTCTGTTGCAGATGGAAGCTGCTGCAGCTGACATTCTCAGCTTGAAGCCCTCGTTTGATGCAAGCAGATGCTCCCAGGTGTGTTCAGCAGCTGTTGCTCAGTGTTGATGCAAAGCTTTTGTGTTCCTCATGGAAGCAAGGAGCCATTGTGACACTGCAGGGGCTCATGGCATCAAGGAGACAATTGTGACAGTACAGAACCTCCTAGAAACAAGGCTCCATGGTGACACCGTGGGGAATCATGGAACCACATGGAAATGTGTTCCTCATGAGACACAGCAGGGCCTTATTGGAACCAAAGACACATCTGCAAAAAGCAGGGTAGCTCACAGAACCAAGGAGTCCATTGTTACAATAGAAAACCTATGGAAGTAAGGGGCCATTGTGACACAGTGGGGCCACAAGGAAGCCAAGGAGCCATTGTGACCCAGTGGGGCCTCATGGAATCAAGGAGACCATTGTGACACAGGTGATGCACATGAAGCCAAGGAGCCATTGTGACACAGTGGGGCCTCATGGAATCAAGGAGACCATGGTGACACAGGTGATGCACATGAAGCCAAGGAGCCATTGTGACACAGCGGGGCCTCATGGAATCAAGGAGACCATGGTGACACAGGTGATGCACATGAAGCCAAGGAGCCATTGTGACACAGCGGGGCTTCTTCCCTTCAGCTCTGCAGCTGGCTGTCCCACACCGAGGCACCATGTGCCAAGTGCTCTCCTCAGGGCTCTGCCTGCACACAGGCCCAGAGAAGTTTTCCTGTTTGTAAGGTTAACAATGAAAAAGCCTGAGCAGGTTCCCTAGACAACCAACCCCACATGCTGAGTCCAGGCTGCCTGCAATGATGTCCCCTTTCTACAAGGGACACTGTGAGCAGGAATGATGTCTGGGAGCAGAATTCCCTCATTCTTTCCACTGAATTCTCTGTCTCTGTCCTTTGCCTGGCTCTCTGTTGCAGATGGAAGCTGCTGCAGCTGACATTCTCAGCTTGAAGCCCTCGTTTGATGCAAGCAGATGCTCCCAGGTGTGTTCAGCAGCTGTTGCTCAGTGTTGATGCAAAGCTTTTGTGTTCCTCATGGAAGCAAGGAGCCATTGTGACACTGCAGGGGCTCATGGCATCAAGGAGACAATTGTGACAGTACAGAACCTCCTAGAAACAAGGCTCCATGGTGACACCGTGGGGAATCATGGAACCACATGGAAATGTGTTCCTCATGAGACACAGCAGGGCCTTGTTGGAACCAAAGACACCTCTGCAAAAAGCAGGGTAGCTCACAGAACCAAGGAGTCCATTGTTACAATCGAAAACCTATGGAAGCAAGGGGCCATTGTGACCCAGTGGGGCCACATGGAAGCCACGGAGCCATTGTGACCCAGTGGGGCCTCATGGAATCAAGGAGACCATGGTGACACAGGTGATGCACATGAAGCCAAGGAGCCATTGTGACACAGTGGGGCCTCATGGAATCAAGGAGACCATGGTGACACAGGTGATGCACATGAAGCCAAGGAGCCATTGTGACACAGCGGGGCTTCTTCCCTTCAGCTCTGCAGCTGGCTGTCCCAGCCCACAGCACCATGTGCCAAGTGCTCTCCTCAGGGCTCTGCCTGCACACAGGCCCAGAGAAGTTTTCCTGTTTGTAAGGTTAAGAATGAAAAAGCCTGAGCAGGTTCCCTAGACAACCAACCCCACATGCTGAGTCCAGGCTGCCTGCAATGATGTCCCCTTTCTACAAGGGACACTGTGAGCAGGAATGATGACTGGGAGCAGAATTCTCGCAGTCTTTCCACGGAATTCTCTGTCCCTGTCCTTTGCCTGGCTCTCTGTTGCAGATGGAAGCTGCTGGTGCCATTCTCAGCTTGAAGCCCTCGTTTGATGCAAGCAGATGCTCCCAGGTGTGTTCAGCAGCTGTTGCTCAGTGTTGATGCAAAGCTTTTGTGTTCCTCATGGAAGCAAGGAGCCATTGTGACACTGCAGGGGCTCATGGCATCAAGGAGACAATTGTGACAGTACAGAACCTCCTAGAAACAAGGCTCCATGGTGACACCGTGGGGAATCATGGAACCACATGGAAATGTGTTCCTCATGAGACACAGCAGGGCCTTGTTGGAACCAAAGACACCTCTGCAAAAAGCAGGGTAGCTCACAGAACCAAGGAGTCCATTGTTACAATAGAAAACCTATGGAAGCAAGGAGCCATTGTGACCCAGTGGGGCCTCATGGAATCAAGGAGACCATGGTGACACAGGTGAGGCACATGAAGCCAAGGAGCCATTGTGACACAGCGGGGCTTCTTCCCTTCAGCTCTGCAGCTGGCTGTCCCACACCGAGGCACCATGTGCCAAGTGCTCTCCTCAGGGCTCTGCCTGCACACAGGCCCAGAGAAGTTTTCCAGTTTGTAAGGAAAGAATGGAAAAGCCTGAGCAGGTTTCCTAAACAACAAACCCCACATGCTGAGTCCAGGCTGCCTGCAATGATGTCCCCTTTCTACAAGGGACACTGTGAGCAGGAATGATGTCTGGGAGCAGAATTCCCTCATTCTTTCCACTGAATTCTCTGTCTCTGTCCTTTGCCTGGCTCTCTGTTGCAGATGGAAGCTGCTGCAGCTGCCTTTCTCAGCTTGAAGCCCTCGTTTGATGCAAGCAGATGCTCCCAGGTGTGTTCAGCAGCTGTTGCTCAGTGTTGATGCAAAGCTTTTGTGTTCCTCATGGAAGCAAGGAGCCATTGTGACACTGCAGGGGCTCATGGCATCAAGGAGACAATTGTGACACTACAGAACCTCCTAGAAACAAGGCTCCATGGTGACACCGTGGGGAATCATGGAACCACATGGAAATGTGTTCCTGATGAGACACAGCAGGGCCTTGTTGGAACCAAAGACACCTCTGCAAAAAGCAGGGTAGCTCACAGAACCAAGGAGTCCATTGTTACAATAGAAAACGTAGGGAAGCAAGGGGCCATTGTGACCCAGTGGGGCCACATGGAAGCCACGGAGCCATTGTGACCCAGTGGAGCCTCATGGAATCAAGGAGACCATGGTGACACAGGTGATGCACATGAAGCCAAGGAGCCATTGTGACACAGTGGGGCCTCATGGAATCAAGGACAGGTGATGCACATGAAGCCAAGGAGCCATTGTGACCCAGTGGGGCCTCATGGAATCAAGGAGACCATTGTGACACAGGTGATGCACATGAAGCCAAGGAGCCATTGTGACACAGTGGGGCCTGATGGAATCAAGGAGACCATGGTGACACAGGTGATGCACATGAAGCCAAGGAGCCATTGTGACCCAGTGGGGCCTCATGGAATCAAGGAGACCATGGTGACACAGGTGATGCACATGAAGCCAAGGAGCCATTGTGACCCAGTGGGGCCTCATGGAATCAAGGAGACCATGGTGACACAGGTGATGCACATGAAGCCAAAGAGCCATTGTGACACAGCGGGGCTTCTTCCCTTCAGCTCTGCAGCTGGCTGTCCCACACCGAGGCGCCATGTGCCAAGTGTTCTCCTCAGGGCTCTGCCTGCACACAGGCCCAGAGAAGTTTTCCTGTTTGTAAGGAAAGAATGGAAAAGCCTGAGCAGGTTTCCTAAACAACAAACCCCACATGCTGAGTCCAGGCTGCCTGCAATGATGTCCCCTTTCTACAAGGGACACTGTGAGCAGGAATGATCTCTGGGAGCAGAATTCCCTCATTCTTTCCACTGAATTCTCTGTCCCTGTCCTTTGCCTGGCTCTCTGTTGCAGATGGAAGCTTCTGGTGCCATTCTCCACTTGAAGCCCACGTTTGATGCAAGCAGATGCTCCCAGGTGTGTTCAGCAGCTGTTGCTCAGTGTTGATGCCAAGCTTTTGTGTTCCTCATGGATGCAAGGAGCCATTGTGACACTGCAGGGGCTCATGGCATCAAGGAGACAATTGTGACAGTACAGAACCTCCTAGAAACAAGGCTCCATGGTGACACCGTGGGTAATCATGGAAACACATGGAAATGTGTTCCTCATGAGACACAGCAGGGCCTTATTGGAACCAAAGAAACATCTGCAAAAAGCAGGGTAGCTCACAGAACCAAGGAGTCCATTGTTACAATAGAAAACCTATGGAAGTAAGGGGCCATTGTGACACAGTGGGGCCACAAGGAAGCCAAGGAGCCATTGTGACCCAGTGGGGCCTCATGGAATCAAGGAGACCATGGTGACACAGGTGATGCACATGGAGCCAAGGAGCCATTGTGACAAAGTGGGGCCTCATGGAATCAAGGAGACCATGGTGACACAGGTGATGCACATGAAGCCAAGGAGCCATTGTGACACAGTGGGGCCTCATGGAATCAAGGAGACCATGGTGACACAGGTGATGCACATGAAGCCAAGGAGCCACTGTGACACAGTGGGGCCTCATGGAGTCAAGGAGACCATGGTGACACAGGTGATGCACATGGAGCCAAGGAGCCATTGTGACAAAGTGGGGCCTCATGGAATCAAGGAGACCATGGTGACTCAGGTGATGCACATGAAGCCAAGGAGCCATTGTGACCCAGTGGGGCCTCATGGAATCAAGGAGACCATGGTGACACAGGTGATGCACATGAAGCCAAGGAGCCATTGTGACACAGCGGGGCTTCTTCCCTTCAGCTCTGCAGCTGGCTGTCCCACACCGAGGCACCATGTGCCAAGTGCTCTCCTCAGGGCTCTGCCTGCACACAGGCCCAGAGAAGTTTTCCTGTTTGTAAGGAAAGAATGGAAAAGCCTGAGCAGGTTTCCTAAACAACAAACCCCACATGCTGAGTCCAGGCTGCCTGCAATGATGTCCCCTTTCTACAAGGGACACTGTGAGCAGGAATGATCTCTGGGAGCAGAATTCCCTCATTCTTTCCACTGAATTCTCTGTCCCTGTCCTTTGCCTGGCTCTCTCTTGCAGATGGAAGCTTCTGGTGCCATTCTCCACTTGAAGCCCACGTTTGATGCAAGCAGATGCTCCCAGGTGTGTTCAGCAGCTGTTGCTCAGTGTTGATGCAAAGCTTTTGTGTTCCTCATGGAAGCAAGGAACCATTGTGACACTGCAGGGGCTCATGGCATCAAGGAGACAATTGTGACACTACAGAACCTCCTAGAAACAAGGCTCCATGGTGACACCGTGGGGAATCATGGAACCACATGGAAATGTGTTCCTCATGAGACACAGCAGGGCCTTGTTGGAACCAAAGACACATCTGCAAAAAGCAGGGTAGCTCACAGAACCAAGGAGTCCATTGTTACAATAGAAAACCTATGGAAGTAAGGAGCCTTTGTGGCCCAGTGGGGCCTCATGGAATCAAGGAGACCATGGTGACACAGGTGATGCACATGAAGCCAAGGAGCCATTGTGACCCAGTGGGGCCTCATGGAATCAAGGAGACCATGGTGACACAGGTGATGCACATGAAGCCAAGGAGCCATTGTGACACAGCGGGGCTTCTTCCCTTCAGCTCTGCAGCTGGCTGTCCCACACCGAGGCACCATGTGCCAAGTGCTCTCCTCAGGGCTCTGCCTGCACACAGGCCCAGAGAAGTTTTCCTGTTTGTAAGGTTAACAATGAAAAAGCCTGAGCAGGTTCCCTAGACAACCAACCCCACATGCTGAGTCCAGGCTGCCTGCAATGATGTCCCCTTTCTACAAGGGATACTGTGAGCAGGAATGATGTCTGGGAGCAGAATTCTCGCAGTCTTTCCACGGAATTCTCTGTCTCTGTCCTTTGCCTGGCTCTCTGTTGCAGATGGAAGCTGCTGGTGCAATTCTCTGCTTGAAGCCCTCGTTTGATGCAAGCAGATGCTCCCAGGTGTGTTCAGCAGCTGTTGCTCAGTGTTGATGCAAAGCTTTTGTGTTCCTCATGGAAGCAAGGAGCCATTGTGACACTGCAGGGGCTCATGGCATCAAGGAGACAATTGTGACAGTACAGAACCTCCTAGAAACAAGGCTCCATGGTGACACCGTGGGGAATCATGGAACCACATGGAAATGTGTTCCTCATGAGACACAGCAGGGCCTTGTTGGAACCAAAGACACCTCTGCAAAAAGCAGGGTAGCTCACAGAACCAAGGAGTCCATTGTTACAATCGAAAACCTATGGAAGCAAGGGGCCATTGTGACCCAGTGGGGCCACATGGAAGCCACGGAGCCATTGTGACCCAGTGGGGCCTCATGGAATCAAGGAGACCATGGTGACACAGGTGATGCACATGAAGCCAAGGAGCCATTGTGACACAGTGGGGCCTCATGGAATCAAGGAGACCATGGTGACACAGGTGATGCACATGAAGCCAAGGAGCCATTGTGACACAGCGGGGCTTCTTCCCTTCAGCTCTGCAGCTGGCTGTCCCAGCCCACAGCACCATGTGCCAAGTGCTCTCCTCAGGGCTCTGCCTGCACACAGGCCCAGAGAAGTTTTCCTGTTTGTAAGGTTAAGAATGAAAAAGCCTGAGCAGGTTCCCTAGACAACCAACCCCACATGCTGAGTCCAGGCTGCCTGCAATGATGTCCCCTTTCTACAAGGGACACTGTGAGCAGGAATGATGACTGGGAGCAGAATTCTCGCAGTCTTTCCACGGAATTCTCTGTCCCTGTCCTTTGCCTGGCTCTCTGTTGCAGATGGAAGCTGCTGGTGCCATTCTCAGCTTGAAGCCCTCGTTTGATGCAAGCAGATGCTCCCAGGTGTGTTCAGCAGCTGTTGCTCAGTGTTGATGCAAAGCTTTTGTGTTCCTCATGGAAGCAAGGAGCCATTGTGACACTGCAGGGGCTCATGGCATCAAGGAGACAATTGTGACAGTACAGAACCTCCTAGAAACAAGGCTCCATGGTGACGCCGTGGGGAATCATGGAACCACATGGAAATGTGTTCCTGATGAGACACAGCAGGGCCTTGTTGGAACCAAAGACACCTCTGCAAAAAGCAGGGTAGCTCACAGAACCAAGGAGTCCATTGTTACAATAGAAAACCTATGGAAGCAAGGAGCCATTGTGACCCAGTGGGGCCTCATGGAATCAAGGAGACCATGGTGACACAGGTGATGCACATGAAGCCAAGGAGCCATTGTGACACAGCGGGGCTTCTTCCCTTCAGCTCTGCAGCTGGCTGTCCCACACCGAGGCACCATGTGCCAAGTGCTCTCCTCAGGGCTCTGCCTGCACACAGGCCCAGAGAAGTTTTCCTGTTTGTAAGGAAAGAATGGAAAAGCCTGAGCAGGTTTCCTAAACAACAAACCCCACATGCTGAGTCCAGGCTGCCTGCAATGATGTCCCCTTTCTACAAGGGACACTGTGAGCAGGAATGATGTCTGGGAGCAGAATTCCCTCATTCTTTCCACTGAATTCTCTGTCTCTGTCCTTTGCCTGGCTCTCTGTTGCAGATGGAAGCTGCTGCAGCTGACATTCTCAGCTTGAAGCCCTCGTTTGATGCAAGCAGATGCTCCCAGGTGTGTTCAGCAGCTGTTGCTCAGTGTTGATGCAAAGCTTTTGTGTTCCTCATGGAAGCAAGGAGCCATTGTGACACTGCAGGGGCTCATGGCATCAAGGAGACAATTGTGACACTACAGAACCTCCTAGAAACAAGGCTCCATGGTGACACCGTGGGGAATCATGGAACCACATGGAAATGTGTTCCTGATGAGACACAGCAGGGCCTTGTTGGAACCAAAGACACCTCTGCAAAAAGCAGGGTAGCTCACAGAACCAAGGAGTCCATTGTTACAATAGAAAACGTAGGGAAGCAAGGGGCCATTGTGACCCAGTGGGGCCACATGGAAGCCACGGAGCCATTGTGACCCAGTGGAGCCTCATGGAATCAAGGAGACCATGGTGACACAGGTGATGCACATGAAGCCAAGGAGCCATTGTGACACAGTGGGGCCTCATGGAATCAAGGACAGGTGATGCACATGAAGCAAAGGAGCCATTGTGACCCAGTGGGGCCTCATGGAATCAAGGAGACCATTGTGACACAGGTGATGCACATGAAGCCAAGGAGCCATTGTGACACAGTGGGGCCTGATGGAATCAAGGAGACCATGGTGACACAGGTGATGCACATGAAGCCAAGGAGCCATTGTGACCCAGTGGGGCCTCATGGAATCAAGGAGACCATGGTGACACAGGTGATGCACATGAAGCCAAGGAGCCATTGTGACCCAGTGGGGCCTCATGGAATCAAGGAGACCATGGTGACACAGGTGATGCACATGAAGCCAAGGAGCCATTGTGACCCAGTGGGGCCTCATGGAATCAAGGAGACCATTGTGACACAGGTGATGTACATGAAGCCAAGGAGCCATTGTGACCCAGTGGGGCCTCATGGAATCAAGGAGACCATGGTGACACAGGTGATGCACATGCAGCCAAGGAGCCATTGTGACAAAGTGGGGCCTCATGGAATCAAGGAGACCATGGTGACACAGGTGATGCACATGAAGCCAAGGAGCCATTGTGACCCAGTGGGGCCTCATGGAATCAAGGAGACCATGGTGACACAGGTGATGCACATGAAGCCAAGGAGCCATTGTGACACAGCGGGGCTTCTTCCCTTCAGCTCTGCAGTTGCCTGTCCCAGCCCGAGGCCCCATGTGCCAAGTGCTCTCCTCAGGCCTCTGCCTGCACACAGGCCCAGAGAAGTTTTCCTGTTTGGAAGGAAAGAATGAAAAAGCCTGAGCAGGTTCCCTAGACAACCAAACCCACATGCTGAGTCCAGGCTGCCTGCAATGATGTCCCCTTTCTACAAGGGATACTGTGAGCAGGAATGATGTCTGGGAGCAGAATTCTCGCAGTCTTTCCACGGAATTCTCTGTCCCTGTCCTTTGCCTGGCTCTCTGTTGCAGATGGAAGCTGCTGGTGCAATTCTCTGCCTGAAGCCCTAGTTTGATGCAAGCAGATGCTCCCCGGTGTGTTCAGCAGCTGTTGCTCAGTGTTGATGCAAAGCTTTTGTGTTCCTCATGGAAGCAAGGAGCCATTGTGACACTGCAGGGGCTCATGGCATCAAGGAGACAATTGTGACAGTACAGAACCTCCTAGAAACAAGGCTCCATGGTGACACCGTGGGGAATCATGGAACCACATGGAAATGTGTTCCTCATGAGACACAGCAGGGCCTTGTTGGAACCAAAGACACATCTGCAAAAAGCAGGGTAGCTCACAGAACCAAGGAGTCCATTGTTACAATAGAAAACCTATGGAAGTAAGGAGCCTTTGTGGCCCAGTGGGGCCTCATGGAATCAAGGAGACCATGGTGACACAGGTGATGCACATGAAGCCAAGGAGCCATTGTGACACAGCGGGGCTTCTTCCCTTCAGCTCTGCAGCTGGCTGTCCCAGCCCACAGCACCATGTGCCAAGTGCTCTCCTCAGGGCTCTGCCTGCACACAGGCCCAGAGAAGTTTTCCTGTTTGTAAGGTTAGGAATGAAAAAGCCTGAGCAGGTTCCCTAGACAACCAACCCCACATGCTGAGTCCAGGCTGCCTGCAATGATGTCCCCTTTCTACAAGGGACACTGTGAGCAGGAATGATGACTGGGAGCAGAATTCTCGCAGTCTTTCCACGGAATTCTCTGTCCCTGTCCTTTGCCTGGCTCTCTGTTGCAGATGGAAGCTGCTGCATCTGACATTCTCCGCTTGAAGCCCTCGTTTGATGCAAGCAGATGCTCCCAGGTGTGTTCAGCAGCTGTTGCTCAGTGTTGATGCAAAGCTTTTGTGTTCCTCATGGAAGCAAGGAGCCATTGTGACACTGCAGGGGCTCATGGCATCAAGGAGACAATTGTGACCGTACAGAACCTCCTAGAAACAAGGCTCCATGGTGACACCGTGGGGAATCATGGAACCACATGGAAATGTGTTCCTGATGAGACAGAGCAGGGCCTTGTTGGAAGCAAAGACACCTCTGCAAAAAGCAGGGTAGCTCACAGAACCAAGGAGTCCATTGTTACAATCGAAAACCTATGGAAGTAAGGGGCCATTGTGACACAGTGGGGCCACAAGGAAGCCAAGGAGCCATTGTGACCCAGTGGGGCCTCATGGAATCAAGGAGACCATGGTGACACAGGTGATGCACATGGAGCCAAGGACCCATTGTGACAAAGTGGGGCCTCATGGAATCAAGGAGACCATGGTGACACAGGTGATGCACATGAAGCCAAGGAGCCATTGTGACACAGTGGGGCCTCATGGAATCAAGGAGACCATGGTGACACAGGTGATGCACATGAAGCCAAGGAGCCACTGTGACACAGTGGGGCCTCATGGAGTCAAGGAGACCATGGTGACACAGGTGATGCACATGAAGCCAAGGAGCCATTGTGACACAGCGGGGCTTCTTCCCTTCAGCTCTGCAGCTGGCTGTCCCACACCGAGGCACCATGTGCCAA
Source organism: Corvus hawaiiensis (assembly GCF_020740725.1). Taxonomy (NCBI): domain Eukaryota; kingdom Metazoa; phylum Chordata; class Aves; order Passeriformes; family Corvidae; genus Corvus; species Corvus hawaiiensis. Next base: position 21,880,433 of record NC_063224.1, read on the forward strand.
GTGCTCTCCTCAGGGCTCTGCCTGCACACAGGCCCAGAGAAGTTTTCCTGTTTGGAAGGAAAGAATGGAAAAGCCTGAGCAGGTTCCCTAGACAACCAAACCCACGTGCTCAGTCCAGCCTGCTTGCAATGATGTCCCCTTTCTACAAGGGATACTGTGAGCAGGAATGATGTCTGGGAGCAGAATTCTCGCAGTCTTTCCACGGAATTCTCTGTCCCTGTCCTTTGCCTGGCTCTCTGTTGCAGATGGAAGCTGCTGGTGCCATTCTCAGCTTGAAGCCCTGGTTTGATGCAAGCAGATGCTCCCAGGTGTGTTCAGCAGCTGTTGCTCAGTGTTGATGCAAAGCTTTTGTGTTCCTCATGGAAGCAAGGAGCCATTGTGACACTGCAGGGGCTCATGGCATCAAGGAGACAATTGTGACAGTACAGAACCTCCTAGAAACAAGGCTCCATGGTGACACCGTGGGGAATCATGGAACCACATGGAAATGTGTTCCTCATGAGACACAGCAGGGCCTTGTTGGAACCAAAGACACCTCTGCAAAAAGCAGGGTAGCTCACAGAACCAAGGAGTCCATTGTTACAATAGAAAACCTATGGAAGCAAGGGGCCATTGTGACACAGTGGGGCCACATGGAAGCCAAGGAGCCATTGTGACCCAGTGGGGCCTCATGGAATCAAGGAGACCATGGTGACACAGGTGATGCACATGAAGCCAAGGAGCCATTGTGACACAGTGGGGCCTCATGGAATCAAGGAGACCATGGTGACACAGGTGATGCACATGAAGCCAAGGAGCCATTGTGACCCAGTGGGGCCTCATGGAATCAAGGAGACCATTTGACACAGGTGATGCACATGAAGCCAAGGAGCCATTGTGACACAGCGGGGCTTCTTCCCTTCAGCTCTGCAGCTGGCTGTCCCACACCGAGGCACCATGTGCCAAGTGCTCTCCTCAGGGCTCTGCCTGCACACAGGCCCAGAGAAGTTTTCCTGTTTGGAAGGAAAGGATGGAAAAGCCTGAGCAGGTTTCCTAGACAACCAACCCTACATGCTGAGTCCAGGCTGCCTGCAATGATGTCCCCTTTCTACAAGGGACACTGTGAACAGGAATGATCTCTGGGAGCAGAATTCCCGCATTCTTTCCACGGAATTCTCTGTCCCTGTCCTTTGCCTGGCTCTCTGTTGCAGATGGAAGCTGCTGGTGCCATTCTCTGCTTGAAGCCCTCGTTTGATGCAAGCAGATGCTCCCAGGTGTGTTCAGCAGCTGTTGCTCAGTGTTGATGCCAAGCTTTTGTGTTCCTCATGGATGCAAGGAGCCATTGTGACACTGCAGGGGCTCATGGCATCAAGGAGACAATTGTGACACTACAGAACCTCCTAGAAACAAGGCTCCATGGTGACACCGTGGGGAATCATGGAACCATATGGAAATGTGTTCCTCATGAGACACAGCAGGGCCTTATTGGAACCAAAGACACATCTGCAAAAAGCAGGGTAGCTCACAGAACCAAGGAGTCCATTGTTACAATAGAAAACCTATGGAAGTAAGGGGCCATTGTGACACAGTGGGGCCACAAGGAAGCCAAGGAGCCATTGTGACCCAGTGGGGCCTCATGGAATCAAGGAGACCATGGTGACACAGGTGATGCACATGAAGCCAAGGAGCCATTGTGACACAGTGGGGCCTCATGGAATCAAGGAGACCATGGTGACACAGGTGATGCACATGGAGCCAAGGAGCCATTGTGACAAAGTGGGGCCTCATGGAATCAAGGAGACCATGGTGACACAGGTGATGCACATGAAGCCAAGGAGCCACTGTGACACAGTGGGGCCTCATGGAGTCAAGGAGACCATGGTGACACAGGTGATGCACATGAAGCCAAGGAGCCATTGTGACACAGCGGGGCTTCTTCCCTTCAGCTCTGCAGCTGGCTGTCCCACACCGAGGCACCATGTGCCAAGTGCTCTCCTCAGGGCTCTGCCTGCACACAGGCCCAGAGAAGTTTTCCTGTTTGGAAGGAAAGAATGGAAAAGCCTGAGCAGGTTCCCTAGACAACCAAACCCACGTGCTCAGTCCAGCCTGCCTGCAATGATGTCCCCTTTCTACAAGGGATACTGTGAGCAGGAATGATGTCTGGGAGCAGAATTCTCGCAGTCTTTCCACGGAATTCTCTGTCCCTGTCCTTTGCCTGGCTCTCTGTTGCAGATGGAAGCTGCTGGTGCCATTCTCTGCTTGAAGCCCTCGTTTGATGCAAGCAGATGCTCCCAGGTGTGTTCAGCAGCTGTTGCTCAGTGTTGATGCAAAGCTTTTGTGTTCCTCATGGAAGCAAGGAGCCATTGTGACACTGCAGGGGCTCATGGCATCAAGGAGACAATTGTGACAGTACAGAACCTCCTAGAAACAAGGCTCCATGGTGACACCGTGGGGAATCATGGAACCACATGGAAATGTGTTCCTCATGAGACAGAGCAGGGCCTTGTTGGAAGCAAAGACACCTCTGCAAAAAGCAGGGTAGCTCACAGAACCAAGGAGTCCATTGTTACAATAGAAAACCTATGGAAGCAAGGGGCCATTGTGACACAGTGGGGCCACATGGAAGCCAAGGAGCCATTGTGACCCAGTGGGGCCTCATGGAATCAAGGAGACCATGGTGACACAGGTGATGCACATGAAGCCAAGGAGCCATTGTGACCCAGTGGGTCCTCATGGAATCAAGGAGACCATGGTGACACAGGTGATGCACATGAAGCCAAGGAGCCATTGTGACACAGTGGGGCCTCATGGAATCAAGGAGGCCATGGTGACACAGGTGATGCACATGAAGCCAAGGAGCCATTGTGACACAGCAGGGCTTCTTCCCTTCAGCTCTGCAGCTGGCTGTCCCACACCGAGGCACCATGTGCCAAGTTCTTTCCTCAGGGCTCTGCCTGCACACAGGCCCAGAGAAGTTTTCCTGTTTGTAAGGAAAGAATGAAAAAGCCTGAGCAGGTTCCCTAGACAACCAAACCCACATGCTGAGTCCAGGCTGCCTGCAATGATGTCCCCTTTCTACAAGGGACACTGTGAGCAGGAATGATCTCTGGGAGCAGAATTCTCACAGTCTTTCCACTGAATTCTCTGTCCCTGTCCTTTGCCTGGCTCTCTGTTGCAGATGGAAGCTGCTGGTGCCATTCTCCACTTGAAGCCCACGTTTGATGCAAGCAGATGCTCCCAGGTGTGTTCAGCAGCTGTTGCTCAGTGTTGATGCCAAGCTTTTGTGTTCCTCATGGAAGCAAGGAGCCATTGTGACACTGCAGGGGCTCATGGCATCAAGGAGACAATTGTGACAGTACAGAACCTCCTAGAAACAAGTCTCCATGGTGACACCGTGGGGAATCATGGAACCACATGGAAATGTGTTCCTCATGAGACACAGCAGGGCCTTGTTGGAACCAAAGACACATCTGCAAAAAGCAGGGTAGCTCACAGAACCAAGGAGTCCATTGTTACAATAGAAAACCTATGGAAGTAAGGTGCCATTGTGGCCCAGTGGGGCCACAAGGAAGCCAAGGAGCCATTTTGACACAGTGGGGCCTCATGGAATCAAGGAGACCATTGTGACACAGGTGTTGTACATGAAGCCAAGGAGCCATTGTGACCCAGTGGGGCCTCATGGAATCAAGGAGACCATGGTGACACAGGTGATGCACATGAAGCCAAGGAGCCATTGTGACAAAGTGGGGCCTCATGGAATCAAGGAGACCATGGTGACACAGGTGATGCACATGAAGCCAAGGAGCCATTGTGACCCAGTGGGGCCTCATGGAATCAAGGAGACCATGGTGACACAGGTGATGCACATGAAGCCAAGGAGCCATTGTGACACAGTGGGGCCTCATGGAATCAAGGACAGGTGATGCACATGAAGCCAAGGAGCCATTGTGACACAGTGGGGCCTCATGGAATCAAGGAGACCATTGTGACACAGGTGATGCACATGAAGCCAAGGAGCCATTGTGACACAGTGGGGCCTCATGGAATCCAGGAGACCATTGTGACTCAGGTGATGTACATGAAGCCAAGGAGCCATTGTGACCCAGTGGGGCCTCATGGAATCAAGGAGACCATTGTGACACAGGTGATGCACATGAAGCCAAGGAGCCATTGTGACCCAGTGGGGCCTCATGGAATCAAGGAGACCATTGTGACACAGGTGATGCACATGAAGCCAAGGAGCCATTGTGACACAGTGGGGCCTCATGGAATCAAGGAGACCATGGTGACACAGGTGATGCACATGAAGCCAAGGAGCCATTGTGACCCAGTGGGGCCTCATGGAATCAAGGAGACCATGGTGACACAGGTGATGCACATGAAGCCAAGGAGCCATTGTGACACAGCGGGGCTTCTTCCCTTCAGCTCTGCAGCTGGCTGTCCCAGCCCACAGCACCATGTGCCAAGTGCTCTCCTCAGGGCTCTGCCTGCACACAGGCCCAGAGAACTTTTCCAGTTTGTAAGGAAAGAATGGAAAAGCCTGAGCAGCTTTCCTAAACAACAAACCCCACATGCTGAGTCCAGGCTGCCTGCAATGATGTCCCCTTTCTACAAGGGACACTGTGAGCAGGAATGATGTCTGGGAGCAGAATTCTCGCAGTCTTTCCACTGAATTCTCTGTCCCTGTCCTTTGCCTGGCTCTCTGTTGCAGATGGAAGCTGCTGGTGCCATTCTCTGCTTGAAGCCCTCGTTTGATGCAAGCAGATGCTCCCAGGTGTGTTCAGCAGCTGTTGCTCAGTGTTGATGCCAAGCTTTTGTGTTCCTCATGGATGCAAGGAGCCATTGTGACACTGCAGGGGCTCATGGCATCAAGGAGACAATTGTGACACTACAGAACCTCCTAGAAACAAGGCTCCATGGTGACACCGTGGGGAATCATGGAACCATATGGAAATGTGTTCCTCATGAGACACAGCAGGGCCTTATTGGAACCAAAGACACATCTGCAAAAAGCAGGGTAGCTCACAGAACCAAGGAGTCCATTGTTACAATAGAAAACCTATGGAAGTAAGGGGCCATTGTGACACAGTGGGGCCACAAGGAAGCCAAGGAGCCATTGTGACCCAGTGGGGCCTCATGGAATCAAGGAGACCATGGTGACACAGGTGATGCACATGAAGCCAAGGAGCCATTGTGACCCAGTGGGGCCTCATGGAATCAAGGAGACCATGGTGACACAGGTGATGCACATGGAGCCAAGGAGCCATTGTGACCCAGTGGGGCCTCATGGAATCAAGGAGACCATGGTGACACAGGTGATGCACATGAAGCCAAGGAGCCACTGTGACACAGTGGGACCTCATGGAGTCAAGGAGACCATGGTGACACAGGTGATGCACATGAAGCCAAGGAGCCATTGTGACACAGCGGGGCTTCTTCCCTTCAGCTCTGCAGCTGGCTGTCCCACACCGAGGCACCATGTGCCAAGTGCTCTCCTTAGGGCTCTGCCTGCACACAGGCCCAGAGAATTTTTCCTGTTTGTAAGGAAAGAATGGAAAAGCCTGAGCAGGTTTCCTAAACAACAAACCCCACATGCTGAGTCCAGGCTGCCTGCAATGATGTCCCCTTTCTACAAGGGACACTGTGAGCAGGAATGATCTCTGGGAGCAGAATTCCCTCATTCTTTCCACTGAATTCTCTGTCCCTGTCCTTTGCCTGGCTCTCTGTTGCAGATGGAAGCTTCTGGTGCCATTCTCCACTTGAAGCCCTCTTTTGATGCAAGCAGATGCTCCCAGGTGTGTTCAGCAGCTGTTGCTCAGTGTTGATGCAAAGCTTTTGTGTTCCTCATGGAAGCAAGGAACCATTGTGACACTGCAGGGGCTCATGGCATCAAGGAGACAATTGTGACACTACAGAACCTCCTAGAAACAAGGCTCCATGGTGACACCGTGGGGAATCATGGAACCACATGGAAATGTGTTCCTCATGAGACACAGCAGGGCCTTGTTGGAACCAAAGACACATCTGCAAAAAGCAGGGTAGCTCACAGAACCAAGGAGTCCATTGTTACAATAGAAAACCTATGGAAGTAAGGAGCCTTTGTGGCCCAGTGGGGCCTCATGGAATCAAGGAGACCATGGTGACACAGGTGATGCACATGAAGCCAAGGAGCCATTGTGACACAGCGGGGCTTCTTCCCTTCAGCTCTGCAGCTGGCTGTCCCAGCCCGAGGCACCATGTGCCAAGTGCTCTCCTCAGGGCTCTGCCTGCACACAGGCCCAGAGAAGTTTTCCTGTTTGTAAGGAAAGAATGGAAAAGCCTGAGCAGGTTTCCTAAACAACCAACCCCACATGCTGAGTCCAGGCTGCCTGCAATGATGTCCCCTTTCTACAAGGGACACTGTGAGCAGGAATGATGTCTGGGAGCAGAATTCCCTCATTCTTTCCACTGAATTCTCTGTCTCTGTCCTTTGCCTGGCTCTCTGTTGCAGATGGAAGCTGCTGCAGCTGACATTCTCCGCTTGAAGCCCTCGTTTGATGCAAGCAGATGCTCCCAGGTGTGTTCAGCAGCTGTTGCTCAGTGTTGATGCAAAGCTTTTGTGTTCCTCATGGAAGCAAGGAGCCATTGTGACACTGCAGGGGCTCATGGCATCAAGGAGACAATTGTGACACTACAGAACCTCCTAGAAACAAGGCTCCATGGTGACACCGTGGGGAATCATGGAAACACATGGAGATGTGTTTTCCTGATGAGACACAGCAGGGCCTTGTTGGAACCAAAGACACCTCTGCAAAAAGCAGGGTAGCTCACAGAACCAAGGAGTCCATTGTTACAATCGAAAACCTATGGAAGCAAGGGGCCATTGTGACCCAGTGGGGCCACATGGAATCAAGAAGACCATGGTGACACAGGTGATGCACATGAAGCCAAGGAGCCATTGTGACCCAGTGGGGCCACATGGAATCAAGGAGACCATTGTGACTCAGGTGATGTACATGAAGCCAAGGAGCCATTGTGACACAGTGGGGCCTCATGGAATCAAGGAGACCATGGTGACACAGGTGATGCACATGAAGCCAAGGAGCCATTGTGACACAGTGGGGCCTCATGGAATCAAGGACAGGTGATGCACATGAAGCCAAGGAGCCATTGTGACCCAGTGGGGCCTCATGGAATCAAGGAGACCATTGTGACACAGGTGATGCACATGAAGCCAAGGAGCCATTGTGACACAGTGGGGCCTGATGGAATCAAGGAGACCATGGTGACACAGGTGATGCACATGAAGCCAAGGAGCCATTGTGACACAGCGGGGCTTCTTCCCTTCAGCTCTGCAGCTGGCTGTCCCACACCGAGGCGCCATGTGCCAAGTGTTCTCCTCAGGGCTCTGCCTGCACACAGGCCCAGAGAACTTTTCCTGTTTGGAAGGAAAGAATGAAAAAGCCTGAGCAGGTTCCCTAGACAATCAAACCCACGTGCTCAGTCCAGGCTGCCTGCAATGATGTCCCCTTTCTACAAGGGACACTGTGAGCAGGAATGATCTCTGGGAGCAGAATTCTCGCAGTCTTTCCACTGAATTCTCTGTCCCTGTCCTTTGCCTGGCTCTCTGTTGCAGATGGAAGCTGCTGGTGCCATTCTCAGCTTGAAGCCCTCGTTTGATGCAAGCAGATGCTCCCAGGTGTGTTCAGCAGCTGTTGCTCAGTGTTGATGCAAAGCTTTTGTGTTCCTCATGGAAGCAAGGAGCCATTGTGACATTGCAGGGGCTCATGGCATCAAGGAGACAATTGTGACACTACAGAACCTCCTAGAAACAAGGCTCCATGGTGACACCGTGGGGAATCATGGAACCACCTGGAAATGTGTTCCTCATGAGACACAGCAGGGCCTTGTTGGAACCAAAGACACCTCTGCAAAAAGCAGGGTAGCTCACAGAACCAAGGAGTCCATTGTTACAATAGAAAACCTATGGAAGTAAGGGGCCATTGTGGCACAGTGGGGCCACAAGGAAGCCAAGGAACCATTGTGACACAGTGGGGCTTCATGGAATCAAGGAGACCATGGTGACACAGGTGATGCACATGAAGCCAAGGAGCCATTGTGACACAGTGGGGCCTCATGGAATCAAGGAGACCATTGTGACACAGGTGATGTACATGAAGCCAAGGAGCCATTGTGACCCAGTGGGGCCTCATGGAATCAAGGAGACCATGGTGACACAGGTGATGCACATGAAGCCAAGGAGCCATTGTGACAAAGTGGGGCCTCATGGAATCAAGGAGACCATGGTGACACAGGTGATGCACATGAAGCCAAGGAGCCATTGTGACCCAGTGGGGCCTCATGGAATCAAGGAGACCATGGTGACACAGGTGATGCACATGAAGCCAAGGGGCCATTGTGACACAGCGGGGCTTCTTCCCTTCAGCTCTGCAGTTGGCTGTCCCAGCCCGAGGCACCATGTGCCAAGTGCTCTCCTCAGGCCTCTGCCTGCACACAGGCCCAGAGAAGTTTTCCTGTTTGGAAGGAAAGAATGAAAAAGCCTGAGCAGGTTCCCTAGACAACCAAACCCACATGCTGAGTCCAGGCTGCCTGCAATGATGTCCCCTTTCTACAAGGGATACTGTGAGCAGGAATGATGTCTGGGAGCAGAATTCTCGCAGTCTTTCCACGGAATTCTCTGTCCCTGTCCTTTGCCTGGCTCTCTGTTGCAGATGGAAGCTGCTGGTGCAATTCTCTGCCTGAAGCCCTAGTTTGATGCAAGCAGATGCTCCCCGGTGTGTTCAGCAGCTGTTGCTCAGTGTTGATGCAAAGCTTTTGTGTTCCTCATGGAAGCAAGGAACCATTGTGACACTGCAGGGGCTCATGGCATCAAGGAGACAATTGTGACAGTACAGAACCTCCTAGAAACAAGGCTCCATGGTGACACCGTGGGGAATCATGGAACCACATGGAAATGTGTTCCTGATGAGACACAGCAGGGCCTTGTTGGAACCAAAGACACCTCTGCAAAAAGCAGGGTAGCTCACAGAACCAAGGAGTCCATTGTTACAATCGAAAACCTATGGAAGCAAGGGGCCATTGTGACACAGTGGGGCCACATGGAAGCCAAGGAGCCATTGTGACCCAGTGGGGCCTCATGGAATCAAGGAGACCATGGTGACACAGGTGATGCACATGAAGCCAAGGAGCCATTGTGACCCAGTGGGGCCTCATGGAATCAAGGACAGGTGATGCACATGAAGCCAAGGAGCCATTGTGACACAGTGGGGCCTCATGGAATCAAGGAGACCATGGTGACACAGGTGATGCACATGAAGCCAAGGAGCCATTGTGACACAGCAGGGCTTCTTCCCTTCAGCTCTGCAGCTGGCTGTCCCACACCGAGGCACCATGTGCCATGTGCTTTCCTCAGGGCTCTGCCTGCACACAGGCCCAGAGAAGTTTTCCTGTTTGTAAGGTTAAGAATGAAAAAGCCTGAGCAGCTTCCCTAGAAAACCAACCCCACATGCTCAGTCCAGGCTGCCTGCAATGATGTCCCCTTTCTACAAGGGACACTGTGAGCAGGAATGATGTCTGGGAGCAGAATTCTCGCAGTCTTTCCACTGAATTCTCTGTCCCTGTCCTTTGCCTGGCTCTCTGTTGCAGATGGAAGCTGCTGGTGCCATTCTCCACTTGAAGCCCACGTTTGATGCAAGCAGATGCTCCCAGGTGTGTTCAGCAGCTGTTGCTCAGTGTTGATGCAAAGCTTTTGTGTTCCTCATGGAAGCAAGGAGCCATTGTCACACTGCAGGGGCTCATGGCATCAAGGAGACAATTGTGACACTACAGAACCTCCTAGAAACAAGGCTCCATGGTGACACCGTGGGGAATCATGGAACCACATGGAAATGTGTTCCTCATGAGACACAGCAGGGCCTTGTTGGAACCAAAGACACCTCTGCAAAAAGCAGGGTAGCTCACAGAACCAAGGAGTCCATTGTTACAATAGAAAACCTATGGAAGCAAGGAGCCATTGTGACCCAGTGGGGCCTCATGGAATCAAGGAGACCATGGTGACACAGGTGATGCACATGAAGCCAAGGAGCCATTGTGACACAGTGGGGCCTCATGGAATCCAGGACAGGTGATGCACATGAAGCCAAGGAGCCATTGTGACACAGTGGGGCCTCATGGAATCAAGGAGAGGTGACGCACATGAAGCCAAGGAGCTATTGTGACCCAGTGGGGCCTCATGGAATCAAGGAGACCATGGTGACACAGGTGATGCACATGAAGCCAAGGAGCCATTGTGACCCAGTGGGGCCTCATGGAATCAAGGAGACCATTTGACACAGGTGATGCACATGAAGCCAAGGAGCCAGTGTGACACAGTGGGGGCTCATGGAATCAAGGAGACCATGGTGACACAGGTGATGCACATGAAGCCAAGGAGCCATTGTGACACAGTGGGGCCTCATGGAATCAAGGAGACCATGGTGACACAGGTGATGCACATGAAGCCAAGGAGCTATTGTGACACAGCAGGGCTTCTTCCCTTCAGCTCTGCAGCTGGCTGTCCCAGCCCGAGGCGCCATGTGCCAAGTGCTTTCCTCAGGGCTCTGCCTGCACACAGGCCCAGAGAAGTTTTCCTGTTTGTAAGGTTAAGAATGAAAAAGCCTGAGCAGGTTCCCTAGACAACCAAACCCACATGCTGAGTCCAGGCTGCCTGCAATGATGTCCCCTTTCTACAAGGGACACTGTGAGCAGGAATGATGTCTGGGAGCAGAATTCTCGCAGTCTTTCCACGGAATTCTCTGTCCCTGTCCTTTGCCTGGCTCTCTGTTGCAGATGGAATCTGCTGCTGCCATTCTCCACTTGAAGCCCACGTTTGATGCAAGCAGATGCTCCCAGGTGTGTTCAGCAGCTGTTGGTCAGTGTTGATGCCAAACTTTTGTGTTCCTCATGGAAGCAAGGAGCCATTGTGACACTGCAGGGGCTCATGGCATCAAGGAGACAATTGTGACACTACAGAACCTCCTAGAAACAAGGCTCCATGGTGACACCGTGGGGAATCATGGAACCACATGGAAATGTGTTCCTCATGAGACACAGCAGGGCCTTATTGGAACCAAAGACACCTCTGCAAAAAGCAGGGTAGCTCACAGAACCAAGGAGTCCATTGTTACAATCGAAAACCTATGGAAGCAAGGGGCCATTGTGACACAGTGGGGCCACATGGAAGCCAAGGAGCCATTGTGACCCAGTGGGGCCTCATGGAATCAAGGAGACCATGGTGACACAGGTGATGCACATGAAGCCAAGGAGCCATTGTGACCCAGTGGGGCCTCATGGAATCAAGGAGGCCATGGTGACACAGGTGATGCACATGGAGCCAAGGAGCCATTCTGACAAAGTGGGGCCTCATGGAATCAAGGAGACCATTGTGACACAGGTGATGTACATGAAGCCAAGGAGCCATTGTGACACAGTGGGGCCTCATGGAATCAAGGAGACCATTGTGACACAGGTGATGCACATGAAGCCAAGGAGCCATTGTGACCCAGTGGGGCCTCATGGAATCAAGGAGACCATGGTGACACAGGTGATGCACATGAAGCCAAGGAGCTATTGTGACAGAGCAGGGCTTCTTCCCTTCATCTCTGCAGCTGGCTGTCCCAGCCCGAGGCACCATGTGCCAAGTGTTCTCCTCAGGGCTCTGCCTGCACACAGGCCCAGAGAAGTTTTCCTGTTTGTAAGGAAAGAATGGAAAAGCCTGAGCAGCTTTCCTAAACAACAAACCCCACATGCTGAGTCCAGGCTGCCTGCAATGATGTCCCCTTTCTACAAGGGACACTGTGAGCAGGAATGATGTCTGAGAGCAGAATTCTCGCAGTCTTTCCACGGAATTCTCTGTCCCTGTCCTTTGCCTGGCTCTCTGTTGCAGATGGAATCTGCTGCTGCCATTCTCTGCTTGAAGCCCTCTTTTGATGCAAGCAGATGCTCCCAGGTGTGTTCAGCAGCTGTTGCTCGGTGTTGATGCAAAGCTTTTGTGTTCCTCATGGAAGCAAGGAGCCATTGTGACACTGCAGGGGCTCATGGCATCAAGGAGACAATTGTGACAGTACAGAACCTCCTAGAAACAAGGCTCCATGGTGACACCGTGGGGAATCATGGAACCACATGGAAATGTGTTCCTGATGAGACACAGCAGGGCCTTGTTGGAACCAAAGACACCTCTGCAAAAAGCAGGGTAGCTCACAGAACCAAGGAGTCCATTGTTACAATAGAGAACCTATGGAAGTAAGGGGCCATTGTGACACAGTGGGGCCACATGGAAGCCAAAGAGCCATTGTGACACAGTGGGGCCTCATGGAATCAAGGACAGGGGACGCACATGAAGCCAAGGAGCCATTGTGACACAGTGGGGCCTCATGGAATCAAGGAGACCATGGTGACACAGGTGATGCACATGAAGCCAAAGAGCCATTGTGACACAGCGGGGCTTCTTCCCTTCAGCTCTGCAGCTGGCTGTCCCAGACCGACGCGCCATGTGCCAAGTGCTCTCCTCAGGGCTCTGCCTGCACACAGGCCCAGAGAAGTTTTCCTGTTTGTAAGGAAAGAATGAAAAAGCCTGAGCAGGTTCCCTAGACAACCAAACCCACATGCTGAGTCCAGGCTGTCTGCAATGATGTCCCCTTTCTACAAGGGATACTGTGAGCAGGAATGATGTCTGAGAGCAGAATTCTCGCAGTCTTTCCACGGAATTCTCTGTCCCTGTCCTTTGCCTGGCTCTCTGTTGCAGATGGAAGCTGCTGGTGCCATTCTCAGCTTGAAGCCCTCGTTTGATGCAAGCAGATGCTCCCAGGTGTGTTCAGCAGCTGTTGCTCAGTGTTGATGCAAAGCTTTTGTGTTCCTCATGGAAGCAAGGAGCCATTGTGACACTGCAGGGGCTCATGGCATCAAGGAGACAATTGTGACAGTACAGAACCTCCTAGAAACAAGGCTCCATGGTGACACCGTGGGGAATCATGGAACCACATGGAAATGTGTTCCTGATGAGACACAGCAGGGCCTTGTTGGAACCAAAGACACCTCTGCAAAAAGCAGGGTAGCTCACAGAACCAAGGAGTCCATTGTTACAATAGAAAACGTAGGGAAGCAAGGGGCCATTGTGACACAGTGGGGCCACATGGAAGCCAAAGAGCCATTGTGACCCAGTGGGGCCTCATGGAATCAAGGACAGGGGACGCACATGAAGCCAAGGAGCCATTTTGACACAGTGGCGCCTGATGGAATCAAGGAGACCATGGTGACACAAGTGATGCACATGAAGCCAAGGAGCCATTGTGACACAGTGGGGCCTCATGGAATCAAGGAGACCATTGTGACACAGGTGATGCACATGAAGCCAAGGAGCCATTGTGACCCAGTGGGGCCTCATGGAATCAAGGAGACCATGGTGACACAGGTGATGCACATGAAGCCAAAGAGCCATTTTGACACAGCGGGGCTTCTTCCCTTCAGCTCTGCAGCTGGCTGTCCCAGACCCAGGCGCCATGTGCCAAGTGTTCTCCTCAGGGCTCTGCCTGCACACAGTCCCAGAGAAGTTTTCCTGTTTGTAAGGTTAAGAATGAAAAAGCCTGAGCAGGTTCCCTAAACAACCAAAACCACATGCTGAGTGCAGGTTGCCTGCAATGATGTCCCCTTTCTACAAGGGATACTGTGAGCAGGAATGATGTCTGGGAGCAGAATTCTCGCAGTCTTTCCACGGAATTCTCTGTCCCTGTCCTTTGCCTGGCTCTCTGTTGCAGATGGAAGCTGCTGCTGCCATTCTCAGCTTGAAGCCCTGGTTTGATGCAAGCAGATGCTCCCAGGTGTGTTCAGCAGCTGTTGCTCAGTGTTGATGCAAAGCTTTTGTGTTCCTCATGGAAGCAAGGAGCCATTGTGACACTGCAGGGGCTCATGGCATCAAGGAGACAATTGTGACACTACAGAACCTCCTAGAAACAAGGCTCCATGGTGACACCGTGGGGAATCATGGAACCGCATGGAAATGTGTTCCTCATGAGACACAGCAGGGCCTTGTTGGAACCAAAGACACCTCTGCAAAAAGCAGGGTAGCTCACAGAACCAAGGAGTCCATTGTTACAATAGAAAACCTATGGAAGTAAGGGGCCATTGTGACACAGTGGGGCCACATGGAAGCCAAGGAGCCATTGTGACCCAGTGGGGCCTCATGGAATCAAGGAGACCATGGTGATACAGGTGATGCTCATGAAGCCAAGGAGCCATTGTGACACAGTGGGGCCTCATGGAATCAAGGACAGGTGATGCACATGAAGCCAAGGAGCCATTGTGACCCAGTGGGGCCTCATGGAATCAAGGAGACCTTGGTGACACAGGTGATGCACATGAAGCCAAGGAGCCATTGTGACACAGTGGGGCCTCATGGAATCAAGGAGACCATTGTGACACAGGTGATGTACATGAAGCCAAGGAGCCATTGTGACCCAGTGGGGCCTCATGGAATCAAGGACACCATTTGACACAGGTGATGCACATGAAGCCAAGGAGCCATTGTGACCCAGTGGGGCCTCATGGAATCAAGGAGACCATTGTGACACAGGTGATGCACATGAAGCCAAGGAGCTATTGTGACAGAGCAGGGCTTCTTCCCTTCATCTCTGCAGCTGGCTGTCCCACACCGAGGCACCATGTGCCAAGTGCTTTCCTCAGGGCTCTGCCTGCCCACAGGCCCAGAGAAGTTTTCCTGTTTGTAAGGAAAGAATGAAAAAGCCTGAGCAGGTTCCCTAGACAACCAACCCCACATGCTGAGTCCAGGCTGCCTGGAATGATGTCCCCTTTCTACAAGGGACACTGTGAGCAGGAATGATGTCTGGGAGCAGAATTCTCGCAGTCTTTCCACGGAATTCTCTGTCCCTGTCCTTTGCCTGGCTCTCTGTTGCAGATGGAAGCTGCTGGTGCCATTCTCCACTTGAAGCCCTCGTTTGATGCAAGCAGATGCTCCCAGGTGTGTTCAGCAGCTGTTGCTCAGTGTTGATGCAAAGCTTTTGTGTTCCTCATGGAAGCAAGGAGCCATTGTGACACTGCAGGGGCTCATGGCATCAAGGAGACAATTGTGACAGTACAGAACCTCCTAGAAACAAGGCTCCATGGTGACACCGTGGGGAATCATGGAACCACATGGAAATGTGTTCCTCATGAGACACAGCAGGGCCTTATTGGAACCAAAGACACCTCTGCAAAAAGCAGGGTAGCTCACAGAACCAAGGCGTCCATTGTTACAATAGAAAACCTAAGGAAGCCAAGGAGCCATTGTGACCCAGTGGGGCCTCATGGAATCAAGGAGACCATGGTGACACAGGTGATGCATATGAAGCCAAGGAGCCATTGTGACACAGTGGGGCCTCATGGAATCAAGGAGAGGTGACGCACATGAAGCTAAGGAGCCATTGTGACCCAGTGGGGCCTCATGGAATCAAGGAGACCATGGTGACACAGGTGATGCACATGAAGCCAAGGAGCCATTGTGACCCAGTGGGGCCTCATGGAATCAAGGAGACCATTGTGACACAGGTGATGTACATGAAGCCAAGGAGCCATTGTGACCCAGTGGGGCCTCATGGAATCAAGGACACCATTTGACACAGGTGATGCACATGAAGCCAAGGAGCCAGTGTGACACAGTGGGGCCTCATGGAATCAAGGAGACCATGGTGACACAGGTGATGCACATGAAGCCAAGGAGCCATTGTGACACAGTGGGGCCTCATGGAATCAAGGAGACCATGATGACACAGGTGATGCACATGAAGCCAAGGAGCTATTGTGACACAGCAGGGCTTCTTCCCTTCAGCTCTGCAGCTGGCTGTCCCAGCCCGAGGCGCCATGTGCCAAGTGCTCTCCTCAGGGCTCTGCCTGCACACAGGCCCAGAGAAGTTTTCCTGTTTGTAAGGTTAAGAATGAAAAAGCCTGAGCAGGTTCCCTAGACAACCAAACCCACATGCTGAGTCCAGGCTGCCTGCAATGATGTCCCCTTTCTACAAGGGACACTGTGAGCAGGAATGATGTCTGGGAGCAGAATTCTCGCAGTCTTTCCACGGAATTCTCTGTCCCTGTCCTTTGCCTGGCTCTCTGTTGCAGATGGAAGCTGCTGCTGCCATTCTCAGCTTGAAGCCCACGTTTGATGCAAGCAGATGCTCCCAGGTGTGTTCAGCAGCTGTTGGTCAGTGTTGATGCCAAACTTTTGTGTTCCTCATGGAAGCAAGGAGCCATTGTGACACTGCAGGGGCTCATGGCATCAAGGAGACAATTGTGACAGTACAGAACCTCCTAGAAACAAGGCTCCATGGTGACACCGTGGGGAATCATGGAACCACATGGAAATGTGTTCCTGATGAGACACAGCAGGGCCTTATTGGAACCAAAGACACCTCTGCAAAAAGCAGGGTAGCTCACAGAACCAAGGAGTCCATTGTTACAATCGAAAACCTATGGAAGCAAGGGGCCATTGTGACACAGTGGGGCCACATGGAAGCCAAGGAGCCATTGTGACCCAGTGGGGCCTCATGGAATCAAGGAGACCATTGTGACACAGGTGATGCACATGAAGCCAAGGAGCCATTGTGACCCAGTGGGGCCTCATGGAATCAAGGAGACCATTGTGACACAGGTGATGCACATGAAGCCAAGGAGCCATTGTGACACAGTGGGGCCTCATGGAATCAAGGAGACCATGGTGACACAGGTGATGCACATGAAGCCAAGGAGCCATTGTGACCCAGTGGGGCCTCATGGAATCAAGGAGACCATTGTGACACAGGTGATGCACATGAAGCCAAGGAGCCATTGTGACCCAGTGGGGCCTCATGGAATCAAGGAGACCATTGTGACACAGGTGATGCACATGAAGCCAAGGAGCTATTGTGACAGAGCAGGGCTTCTTCCCTTCAGCTCTGCAGCTGGCTGTCCCAGACCGAGGCACCATGTGCCAAGTGCTTTCCTCAGGGCTCTGCCTGCACACAGGCCTAGAGAAGTTTTCCTGTTTGTAAGGTTAAGAATGAAAAAGCCTGAGCAGGTTCCCTAGACAACCAAACCCACATGCTGAGTCCAGGCTGCCTGCAATTATGTCCCCTTTCTACAAGGGACACTGTGAGCAGGAATGATGTCTGGGAGCAGAATTCTCGCAGTCTTTCCACGGAATTCTCTGTCCCTGTCCTTTGCCTGGCTCTCTGTTGCAGATGGAATCTGCTGCTGCCATTCTCCACTTGAAGCCCACGTTTGATGCAAGCAGATGCTCCCAGGTGTGTTCAGCAGCTGTTGCTCAGTGTTGATGCAAAGCTTTTGTGTTCCTCATGGAAGCAGGGAGCCTTTGTGACACTGCAGGGGCTCATGGCATCAAGGAGACAATTGTGACACTACAGAACCTCCTAGAAACAAGGCTCCATGGTGACACCGTGGGGAATCATGGAACCACATGGAAATGTGTTCCTGATGAGACACAGCAGGGCCTTATTGGAACCAAAGACACCTCTGCAAAAAGCAGGGTAGCTCACAGAACCAAGGAGTCCATTGTTACAATAGAGAACCTATGGAAGTAAGGGGCCATTGTGACACAGTGGGGCCACATGGAAGCCACGGAGCCATTGTGACCCAGTGGGGCCTCATGGAATCAAGGAGACCATGGTGACACAGGTGATGCACATGAAGCCAAGGAGCCATTGTGACCCAGTGGGGCCTCATGGAATCAAGGAGACCATGGTGACACAGGTGATGCACATGAAGCCAAAGAGCCATTGTGACACAGTGGGGCCTCATGGAATCAAGGAGACCATGGTGACACAGGTGATGCACATGAAGCCAAAGAGCCATTGTGACACAGTGGGGCCTCATGGAATCAAGGAGACCATGGTGACACAGGTGATGCACATGAAGCAAAGGAGCCATTGTGACACAGTGGGGCCTCATGGAATCAAGGAGACCATGGTGACACAGGTGATGCACATGAAGCCAAGGAGCCATTGTGACCCAGTGGGGCCTCATGGAATCAAGGAGACCATGGTGACACAGGTGATGCACATGAAGCCAAGGAGCCATTGTGACACAGTGGGGCCTCATGGAATCAAGGAGACCATGGTGACACAGGTGATGCACATGAAGTCAAGGAGCCATTGTGACACAGCGGGGCTTCTTCCCTTGAGCTCTGCAGCTGGCTGTCCCAGCCCGAGGCACCATGTGCCAAGTGTTCTCCTCAGGGCTCTGCCTGCACACAGGCCCAGAGAAGTTTTCCTGTTTGTAAGGAAAGAATGGAAAAGCCTGAGCAGCTTTCCTAAACAACAAACCCCACATGCTGAGTCCAGGCTGCCTGCAATGATGTCCCCTTTCTACAAGGGACACTGTGAGCAGGAATGATGTCTGAGGGCAGAATTCTCGCAGTCTTTCCACTGAATTCTCTGTCCCTGTCCTTTGCCTGGCTCTCTGTTGCAGATGGAATCTGCTGCTGCCATTCTCTGCTTGAAGCCCTCTTTTGATGCAAGCAGATGCTCCCAGGTGTGTTCAGCAGCTGTTGCTCAGTGTTGATGCAAAGCTTTTGTGTTCCTCATGGAAGCAAGGAGCCATTGTGACACTGCAGGGGCTCATGGCATCAAGGAGACAATTGTGACACTACAGAACCTCCTAGAAACAAGGCTCCATGGTGACACCGTGGGGAATCATGGAACCACATGGAAATGTGTTCCTCATGAGACACAGCAGGGCCTTGTTGGAACCAAAGACACCTCTGCAAAAAGCAGGGTAGCTCACAGAACCAAGGAGTCCATTGTTACAATAGAAAACCTATGGAAGTAAGGGGCCATTGTGACACAGTGGGGCCACATGGAAGCCAAAGAGCCATTGTGACACAGTGGGGCCTCATGGAATCAAGGACAGGGGATGCACATGAAGCCAAGGAGCCATTGTGACCCAGTGGGGCCTCATGGAATCAAGGAGACCATGGTGACACAGGTGATGCACATGAAGCCAAAGAGCCATTGTGACACAGCAGGGTTTCTTCCCTTCAGCTCTGCAGCTGGCTCTCCCAGACCGAGGCGCCATTTGCCAAGTGCTCTCCTCAGGGCTCTGCCTGCACACAGGCCCAGAGAAGTTTTCCTGTTTGTAAGGAAAGAATGAAAAAGCCTGAGCAGGTTCCCTAGACAACCAAACCCACATGCTCAGTCCAGGCTGCCTGCAATGATGTCCCCTTTCTACAAGGGATACTGTGAGCAGGAATGATGTCTGAGAGCAGAATTCTCGCAGTCTTTCCACTGAATTCTCTGTCCCTGTCCTTTGCCTGGCTCTCTGTTGCAGATGGAAGCTGCTGGTGCCATTCTCAGCTTGAAGCCCTGGTTTGATGCAAGCAGATGCTCCCAGGTGTGTTCAGCAGCTGTTGCTCAGTGTTGATGCAAAGCTTTTGTGTTCCTCATGGAAGCAAGGAGCCATTGTGACACTGCAGGGGCTCATGGCATCAAGGAGACAATTGTGACAGTACAGAACCTCCTAGAAACAAGGCTCCATGGTGACACCGTGGGGAATCATGGAACCACATGGAAATGTGTTCCTCATGAGACACAGCAGGGCCTTGTTGGAACCAAAGACACCTCTGCAAAAAGCAGGGTAGCTCACAGAACCAAGGAGTCCATTGTTACAATAGAAAACGTAGGGAAGCAAGGGGCCATTGTGACACAGTGGGGCCACATGGAAGCCAAAGAGCCATTGTGACCCAGTGGGGCCTCATGGAATCAAGGAGACCATTGTGACACAGGTGATGCACATGAAGCCAAGGAGCCATTGTGACCCAGTGGGGCCTCATGGAATCAAGGACAGGGGACGCACATGAAGCCAAGGAGCCATTTTGACACAGTGGCGCCTGATGGAATCAAGGAGACCATGGTGACACAAGTGATGCACATGAAGCCAAGGAGCCATTGTGACACAGTGGGGCCTCATGGAATCAAGGAGACCATTGTGACACAGGTGATGCACATGAAGCCAAGGAGCCATTGTGACCCAGTGGGGCCTCATGGAATCAAGGAGACCATGGTGACACAGGTGATGCACATGAAGCCAAAGAGCCATTGTGACACAGCAGGGCTTCTTCCCTTCAGCTCTGCAGCTGGCTGTCCCAGACCGAGGCGCCATTTGCCAAGTGTTCTCCTCAGGGCTCTGCCTGCACACAGGCCCAGAGAAGTTTTCCTGTTTGTAAGGTTAAGAATGAAAAAGCCTGAGCAGGTTCCCTAAACAACCAAACCCACATGCTGAGTGCAGGTTGCCTGCAATGATGTCCCCTTTCTACAAGGGATACTGTGAGCAGGAATGATGTCTGGGAGCAGAATTCTCGCAGTCTTTCCACGGAATTCTCTGTCCCTGTCCTTTGCCTGGCTCTCTGTTGCAGATGGAAGCTGCTGGTGCCATTCTCAGCTTGAAGCCCTCGTTTGATGCAAGCAGATGCTCCCAGGTGTGTTCAGCAGCTGTTGCTCAGTGTTGATGCAAAGCTTTTGTGTTCCTCATGGAAGCAAGGAGCCATTGTGACACTGCAGGGGCTCATGGCATCAAGGAGACAATTGTGACAGTACAGAACCTCCTAGAAACAAGGCTCCATGGTGACACCGTGGGGAATCATGGAACCGCATGGAAATGTGTTCCTCATGAGACACAGCAGGGCCTTGTTGGAACCAAAGACACCTCTGCAAAAAGCAGGGTAGCTCACAGAACCAAGGAGTCCATTGTTACAATAGAAAACCTATGGAAGTAAGGGGCCATTGTGACACAGTGGGGCCACATGGAAGCCAAGGAGCCATTGTGACCCAGTGGGGCCTCATGGAATCAAGGAGACCATGGTGATACAGGTGATGCTCATGAAGCCAAGGAGCCATTGTGACACAGTGGGGCCTCATGGAATCAAGGACAGGTGACGCACATGAAGCCAAGGAGCCATTGTGACCCAGTGGGGCCTCATGGAATCAAGGAGACCATGGTGACACAGGTGATGCACATGAAGCCAAGGAGCCATTGTGACCCTGTGGGGCCTCATGGAATCAAGGAGACCATGGTGACACAAGTGATGCACATGAAGCCAAGGAGCCATTGTGACACAGTGGGGCCTCATGAAATCAAGGAGACCATTGTGACACAGGTGATGTACATGAAGCCAAGGAGCCATTGTGACACAGTGGGGCCTCATGGAATCAAGGAGACCATGGTGACACAGGTGATGCACATGAAGCCAAAGAGCCATTGTGACACAGCGGGGCTTCTTCCCTTCAGCTCTGCAGCTGGCTGTCCCACACCGAGGCGCCATGTGCCAAGTGTTCTCCTCAGGGCTCTGCCTGCACACAGGCCCAGAGAAGTTTTCCTGTTTGTAAGGTTAAGAATGGAAAAGCCTGAGCAGGTTTCCTAAACAACAAACCCCACATGCTGAGTCCAGGCTGCCTGCAATGATGTCCCCTTTCTACAAGGGACACTGTGAGCAGGAATGATGTCTGGGAGCAGAATTCTCGCAGTCTTTCCACGGAATTCTCTGTCCCTGTCCTTTGCCTGGCTCTCTGTTGCAGATGGAATCTGCTGCTGCCATTCTCCACTTGAAGCCCACGTTTGATGCAAGCAGATGCTCCCAGGTGTGTTCAGCAGCTCTTGCACAGTGTTGATTCCAATCTTTTGTGTTCCTCATGGAAGCAGGGAGCCATTGTGACACTGCAGGGGCTCATGGCATCAAGGAGACAATTGTGACAGTACAGAACCTCCTAGAAACAAGCCTCCATGGTGACACCGTGGCGAATCATGGAACCACATGGAAATGTGTTCCTCATGAGACACAGCAGGGCCTTGTTGGAACCAAAGACACCTCTGCAAAAAGCAGGGTAGCTCACAGAACCAAGGAGTCCATTGTTACAATAGAAAACCGATGGAAGCAAGGAGCCATTGTGACACAGGTGATGCACATGAAGACAAGGAGCCATTGTGACAAAGTGGGGCCTCATGGAATCAAGGAGACCATGGTGACACAGGTGATGCACATGAAGCCAAGGAGCCATTGTGACCCAGTGGGGCCTCATGGAATCAAGGAGACCATGGTGACACAGGTGATGCACATGAAGCCAAGGAGCCATTGTGACACAGTGGGGCCTTATGGAATCAAGGAGACCATGGTGACACAGGTGATGCACATGAGGCCAAGGAGCCATTGTGACCCAGTGGGGCCTCATGGAATCAAGGAGACCATGGTGACACAGGTGATGCACATGAAGTCAAGGAGCCATTGTGACCCAGTGCGGCCTCATGGAATCAAGGAGACCATGGTGACACAGGTGATGCACATGAAGCCAAGGAGCCATTGTGACACAGTGGGGCCTCATGGAATCAAGGAGACCATGGTGACACAGGTGATGCACATGAAGCCAAGGAGCCATTGTGACACAGCGGGGCTTCTTCCCTTCAGCTCTGCAGCTGGCTGTCCCACACCGAGGCACCATGTGCCAAGTGTTCTCCTCAGGGCTCTGCCTGCACACAGGCCCAGAGAAGTTTTCCTGTTTGTAAGGAAAGAATGGAAAAGCCTGAGCAGCTTTCCTGAGCAACAAACCCCACAGGCTGAGTCCAGGCTGCCTGCAATGATGTCCCCTTTCTACAAGGGACACTGTGAGCAGGAATGATCTCTGAGAGCAGAATTCTCGCAGTCTTTCCACTGAATTCTCTGTCCCTGTCCTTTGCCTGGCTCTCTGTTGCAGATGGAAGCTGCTGCTGCCATTCTCAGCTTGAAGCCCGCGTTGGATGCAAGCAGATGCTCCCAGGTGTGTTCAGCAGCTGTTGCTCAGTGTTGATGCAAAGCTTTTGTGTTCCTCATGGAAGCAAGGAGCCATTGTGACACTGCAGGGGCTCATGGCATCAAGGAGACACTTGTGACAGTACAGAACCTCCTAGAAACAAGGCTCCATGGTGACACCGTGGGGAATCATGGAACCACATGGAAATGTGTTCCTCATGAGACACAGCAGGCCCTTGTTGGAACCAAAGACACCTCTGCAAAAAGCAGGGTAGCTCACAGAACCAAGGAGTCCATTGTTACAATCGAAAACCTATGGAAGTAAGGGGCCATTGTGACACAGTGGGGCCACATGGAAGCCAAGGAGCCATTGTGACCCAGTGGGGCCTGATGGAATCAAGGAGACCATGGTGACACAGGTGATGCACATGAAGCCAAGGAGCCATTGTGACCCAGTGGGGCCTCATGGAATCAAGGAGACTATTGTGACACAGGTGATGCACATGAAGCCAAGGAGCCATTGTGACACAGTGGGGCCTCATGGAATCATGGACAGGTGATGCACATGAAGCCAAGGAGCCATTGTGACACAGTGGGGCCTCATGGAATCCAGGAGACCATTGTGACACAGGTGATGTACATGAAGCCAAGGAGCCATTGTGACCCAGTGGGGCCTCATGGAATCAAGGAGACCATGGTGACACAGGTGATGCACATGAAGCCAAGGAGCCATTGTGACCCAGTGGGGCCTCATGGAATCAAGGAGGCCATGGTGATACAGGTGATGCACATGAAGCAAAGGAGCCATTGTGACACAGCGGGGCTTCTTCCCTTCAGCTCTGCAGCTGGCTGTCCCACACCGAGGCACCATGTGCCAAGTGTTCTCCTCAGGGCTCTGCCTGCACACAGGCCCAGAGAAATTTTCCTGTTTGTAAGGAAAGAATGGAAAAGCCTGAGCAGGTTTCCTAAACAACAAACCCCACATGCTGAGTCCAGGCTGCCTGCAATGATGTCCCCTTTCTACAAGGGACACTGTGAGCAGGAATGATGTCTGGGAGCAGAATTCTCGCAGTCTTTCCACTGAATTCTCTGTCCCTGTCCTTAGCCTGGCTCTCTGTTGCAGATGGAATCTGCTGGTGCCATTCTCAGCTTGAAGCCCGCGTTGGATGCAAGCAGATGCTCCCAGGTGTGTTCAGCAGCTGTTGCTCAGTGTTGATGCAAAGCTTTTGTGTTCCTCATGGAAGCAAGGAGCCATTGTGACACTGCAGGGGCTCATGGCATCAAGGAGACAATTGTGACAGTACAGAACCTCCTAGAAACAAGGCTCCATGGTGACACCGTGGGGAATCATGGAACCACATGGAAATGTGTTCCTGATGAGACACAGCAGGGCCTTGTTGGAACCAAAGACACCTCTGCAAAAAGCAGGGTAGCTCACAGAACCAAGGAGTCCATTGTTACAATAGAGAACCTATGGAAGTAAGGGGCCATTGTGACACAGTGGGGCCACATGGAAGCCTAAGAGCCATTGTGACCCAGTGGGGCCTCATGGAATCAAGGAGACCATGGTGACACAGGTGATGCACATGAAGCCAAGGAGCCATTGTGACCCAGTGGGGCCTCATGGAATCAAGGACAGGGGACGCACATGAAGCCAAGGAGCCATTGTGACCCAGTGGGGCCTCATGGAATCAAGGAGACCATGGTGACACAGGTGATGCACATGAAGCCAAGGAGCCATTGTGACCCAGTGGGGCCTCATGGAATCAAGGAGACCATGGTGACACAGGTGATGCACATGAAGCCAAGGAGCCATTGTGACACAGCGGGGCTTCTTCCCTTCAGCTCTGCAGCTGGCTGTCCCACACCGAGGCACCATGTGCCAAGTGTTCTCCTCAGGGCTCTGCCTGCACACAGGCCCAGAGAAGTTTTCCTGTTTGTAAGGAAAGAATGGAAAAGCCTGAGCAGCTTTCCTAAACAACAAACCCTACATGCTCAGTCGAGGCTGCCTGCAATGATGTCCCCTTTCTACAAGGGACATTGTGAGCAGGAATGATGTCTGGGAGCAGAATTCTCGCAGTCTTTCCACGGAATTCTCTGTCCCTGTCCTTTGCCTGGCTCTCTCTTGCAGATGGAAGCTGCTGCTGCCATTCTCAGTTTGAAGCCCTGATTTGATGCAAGCAGATGCTCCCAGGTGTGTTCAGCAGCTGTTGCTCAGTGTTGATGCAAAGCTTTTGTGTTCCTCATGGAAGCAAGGAGCCATTGTGACACTGCAGGGGCTCATGGCATCAAGGAGACAATCGTGACAGTACAGAACCTCCTAGAAACAAGCCTCCATGGTGACACCGTGGGGAATCATGGAACCACATGGAAATGTGTTCCTCATGAGACGCAGCAGGGCCTTGTTGGAACCAAAGACACCTCTGCAAAAAGCAGGGTAGCTCACAGAACCAAGGAGTCCATTGTTACA
Source organism: Corvus hawaiiensis (assembly GCF_020740725.1). Classification (NCBI taxonomy): domain Eukaryota; kingdom Metazoa; phylum Chordata; class Aves; order Passeriformes; family Corvidae; genus Corvus; species Corvus hawaiiensis. The sequence goes on from NC_063224.1 coordinate 21,905,674, forward strand.
ATAGAAAACCTATGGAAGCAAGGAGCCATTGTGACACAGTGGGGCCACATGGAAGCCAAGGAGCCATTGTGACCCAGTGGGGCCTGATGGAATCAAGGAGACCATGGTGACACAGGTGATGCACATGAAGCCAAGGAGCCATTGTGACCCAGTGGGGCCTCATGGAATCAAGGAGACCATGGTGACACAGGTGATGCACATGAAGCCAGGGAGCCATTGTGACCCAGTGGGGCCTCATGGAATCAAGGAGACCATGGTGACACAGGTGATGCACATGAAGCCAAGGAGCCATTGTGACACAGTGGGGCTTCTTCCCTTCAGCTCTGCAGCTGGCTGTCCCAGACCGAGGCACCATGTGCCAACTGCTCTCCTCAGGGCTCTGCCTGCACACAGGCCCAGAGAAGTTTTCCTGTTTGTAAGGTTAAGAATGAAAAAGCCTGAGCAGGTGGCCTAGACAACCAACCCCACATGCTGAGTCCAGGCTGCCTGCAATGATGTCCCCTTTCTACAAGGGATACTGTGAGCAGGAATGATGTCTGGGAGCAGAATTCTCGCAGTCTTTCCACTGAATTCTCTGTCCCTGTCCTTTGCCTGGCTCTCTGTTGCAGATGGAAGCTGCTGGTGCCATTCTCAGCTTGAAGCCCTGGTTTGATGCAAGCAGATGCTCCCAGGTGTGTTCAGCAGCTGTTGCTCAGTGTTGATGCAAAGCTTTTGTGTTCCTCATGGAAGCAAGGAGCCATTGTGACACTGCAGGGGCTCATGGCATCAAGGAGACAATTGTGACAGTACAGAACCTCCTAGAAACAAGGCTCCATGGTGACACCGTGGGGAATCATGGAACCACATGGAAATGTGTTCCTCATGAGACACAGCAGGGCCTTGTTGGAACCAAAGACACCTCTGCAAAAAGCAGGGTAGCTCACAGAACCAAGGAGTCCATTGTTACAATAGAAAACCTATGGAAGCAATGAGCCATTGTGACACAGTGGGGCCACATGGAAGCCAAGGAGCCATTGTGACCCAGTGGGGCCTCATGGAATCAAGGAGACCATTGTGATACAGGTGATGCTCATGAAGCCAAGGAGCCATTGTGACACAGTGGGGCCTCATGGAATCAAGGACAGGTGACGCACATGAAGCCAAGGAGCCATTTTGACACAGTGGGGCCTCATGGAATCAAGGAGACCATGGTGACACAGGTGATGCACATGAAGCCAAGGAGCCATTGTGACCCAGTGGGGCCTCATGGAATCAAGGAGACCATGGTGACACAGGTGATGCACATGAAGACAAGGAGCCATTGTGACAAAGTGGGGCCTCATGGAATCAAGGAGACCATGGTGACACAGGTGATGCACATGAAGCCAAGGAGCCATTGTGACCCAGTGGGGCCTCATGGAATCAAGGAGACCATGGTGACACAGGTGATGCACATGAAGCCAAGGAGCCATTGTGACACAGTGGGGCCTCATGGAATCAAGGAGACCATGGTGACACAGGTGATGCACATGAAGCCAAGGAGCCATTGTGACCCAGTGGGGCCTCATGGAATCAAGGAGACCATGGTGACACAGGTGATGCACATGAAGCCAAGGAGCCATTGTGACACAGTGCGGCCTCATGGAATCAAGGAGACCATGGTGACACAGGTGATGCACATGAAGCCAAGGAGCCATTGTGACACAGCGGGGCTTCTTCCCTTCAGCTCTGCAGCTGGCTGTCCCACACCGAGGCACCATGTGCCAAGTGTTCTCCTCAGGGCTCTGCCTGCACACAGGCCCAGAGAAGTTTTCCTGTTTGTAAGGAAAGAAATGAAAAGCCTGAGCAGCTTTCCTAAACAACAAACCCTACATGCTCAGTCGAGGCTGCCTGCAATGATGTCCCCTTTCTAAAGGGACACTGTGAGCAGGAATGATGTCTGGGAGCAGAATTCTCGCAGTCTTTCCACTGAATTCTCTGTCCCTGTCCTTTGCCTGGCTCTCTGTTGCAGATGGAAGCTGCTGCTGCCATTCTCAGCTTGAAGCCCTGATTTGGTGCAAGCAGATGCTCCCAGGTGTGTTCAGCAGCTGTTGCTGTGTTGATGCAAAGCTTTTGTGTTCCTCATGGAAGCAAGGAGCCATTGTGACACTGCAGGGGCTCATGGCATCAAGGAGACAATTGTGACAGTACAGAACCTCCTAGAAACAAGGCTCCATGGTGACACCGTGGGGAATCATGGAACCACATGGAAATGTGTTCCTGATGAGACACAGCAGGGCCTTGTTGGAACCAAAGACACATCTGCAAAAAGCAGGGTAGCTCACAGAACCAAGGAGTCCATTGTTACAATAGAAAACCTATGGAAGTAAGGGGCCATTGTGACCCAGTGGGGCCACATGGAAGCCAAGGAGCCATTGTGACCCAGTGGGGGCTCATGGAATCAAGGAGACCATGGTGACACAGGTGATGCACATGAAGCCAAGGAGCCATTGTGACCCAGTGGGGCCTCATGGAATCAAGGACAGAGGACGCACATGAAGCCAAGGAGCCATTTTGACCCAGTGGGGCCTCATGGAATCAAGGAGACCATTGTGACACAGGTGATGCACATGAAGCCAAGGAGCCATTGTGACACAGCGGGGCTTCTTCCCTTCAGCTCTGCAGCTGGCTGTCCCACACCGAGGCACCATGTGCCAAGTGCTCTCCTCAGGGCTCTGCCTGCACACAGGCCCAGAGAAGTTTTCCTGTTTGTAAGGAAAGAATGGAAAAGCCTGAGCAGCTTTCCTAAACAACAAACCCCACATGCTCAGTCCAGGCTGCCTGCAATGATGTCCCCTTTCTACAAGGGACACTGTGAGCAGGAATGATGTCTGAGAGCAGAATTCTCGCAGTCTTTCCACTGAATTCTCTGTCCCTGTCCTTTGCCTGGCTCTCTGTTGCAGATGGAATCTGCTGGTGCCATTCTCAGCTTGAAGCCCGCGTTGGATGCAAGCAGATGCTCCCAGGTGTGTTCAGCAGCTGTTGCTCAGTGTTGATGCAAAGCTTTTGTGTTCCTCATGGAAGCAAGGAGCCATTGTCACACTGCAGGGGCTCATGGCATCAAGGAGACACTTGTGACACTACAGAACCTCCTAGAAACAAGGCTCCATGGTGACACCGTGGGGAATCATGGAACCACATGGAAATGTGTTCCTCATGAGACACAGCAGGGCCTTGTTGGAACCAAAGACACCTCTGCAAAAAGCAGGGTAGCTCACAGAACCAAGGAGTCCATTGTTACAATCGAAAACCTATGGAAGCAAGGGGCCATTGTGACACAGTGGGGCCACATGGAAGCCAAGGAGCCATTGTGACCCAGTGGGGCCTCATGGAATCAAGGAGACCATGGTGACACAGGTGATGCACATGAAGCCAAGGAGCCATTGTGACACAGTGGGGCCTCATGGAATCAAGGAGACCATGGTGACACAGGTGATGCACATGAAGCCAAGGAGCCATTGTGACCCAGTGGGGCCTCATGGAATCAAGGAGACCATGGTGACACAGGTGATGCACATGAAGCCAAGGAGCCATTGTGACCCAGTGGGGCCTCATGGAATCAAGGACAGGTGATGCACATGAAGCCAAGGAGCCATTGTGACCCAGTGGGGCCTCATGGAATCAAGGAGACCATGGTGACACAGGTGATGCACATGAAGCCAAGGAGCCATTGTGACCCAGCGGGGCTTCTTCCCTTCAGCTCTGCAGCTGGCTGTCCCACACCGAGGCACCATGTGCCAAGTGCTCTCCTCAGGGCTCTGCCTGCACACAGGCCCAGAGAAGTTTTCCTGTTTGTAAGGAAAGAATGGAAAAGCCTGAGCAGCTTTCCTAAACAACAAACCCCACATGCTGAGTCCAGGCTGTCTGCAATGATGTCCCCTTTCTACAAGGGATACTGTGAGCAGGAATGATGTCTGGGAGCAGAATTCTCGCAGTCTTTCCACGGAATTCTCTGTCCCTGTCCTTTGCCTGGCTCTCTGTTGCAGATGGAATCTGCTGCTGCCATTCTCCACTTGAAGCCCACTTTTGATGCAAGCAGATGCTCCCAGGTGTGTTCAGCAGCTGTTGCTCAGTGTTGATGCAAAGCTTTTGTGTTCCTCATGGAAGCAAGGAGCCATTGTGACACTGCAGGGGCTCATGGCATCAAGGAGACAATTGTGACACTACAGAACCTCCTAGAAACAAGGCTCCATGGTGACACCGTGGGGAATCATGGAACCACATGGAAATGTGTTCCTCATGAGACACAGCAGGGCCTTGTTGGAACCAAAGACACCTCTGCAAAAAGCAGGGTAGCTCACAGAACCAAGGAGTCCATTGTTACAATAGAGAACCTATGGAAGTAAGGGGCCATTGTGACACAGTGGGGCCACATGGAAGCCAAAGAGCCATTGTGACACAGTGGGGCCTCATGGAATCAAGGACAGGGGATGCACATGAAGCCAAGGAGCCATTGTGACCCAGTGGGGCCTCATGGAATCAAGGAGACCATGGTGACACAGGTGATGCACATGAAGCCAAAGAGCCATTGTGACACAGCAGGGTTTCTTCCCTTCAGCTCTGCAGCTGGCTGTCCCACACCGAGGCGCCATTTGCCAAGTGCTCTCCTCAGGGCTCTGCCTGCACACAGGCCCAGAGAAGTTTTCCTGTTTGTAAGGAAAGAATGAAAAAGCCTGAGCAGGTTCCCTAGACAACCAAACCCACATGCTGAGTCCAGGCTGCCTGCAATGATGTCCCCTTTCTACAAGGGACACTGTGAGCAGGAATGATGTCTGAGAGCAGAATTCTCGCAGTCTTTCCACTGAATTCTCTGTCCCTGTCCTTTGCCTGGCTCTCTGTTGCAGATGGAAGCTGCTGGTGCCATTCTCAGCTTGAAGCCCTGGTTTGATGCAAGCAGATGCTCCCAGGTGTGTTCAGCAGCTCTTGCACAGTGTTGATGCAAAGCTTTTGTGTTCCTCATGGAAGCAAGGAGCCATTGTGACACTGCAGGGGCTCATGGCATCAAGGAGACAATTGTGACAGTACAGAACCTCCTAGAAACAAGGCTCCATGGTGACACCGTGGGGAATCATGGAACCACATGGAAATGTGTTCCTCATGAGACACAGCAGGGCCTTGTTGGAACCAAAGACACCTCTGCAAAAAGCAGGGTAGCTCACAGAACCAAGGAGTCCATTGTTACAATAGAAAACGTAGGGAAGCAAGGGGCCATTGTGACACAGTGGGGCCACATGGAAGCCAAAGAGCCATTGTGACCCAGTGGGGCCTCATGGAATCAAGGAGACCATTGTGACACAGGTGATGCACATGAAGCCAAGGAGCCATTGTGACCCAGTGGGGCCTCATGGAATCAAGGACAGGGGACGCACATGAAGCCAAGGAGCCATTTTGACACAGTGGCGCCTGATGGAATCAAGGAGACCATGGTGACACAAGTGATGCACATGAAGCCAAGGAGCCATTGTGACACAGTGGGGCCTCATGGAATCAAGGAGACCATTGTGACACAGGTGATGCACATGAAGCCAAGGAGCCATTGTGACCCAGTAGGGCCTCATGGAATCAAGGAGACCATGGTGACACAGGTGATGCACATGAAGCCAAGGAGCCATTGTGACACACCGGGGCTTCTTCCCTTCAGCTCTGCAGCTGGCTGTCCCACACCGAGGCGCCATGTGCCAAGTGTTCTCCTCAGGGCTCTGCCTGCACACAGGCCCAGAGAAGTTTTCCTGTTTGTAAGGTTAAGAATGGAAAAGCCTGAGCAGGTTTCCTAAACAACAAACCCCACATGCTGAGTCCAGGCTGCCTGCAATGATGTCCCCTTTCTACAAGGGACACTGTGAGCAGGAATGATGTCTGGGAGCAGAATTCTCGCAGTCTTTCCACGGAATTCTCTGTCCCTGTCCTTTGCCTGGCTCTCTGTTGCAGATGGAATCTGCTGCTGCCATTCTCCACTTGAAGCCCACGTTTGATGCAAGCAGATGCTCCCAGGTGTGTTCAGCAGCTCTTGCACAGTGTTGATGCCAATCTTTTGTGTTCCTCATGGAAGCAGGGAGCCATTGTGACACTGCAGGGGCTCATGGCATCAAGGAGACAATTGTGACAGTACAGAACCTCCTAGAAACAAGGCTCCATGGTGACACCGTGGGGAATCATGGAACCACATGGAAATGTGTTCCTCATGAGACACAGCAGGGCCTTGTTGGAACCAAAGACACCTCTGCAAAAAGCAGGGTAGCTCACAGAACCAAGGAGTCCATTGTTACAATAGAAAACCGATGGAAGCAAGGAGCCATTGTGACACAGGTGATGCACATGAAGACAAGGAGCCATTGTGACAAAGTGGGGCCTCATGGAATCAAGGAGACCATGGTGACACAGGTGATGCACATGAAGCCAAGGAGCCATTGTGACCCAGTGGGGCCTCATGGAATCAAGGAGACCATGGTGACACAGGTGATGCACATGAAGCCAAGGAGCCATTGTGACACAGTGGGGCCTTATGGAATCAAGGAGACCATGGTGACACAGGTGATGCACATGAGGCCAAGGAGCCATTGTGACCCAGTGGGGCCTCATGGAATCAAGGAGACCATGGTGACACAGGTGATGCACATGAAGTCAAGGAGCCATTGTGACCCAGTGCGGCCTCATGGAATCAAGGAGACCATGGTGACACAGGTGATGCACATGAAGCCAAGGAGCCATTGTGACACAGTGGGGCCTCATGGAATCAAGGAGACCATGGTGACACAGGTGATGCACATGAAGCCAAGGAGCCATTGTGACACAGCGGGGCTTCTTCCCTTCAGCTCTGCAGCTGGCTGTCCCACACCGAGGCGCCATGTGCCAAGTGTTCTCCTCAGGGCTCTGCCTGCACACAGGCCCAGAGAAGTTTTCCTGTTTGTAAGGAAAGAATGGAAAAGCCTGAGCAGCTTTCCTAAGCAACAAACCCCACAGGCTGAGTCCAGGCTGCCTGCAATGATGTCCCCTTTCTACAAGGGACACTGTGAGCAGGAATGATCTCTGAGAGCAGAATTCTCGCAGTCTTTCCACTGAATTCTCTGTCCCTGTCCTTTGCCTGGCTCTCTGTTGCAGATGGAAGCTGCTGCTGCCATTCTCAGCTTGAAGCCCGCGTTGGATGCAAGCAGATGCTCCCAGGTGTGTTCAGCAGCTGTTGCTCAGTGTTGATGCAAAGCTTTTGTGTTCCTCATGGAAGCAAGGAGCCATTGTGACACTGCAGGGGCTCATGGAATCAAGGAGACACTTGTGACAGTACAGAACCTCCTAGAAACAAGGCTCCATGGTGACACCGTGGGGAATCATGGAACCACATGGAAATGTGTTCCTCATGAGACACAGCAGGGCCTTGTTGGAACCAAAGACACCTCTGCAAAAAGCAGGGTAGCTCACAGAACCAAGGAGTCCATTGTTACAATCGAAAACCTATGGAAGTAAGGGGCCATTGTGACACAGTGGGGCCACATGGAAGCCAAGGAGCCATTGTGACCCAGTGGGGCCTCATGGAATCAAGGAGACCATGGTGACACAGGTGATGCACATGAAGCCAAGGAGCCATTGTGACACAGTGGGGCCTCATGGAATCAAGGAGACCATGGTGACACAGGTGATGCACATGAAGCCAAGGAGCCATTGTGACCCAGTGGGGCCTCATGGAATCAAGGAGACTATTGTGACACAGGTGATGCACATGAAGCCAAGGAGCCATTGTGACACAGTGGGGCCTCATGGAATCATGGACAGGTGATGCACATGAAGCCAAGGAGCCATTGTGACACAGTGGGGCCTCATGGAATCCAGGAGACCATTGTGACACAGGTGATGTACATGAAGCCAAGGAGCCATTGTGACCCAGTGGGGCCTCATGGAATCAAGGAGACCATGGTGACACAGGTGATGCACATGAAGCCAAGGAGCCATTGTGACCCAGTGGGGCCTCATGGAATCAAGGAGGCCATGGTGATACAGGTGATGCACATGAAGCAAAGGAGCCATTGTGACACAGCGGGGCTTCTTCCCTTCAGCTCTGCAGCTGGCTGTCCCACACCGAGGCACCATGTGCCAAGTGTTCTCCTCAGGGCTCTGCCTGCACACAGGCCCAGAGAAGTTTTCCTGTTTGTAAGGAAAGAATGGAAAAGCCTGAGCAGGTTTCCTAAACAACAAACCCCACATGCTGAGTCCAGGCTGCCTGCAATGATGTCCCCTTTCTACAAGGGACACTGTGAGCAGGAATGATGTCTGAGAGCAGAATTCTCGCAGTCTTTCCACTGAATTCTCTGTCCCTGTCCTTTGCCTGGCTCTCTGTTGCAGATGGAATCTGCTGGTGCCATTCTCAGCTTGAAGCCCGCGTTGGATGCAAGCAGATGCTCCCAGGTGTGTTCAGCAGCTGTTGCTCAGTGTTGATGCAAAGCTTTTGTGTTCCTCATGGAAGCAAGGAGCCATTGTGACACTGCAGGGGCTCATGGCATCAAGGAGACACTTGTGACAGTACAGAACCTCCTAGAAACAAGGCTCCATGGTGACACCGTGGGGAATCATGGAACCACATGGAAATGTGTTCCTGATGAGACACAGCAGGGCCTTGTTGGAACCAAAGACACCTCTGCAAAAAGCAGGGTAGCTCACAGAACCAAGGAGTCCATTGTTACAATAGAGAACCTATGGAAGTAAGGGGCCATTGTGACACAGTGGGGCCACATGGAAGCCAAAGAGCCATTGTGACCCAGTGGGGCCTCATGGAATCAAGGAGACCATGGTGACACAGGTGATGCACATGAAGCCAAGGAGCCATTGTGACCCAGTGGGGCCTCATGGAATCAAGGACAGGGGACGCACATGAAGCCATGGAGCCATTGTGACCCAGTGGGTCCTCATGGAATCAAGGAGACCATTGTGACACAGGTGATGCACATGAAGCCAAGGAGCCATTGTGACACAGTGGGGCCTCATGGAATCAAGGACAGGGGACTCACATGAAGCCAAGGAGCCATTTTGACACAGTGGGGCCTCATGGAATCAAGGAGACCATGGTGACACAGGTGATGCACATGAAGCCAAGGAGCCATTGTGACCCAGTGGGGCCTCATGGAATCAAGGAGACCATGGTGACACAGGTGATGCACATGAAGCCAAGGAGCCATTGTGACCCAGTGGGGCCTCATGGAATCAAGGAGACCATGGTGACACAGGTGATGCACATGAAGCCAAGGAGCCATTGTGACACAGCGGGGCTTCTTCCCTTCAGCTCTGCAGCTGGCTGTCCCACACCGAGGCACCATGTGCCAAGTGTTCTCCTCAGGGCTCTGCCTGCACACAGGCCCAGAGAAGTTTTCCTGTTTGTAAGGAAAGAATGGAAAAGCCTGAGCAGCTTTCCTAAACAACAAACCCTACATGCTCAGTCGAGGCTGCCTGCAATGATGTCCCCTTTCTACAAGGGACATTGTGAGCAGGAATGATGTCTGGGAGCAGAATTCTCGCAGTCTTTCCACGGAATTCTCTGTCCCTGTCCTTTGCCTGGCTCTCTGTTGCAGATGGAAGCTGCTGCTGCCATTCTCAGTTTGAAGCCCTGATTTGATGCAAGCAGATGCTCCCAGGTGTGTTCAGCAGCTGTTGCTCAGTGTTGATGCAAAGCTTTTGTGTTCCTCATGGAAGCAAGGAGCCATTGTGACACTGCAGGGGCTCATGGCATCAAGGAGACAATCGTGACAGTACAGAACCTCCTAGAAACAAGGCTCCATGGTGACACCGTGGGGAATCATGGAACCACATGGAAATGTGTTCCTCATGAGACGCAGCAGGGCCTTGTTGGAAGCAAAGACACCTCTGCAAAAAGCAGGGTAGCTCACAGAACCAAGGAGTCCATTGTTACAATAGAAAACCTATGGAAGCAAGGAGCCATTGTGACACAGTGGGGCCACATGGAAGCCAAGGAGCCATTGTGACCCAGTGGGGCCACATGGAAGCCAAGGAGACCATGGTGACACAGGTGATGCACATGAAGCCAAGGAGCCATTGTGACACAGTGGGGCCTCATGGAATCAAGGAGACCAGGGTGACACAGGTGATGCACATGAAGCCAAGGAGCCATTGTGACACAGTAGGGCCTCATGGAATCAAGGAGACCATGGTGACACAGGTGATGCACATGAAGCCAAGGAGCCATTGTGACACAGTGGGGCTTCTTCCCTTCAGCTCTGCAGCTGGCTGTCCCAGACCGAGGCACCATGTGCCAACTGCTCTCCTCAGGGCTCTGCCTGCACACAGGCCCAGAGAAGTTTTCCTGTTTGTAAGGTTAAGAATGAAAAAGCCTGAGCAGGTGGCCTAGACAACCAACCCCACATGCTGAGTCCAGGCTGCCTGCAATGATGTCCCCTTTCTACAAGGGATACTGTGAGCAGGAATGATGTCTGGGAGCAGAATTCTCGCAGTCTTTCCACTGAATTCTCTGTCCCTGTCCTTTGCCTGGCTCTCTGTTGCAGATGGAAGCTGCTGGTGCCATTCTCTGCTTGAAGCCCTGGTTTGATGCAAGCAGATGCTCCCAGGTGTGTTCAGCAGCTGTTGCTCAGTGTTGATGCAAAGCTTTTGTGTTCCTCATGGAAGCAAGGAGCCATTGTGACACTGCAGGGGCTCATGGCATCAAGGAGACACTTGTGACAGTACAGAACCTCCTAGAAACAAGGCTCCATGGTGACACCGTGGGGAATCATGGAACCACATGGAAATGTGTTCCTCATGAGACACAGCAGGGCCTTGTTGGAACCAAAGACACCTCTGCAAAAAGCAGGGTAGCTCACAGAACCAAGGAGTCCATTGTTACAATAGAAAACCTATGGAAGCAATGAGCCATTGTGACACAGTGGGGCCACATGGAAGCCAAGGAGCCATTGTGACCCAGTGGGGCCTCATGGAATCAAGGAGACCATTGTGATACAGGTGATGCTCATGAAGCCAAGGAGCCATTGTGACCCAGTGGGGCCTCATGGAATCAAGGACAGGTGACGCACATGAAGCCAAGGAGCCATTTTGACACAGTGGGGCCTCATGGAATCAAGGAGACCATGGTGACACAGGTGATGCACATGAAGCCAAGGAGCCATTGTGACCCAGTGGGGCCTCATGGAATCAAGGAGACCATGGTGACACAGGTGATGCACATGAAGACAAGGAGCCATTGTGACAAAGTGGGGCCTCATGGAATCAAGGAGACCATGGTGACACAGGTGATGCACATGAAGCCAAGGAGCCATTGTGACACAGCGGGGCTTCTTCCCTTCAGCTCTGCAGCTGGCTGTCCCACACCGAGGCACCATGTGCCAAGTGTTCTCCTCAGGGCTCTGCCTGCACACAGGCCCAGAGAAGTTTTCCTGTTTGTAAGGAAAGAATGGAAAAGCCTGAGCAGCTTTCCTAAGCAACAAACCCCACAGGCTGAGTCCAGGCTGCCTGCAATGATGTCCCCTTTCTACAAGGGACACTGTGAGCAGGAATGATCTCTGAGAGCAGAATTCTCGCAGTCTTTCCACTGAATTCTCTGTCCCTGTCCTTTGCCTGGCTCTCTGTTGCAGATGGAAGCTGCTGCTGCCATTCTCAGCTTGAAGCCCGCGTTGGATGCAAGCAGATGCTCCCAGGTGTGTTCAGCAGCTGTTGCTCAGTGTTGATGCAAAGCTTTTGTGTTCCTCATGGAAGCAAGGAGCCATTGTGACACTGCAGGGGCTCATGGCATCAAGGAGACACTTGTGACAGTACAGAACCTCCTAGAAACAAGGCTCCATGGTGACACCGTGGGGAATCATGGAACCACATGGAAATGTGTTCCTCATGAGACACAGCAGGGCCTTGTTGGAACCAAAGACACCTCTGCAAAAAGCAGGGTAGCTCACAGAACCAAGGAGTCCATTGTTACAATAGAAAACCTATGGAAGTAAGGGGCCATTGTGACACAGTGGGGCCACATGGAAGCCAAGGAGCCATTGTGACCCAGTGGGGCCTCATGGAATCAAGGAGACCATGGTGACACAGGTGATGCACATGAAGCCAAGGAGCCATTGTGACACAGTGGGGCCTCATGGAATCAAGGAGACCATGGTGACACAGGTGATGCACATGAAGCCAAGGAGCCATTGTGACCCAGTGGGGCCTCATGGAATCAAGGAGACTATTGTGACACAGGTGATGCACATGAAGCCAAGGAGCCATTGTGACACAGTGGGGCCTCATGGAATCATGGACAGGTGATGCACATGAAGCCAAGGAGCCATTGTGACACAGTGGGGCCTCATGGAATCCAGGAGACCATTGTGACACAGGTGATGTACATGAAGCCAAGGAGCCATTGTGACCCAGTGGGGCCTCATGGAATCAAGGAGACCATGGTGACACAGGTGATGCACATGAAGCCAAGGAGCCATTGTGACCCAGTGGGGCCTCATGGAATCAAGGAGGCCATGGTGATACAGGTGATGCACATGAAGCAAAGGAGCCATTGTGACACAGCGGGGCTTCTTCCCTTCAGCTCTGCAGCTGGCTGTCCCACACCGAGGCACCATGTGCCAAGTGTTCTCCTCAGGGCTCTGCCTGCACACAGGCCCAGAGAAGTTTTCCTGTTTGTAAGGAAAGAATGGAAAAGCCTGAGCAGGTTTCCTAAACAACAAACCCCACATGCTGAGTCCAGGCTGCCTGCAATGATGTCCCCTTTCTACAAGGGACACTGTGAGCAGGAATGATGTCTGGGAGCAGAATTCTCGCAGTCTTTCCACTGAATTCTCTGTCCCTGTCCTTTGCCTGGCTCTCTGTTGCAGATGGAATCTGCTGGTGCCATTCTCAGCTTGAAGCCCGCGTTGGATGCAAGCAGATGCTCCCAGGTGTGTTCAGCAGCTGTTGCTCAGTGTTGATGCAAAGCTTTTGTGTTCCTCATGGAAGCAAGGAGCCATTGTGACACTGCAGGGGCTCATGGCATCAAGGAGACACTTGTGACAGTACAGAACCTCCTAGAAACAAGGCTCCATGGTGACACCGTGGGGAATCATGGAACCACATGGAAATGTGTTCCTGATGAGACACAGCAGGGCCTTGTTGGAACCAAAGACACCTCTGCAAAAAGCAGGGTAGCTCACAGAACCAAGGAGTCCATTGTTACAATAGAGAACCTATGGAAGTAAGGGGCCATTGTGACACAGTGGGGCCACATGGAAGCCAAAGAGCCATTGTGACCCAGTGGGGCCTCATGGAATCAAGGAGACCATGGTGACACAGGTGATGCACATGAAGCCAAGGAGCCATTGTGACCCAGTGGGGCCTCATGGAATCAAGGACAGGGGACGCACATGAAGCCAAGGAGCCATTGTGACCCAGTGGGGCCTCATGGAATCAAGGAGACCATTGTGACACAGGTGATGCACATGAAGCCAAGGAGCCATTGTGACACAGTGGGGCCTCATGGAATCAAGGACAGGGGACTCACATGAAGCCAAGGAGCCATTTTGACACAGTGGGGCCTCATGGAATCAAGGAGACCATGGTGACACAGGTGATGCACATGAAGCAAAGGAGCCATTGTGACACAGTGGGGCCTCATGGAATCAAGGAGACCATGGTGACACAGGTGATGCACATGAAGCCAAGGAGCCATTGTGACCCAGTGGGGCCTCATGGAATCAAGGAGACCATGGTGACACAGGTGATGCACATGAAGCCAAGGAGCCATTGTGACACAGCGGGGCTTCTTCCCTTCAGCTCTGCAGCTGGCTGTCCCACACCGAGGCACCATGTGCCAAGTGTTCTCCTCAGGGCTCTGCCTGCACACAGGCCCAGAGAAGTTTTCCTGTTTGTAAGGAAAGAATGGAAAAGCCTGAGCAGGTTTCCTAAACAACAAACCCTACATGCTCAGTCGAGGCTGCCTGCAATGATGTCCCCTTTCTACAAGGGACATTGTGAGCAGGAATGATGTCTGGGAGCAGAATTCTCGCAGTCTTTCCACGGAATTCTCTGTCCCTGTCCTTTGCCTGGCTCTCTGTTGCAGATGGAAGCTGCTGCTGCCATTCTCAGTTTGAAGCCCTGATTTGATGCAAGCAGATGCTCCCAGGTGTGTTCAGCAGCTGTTGCTCAGTGTTGATGCAAAGCTTTTGTGTTCCTCATGGAAGCAAGGAGCCATTGTGACACTGCAGGGGCTCATGGCATCAAGGAGACAATCGTGACAGTACAGAACCTCCTAGAAACAAGGCTCCATGGTGACACCGTGGGGAATCATGGAACCACATGGAAATGTGTTCCTCATGAGATGCAGCAGGGCCTTGTTGGAACCAAAGACACCTCTGCCAAAAGCAGGGTAGCTCACAGAACCAAGGAGTCCATTGTTACAATAGAAAACCTATGGAAGCAAGGAGCCATTGTGACACAGTGGGGCCACATGGAAGCCAAGGAGCCATTGTGACCCAGTGGGGCCTGATGGAATCAAGGAGACCATGGTGACACAGGTGATGCACATGAGGCCAAGGAGCCATTGTGACCCAGTGGGGCCTCATGGAATCAAGGAGACCATGGTGACACAAGTGATGCACATGAAGCCAGGGAGCCATTGTGACCCAGTGGGGCCTCATGGAATCAAGGAGACCATGGTGACACAGGTGATGCACATGAAGCCAAGGAGCCATTGTGACACAGCGGGGCTTCTTCCCTTCAGCTCTGCAGCTGGCTGTCCCAGCCCGAGGCACCATGTGCCAAGTGCTCTCCTCAGGGCTCTGCCTGCACACAGGCCCAGAGAAGTTTTCCTGTTTGTAAGGTTAAGAATGAAAAAGCCTGAGCAGGTGGCCTAGACAACCAACCCCACATGCTGAGTCCAGGCTGCCTGCAATGATGTCCCCTTTCTACAAGGGATACTGTGAGCAGGAATGATGTCTGGGAGCAGAATTCTCGCAGTCTTTCCACTGAATTCTCTGTCCCTGTCCTTTGCCTGGCTCTCTGTTGCAGATGGAAGCTGCTGGTGCCATTCTCAGCTTGAAGCCCGCGTTGGATGCAAGCAGATGCTCCCAGGTGTGTTCAGCAGCTGTTGCTCAGTGTTGATGCAAAGCTTTTGTGTTCCTCATGGAAGCAAGGAGCCATTGTGACACTGCAGGGGCTCATGGCATCAAGGAGACAATTGTGACAGTACAGAACCTCCTAGAAACAAGGCTCCATGGTGACACCGTGGGGAATCATGGAACCACATGGAAATGTGTTCCTCATGAGACACAGCAGGGCCTTGTTGGAACCAAAGACACCTCTGCAAAAAGCAGGGTAGCTCACAGAACCAAGGAGTCCATTGTTACAATAGAAAACCTATGGAAGCAATGAGCCATTGTGACACAGTGAGGCCACATGGAAGCCAAGGAGCCATTGTGACCCAGTGGGGCCTCATGGAATCAAGGAGACCATTGTGATACAGGTGATGCTCATGAAGCCAAGGAGCCATTGTGACACAGTGGGGCCTCATGGAATCAAGGACAGGTGACGCACATGAAGCCAAGGAGCCATTGTGACCCAGTGGGGCCTCATGGAATCAAGGAGACCATGGTGACACAGGTGATGCACATGAAGCCAAGGAGCCATTGTGACCCAGTGGGGCCTCATGGAATCAAGGAGACCATGGTGACACAGGTGATGCACATGAAGCCAAGGAGCCATTGTGACCCAGTGGGGCCTCATGGAATCAAGGAGACCATGGTGACACAGGTGATGCACATGAAGCCAAGGTGCCATTGTGACACAGTGCGGCCTCATGGAATCAAGGAGACCATGGTGACACAGGTGATGCACATGAAGCCAAGGAGCCATTGTGACACAGCGGGGCTTCTTCCCTTCAGCTCTGCAGCTGGCTGTCCCACACCGAGGCACCATGTGCCAAGTGTTCTCCTCAGGGCTCTGCCTGCACACAGGCCCAGAGAAGTTTTCCTGTTTGTAAGGAAAGAAATGAAAAGCCTGAGCAGCTTTCCTAAACAACAAACCCTACATGCTCAGTCGAGGCTGCCTGCAATGATGTCCCCTTTCTAAAGGGACACTGTGAGCAGGAATGATGTCTGGGAGCAGAATTCTCGCAGTCTTTCCACTGAATTCTCTGTCCCTGTCCTTTGCCTGGCTCTCTGTTGCAGATGGAAGCTGCTGCTGCCATTCTCAGCTTGAAGCCCTGATTTGGTGCAAGCAGATGCTCCCAGGTGTGTTCAGCAGCTGTTGCTGTGTTGATGCAAAGCTTTTGTGTTCCTCATGGAAGCAAGGAGCCATTGTGACACTGCAGGGGCTCATGGCATCAAGGAGACACTTGTGACAGTACAGAACCTCCTAGAAACAAGGCTCCATGGTGACACCGTGGGGAATCATGGAACCACATGGAAATGTGTTCCTCATGAGACGCAGCAGGGCCTTGTTGGAACCAAAGACACATCTGCAAAAAGCAGGGTAGCTCACAGAACCAAGGAGTCCATTGTTACAATAGAAAACCTATGGAAGAAAGGGGCCATTGTGACCCAGTGGGGCCACATGGAAGCCAAGGAGCCATTGTGACCCAGTGGGGGCTCATGGAATCAAGGAGACCATGGTGACACAGGTGATGCACATGAAGCCAAGGAGCCATTGTGACCCAGTGGGGCCTCATGGAATCAAGGACAGAGGACGCACATGAAGCCAAGGAGCCATTTTGACCCAGTGGGGCCTCATGGAATCAAGGAGACCATTGTGACACAGGTGATGCACATGAAGCCAAGGAGCCATTGTGACACAGCGGGGCTTCTTCCCTTCAGCTCTGCAGCTGGCTGTCCCACACCGAGGCACCATGTGCCAAGTGCTCTCCTCAGGGCTCTGCCTGCACACAGGCCCAGAGAAGTTTTCCTGTTTGTAAGGAAAGAATGGAAAAGCCTGAGCAGCTTTCCTAAACAACAAACCCCACATGCTCAGTCCAGGCTGCCTGCAATGATGTCCCCTTTCTACAAGGGACACTGTGAGCAGGAATGATGTCTGAGAGCAGAATTCTCGCAGTCTTTCCACTGAATTCTCTGTCCCTGTCCTTTGCCTGGCTCTCTGTTGCAGATGGAATCTGCTGGTGCCATTCTCAGCTTGAAGCCCGCGTTGGATGCAAGCAGATGCTCCCAGGTGTGTTCAGCAGCTGTTGCTCAGTGTTGATGCAAAGCTTTTGTGTTCCTCATGGAAGCAAGGAGCCATTGTGACACTGCAGGGGCTCATGGCATCAAGGAGACAATTGTGACAGTACAGAACCTCCTAGAAACAAGGCTCCATGGTGACACCGTGGGGAATCATGGAACCACATGGAAATGTGTTCCTCATGAGACACAGCAGGGCCTTGTTGGAACCAAAGACACCTCTGCAAAAAGCAGGGTAGCTCACAGAACCAAGGAGTCCATTGTTACAATCGAAAACCTATGGAAGCAAGGGGCCATTGTGACACAGTGGGGCCACATGGAAGCCAAGGAGCCATTGTGACCCAGTGGGGCCTCATGGAATCAAGGAGACCATGGTGACACAGGTGATGCACATGAAGCCAAGGAGCCATTGTGACCCAGTGGGGCCTCATGGAATCAAGGAGACCATGGTGACACAGGTGATGCACATGAAGCCAAGGAGCCATTGTGACCCAGTGGGGCCTCATGGAATCAAGGAGACCATGGTGACACAGGTGATGCACATGAAGCCAAGGAGCCATTGTGACCCAGTGGGGCCTCATGGAATCAAGGACAGGTGATGCACATGAAGCCAAGGAGCCATTGTGACACAGTGAGGCCTCATGGAATCAAGGAGACCATGGTGACACAGGTGATGCACATGAAGCCAAGGAGCCATTGTGACACAGCGGGGCTTCTTCCCTTCAGCTCTGCAGCTGGCTGTCCCACACCGAGGCACCATGTGCCAAGTGCTCTCCTCAGGGCTCTGCCTGCACACAGGCCCAGAGAAGTTTTCCTGTTTGTAAGGAAAGAATGGAAAAGCCTGAGCAGCTTTCCTAAACAACAAACCCCACATGCTGAGTCCAGGCTGTCTGCAATGATGTCCCCTTTCTACAAGGGATACTGTGAGCAGGAATGATGTCTGGGAGCAGAATTCTCGCAGTCTTTCCACTGAATTCTCTGTCCCTTTCCTTTGCCTGGCTCTCTGTTGCAGATGGAAGCTGCTGCTGCCATTCTCTGCTTGAAGCCCTCGTTTGATGCAAGCAGATGCTCCCAGGTGTGTTCAGCAGCTGTTGCTCAGTGTTGATGCAAACCTTTTGTGTTCTTCATGGAAGCAAGGAGCCATTGTGACACTGCAGGGGCTCATGGCATCAAGGAGACAATTGTGACACTACAGAACCTCCTAGAAACAAGGCTCCCTGGTGACACCGTGGGGAATCATGGAACCACATGGAAATGTGTTCCTCATGAGACACAGCAGGGCCTTGTTGGAACCAAAGACACCTCTGCAAAAAGCAGGGTAGCTCACAGAACCAAGGAGTCCATTGTTACAATAGAGAACCTATGGAAGTAAGGGGCCATTGTGACACAGTGGGGCCACATGGAAGCCAAAGAGCCATTGTGACCCAGTGGGGCCACATGGAAGCCAAGGAGACCATGGTGACACAGGTGATGCACATGAAGCCAAGGAGCCATTGTGACACAGTGGGGCCTCATGGAATCAAGGAGACCATGGTGACACAGGTGATGCACATGAAGCCAAGGAGCCATTGTGACACAGTGGGGCCTCATGGAATCAAGGAGACCATGGTGACACAGATGATGCACATGAAGCCAAGGAGCCATTGTGACACAGCGGGGCTTCTTCCCTTCAGCTCTGCAGCTGGCTTTCCCAGCCCGAGGCACCATGTGCCAAGTGCTCTCCTCAGGGCTCTGCCTGCACACAGGCCCAGAGAAGTTTTCTTGTTTGTAAGGAAAGAATGGAAAAGCCTGAGCAGCTTTCCTAAACAACAAACCCCACATGCTGAGTCCAGGCTGCCTGCAATGATGTCCCCTTTCTACAAGGGACACTGTGAGCAGGAATGATGTCTGGGAGCAGAATTCTCGCAGTCTTTCCACGGAATTCTCTGTCCCTGTCCTTTGCCTGGCTCTCTGTTGCAGATGGAATCTGCTGCTGCCATTCTCTGCTTGAAGCCCTCTTTTGATGCAAGCAGATGCTCCCAGGTGTGTTCAGCAGCTGTTGCTTAGTGTTGATGCAAAGCTTTTGCGTTCCTCATGGAAGCAAGGAGCCATTGTGACACTGCAGGGGCTCATGGCATCAAGGAGACAATTGTGACAGTACAGAACCTCCTAGAAACAAGGCTCCATGGTGACACCGTGGGGAACCATGGAACCACATGGAAATGTGTTCCTCATGAGACACAGCAGGGCCTTGTTGGAACCAAAGACACCTCTGCAAAAAGCAGGGTAGCTCACAGAACCAAGGAGTCCATTGTTACAATAGAGAACCTATGGAAGTAAGGGGCCATTGTGACACAGTGGGGCCACATGGAAGCCAAAGAGCCATTGTGACCCAGTGGGGCCACATGGAAGCCAAGGAGACCATGGTGACACAGGTGATGCACATGAAGCCAAGGAGCCATTGTGACACAGTGGGGCCTCATGGAATCAAGGAGACCAGGGTGACACAGGTGATGCACATGAAGCCAAGGAGCCATTGTGACACAGTAGGGCCTCATGGAATCAAGGAGACCATGGTGACACAGGTGATGCACATGAAGCCAAGGAGCCATTGTGACACAGTGGGGCTTCTTCCCTTCAGCTCTGCAGCTGGCTGTCCCAGACCGAGGCACCATGTGCCAACTGCTCTCCTCAGGGCTCTGCCTGCACACAGGCCCAGAGAAGTTTTCCTGTTTGTAAGGTTAAGAATGAAAAAGCCTGAGCAGGTGGCCTAGACAACCAACCCCACATGCTGAGTCCAGGCTGCCTGCAATGATGTCCCCTTTCTACAAGGGATACTGTGAGCAGGAATGATGTCTGGGAGCAGAATTCTCGCAGTCTTTCCACTGAATTCTCTGTCCCTGTCCTTTGCCTGGCTCTCTGTTGCAGATGGAAGCTGCTGGTGCCATTCTCAGCTTGAAGCCCTGGTTTGATGCAAGCAGATGCTCCCAGGTGTGTTCAGCAGCTGTTGCTCAGTGTTGATGCAAAGCTTTTGTGTTCCTCATGGAAGCAAGGAGCCATTGTGACACTGCAGGGGCTCATGGCATCAAGGAGACAATTGTGACAGTACAGAACCTCCTAGAAACAAGGCTCCATGGTGACACCGTGGGGAATCATGGAACCACATGGAAATGTGTTCCTCATGAGACACAGCAGGGCCTTGTTGGAACCAAAGACACCTCTGCAAAAAGCAGGGTAGCTCACAGAACCAAGGAGTCCATTGTTACAATAGAAAACCTATGGAAGCAATGAGCCATTGTGACACAGTGGGGCCACATGGAAGCCAAGGAGCCATTGTGACCCAGTGGGGCCTCATGGAATCAAGGAGACCATTGTGATACAGATGATGCTCATGAAGCCAAGGAGCCATTGTGACACAGTGGGGCCTCATGGAATCAAGGACAGGTGACGCACATGAAGCCAAGGAGCCATTTTGACACAGTGGGGCCTCATGGAATCAAGGAGACCATGGTGACACAGGTGATGCACATGAAGCCAAGGAGCCATTGTGACCCAGTGGGGCCTCATGGAATCAAGGAGACCATGGTGACACAGGTGATGCATATGAAGACAAGGAGCCATTGTGACAAAGTGGGGCCTCATGGAGTCAAGGAGACCATGGTGACACAGGTGATGCACATGAAGCCAAGGAGCCATTGTGACCCAGTGGGGCCTCATGGAATCAAGGAGACCATGGTGACACAGGTGATGCACATGAAGCCAAGGAGCCATTGTGACACAGTGGGGCCTCATGGAATCAAGGAGACCATGGTGACACAGGTGATGCACATGAAGCCAAGGAGCCATTGTGACCCAGTGGGGCCTCATGGAATCAAGGAGACCATGGTGACACAGGTGATGCACATGAAGCCAAGGAGCCATTGTGACACAGTGCGGCCTCATGGAATCAAGGAGACCATGGTGACACAGGTGATGCACATGAAGCCAAGGAGCCATTGTGACACAGCGGGGCTTCTTCCCTTCAGCTCTGCAGCTGGCTGTCCCACACCGAGGCACCATGTGCCAAGTGTTCTCCTCAGGGCTCTGCCTGCACACAGGCCCAGAGAAGTTTTCCTGTTTGTAAGGAAAGAAATGAAAAGCCTGAGCAGCTTTCCTAAACAACAAACCCTACATGCTCAGTCGAGGCTGCCTGCAATGATGTCCCCTTTCTAAAGGGACACTGTGAGCAGGAATGATGTCTGGGAGCAGAATTCTCGCAGTCTTTCCACTGAATTCTCTGTCCCTGTCCTTTGCCTGGCTCTCTGTTGCAGATGGAAGCTGCTGCTGCCATTCTCAGCTTGAAGCCCTGATTTGGTGCAAGCAGATGCTCCCAGGTGTGTTCAGCAGCTGTTGCTGTGTTGATGCAAAGCTTTTGTGTTCCTCATGGAAGCAAGGAGCCATTGTGACACTGCAGGGGCTCATGGCATCAAGGAGACAATTGTGACAGTACAGAACCTCCTAGAAACAAGGCTCCATGGTGACACCGTGGGGAATCATGGAACCACATGGAAATGTGTTCCTCATGAGACGCAGCAGGGCCTTGTTGGAACCAAAGACACATCTGCAAAAAGCAGGGTAGCTCACAGAACCAAGGAGTCCATTGTTACAATAGAAAACCTATGGAAGTAAGGGGCCATTGTGACCCAGTGGGGCCACATGGAAGCCACAGAGCCATTGTGACCCAGTGGGGGCTCATGGAATCAAGGAGACCATGGTGACACAGGTGATGCACATGAAGCCAAGGAGCCATTGTGACCCAGTGGGGCCTCATGGAATCAAGGACAGAGGACGCACATGAAGCCAAGGAGCCATTTTGACCCAGTGGGGCCTCATGGAATCAAGGAGACCATTGTGACACAGGTGATGCACATGAAGCCAAGGAGCCATTGTGACACAGCGGGGCTTCTTCCCTTCAGCTCTGCAGCTGGCTGTCCCACACCGAGGCACCATGTGCCAAGTGCTCTCCTCAGGGCTCTGCCTGCACACAGGCCCAGAGAAGTTTTCCTGTTTGTAAGGAAAGAATGGAAAAGCCTGAGCAGCTTTCCTAAACAACAAACCCCACATGCTCAGTCCAGGCTGCCTGCAATGATGTCTCCTTTCTACAAGGGACACTGTGAGCAGGAATGATGTCTGAGAGCAGAATTCTCGCAGTCTTTCCACTGAACTCTCTGTCCCTGTCCTTTGCCTGGCTCTCTGTTGCAGATGGAATCTGCTGGTGCCATTCTCAGCTTGAAGCCCGCGTTGGATGCAAGCAGATGCTCCCAGGTGTGTTCAGCAGCTGTTGCTCAGTGTTGATGCAAAGCTTTTGTGTTCCTCATGGAAGCAAGGAGCCATTGTGACACTGCAGGGGCTCATGGCATCAAGGAGACACTTGTGACAGTACAGAACCTCCTAGAAACAAGGCTCCATGGTGACACCGTGGGGAATCATGGAACCACATGGAAATGTGTTCCTCATGAGACACAGCAGGGCCTTGTTGGAACCAAAGACACCTCTGCAAAAAGCAGGATAGCTCACAGAACCAAGGAGTCCATTGTTACAATCGAAAACCTATGGAAGCAAGGGGCCATTGTGACACAGTGGGGCCACATGGAAGCCAAGGAGCCATTGTGACCCAGTGGGGCCTCATGGAATCAAGGAGACCATGGTGACACAGGTGATGCACATGAAGCCAAGGAGCCATTGTGACCCAGTGGGGCCTCATGGAATCAAGGAGACCATGGTGACACAGGTGATGCACATGAAGCCAAGGAGCCATTGTGACCCAGTGGGGCCTCATGGAATCAAGGAGACCATGGTGACACAGGTGATGCACATGAAGCCAAGGAGCCATTGTGACCCAGTGGGGCCTCATGGAATCAAGGACAGGTGATGCACATGAAGCCAAGGAGCCATTGTGACACAGTGAGGCCTCATGGAATCAAGGAGACCATGGTGACACAGGTGATGCACATGAAGCCAAGGAGCCATTGTGACACAGCGGGGCTTCTTCCCTTCAGCTCTGCAGCTGGCTGTCCCACACCGAGGCACCATGTGCCAAGTGCTCTCCTCAGGGCTCTGCCTGCACACAGGCCCAGAGAAGTTTTCCTGTTTGTAAGGAAAGAATGGAAAAGCCTGAGCAGCTTTCCTAAACAACAAACCCCACATGCTGAGTCCAGGCTGTCTGCAATGATGTCCCCTTTCTACAAGGGATACTGTGAGCAGGAATGATGTCTGGGAGCAGAATTCTCGCAGTCTTTCCACTGAATTCTCTGTCCCTGTCCTTTGCCTGGCTCTCTGTTGCAGATGGAAGCTGCTGCTGCCATTCTCTGCTTGAAGCCCTCGTTTGATGCAAGCAGATGCTCCCAGGTGTGTTCAGCAGCTGTTGCTCAGTGTTGATGCAAACCTTTTGTGTTCTTCATGGAAGCAAGGAGCCATTGTGACACTGCAGGGGCTCATGGCATCAAGGAGACAATTGTGACACTACAGAACCTCCTAGAAACAAGGCTCCCTGGTGACACCGTGGGGAATCATGGAACCACATGGAAATGTGTTCCTCATGAGACACAGCAGGGCCTTGTTGGAACCAAAGACACCTCTGCAAAAAGCAGGGTAGCTCACAGAACCAAGGAGTCCATTGTTACAATAGAGAACCTATGGAAGTAAGGGGCCATTGTGACACAGTGGGGCCACATGGAAGCCAAAGAGCCATTGTGACCCAGTGGGGCCACATGGAAGCCAAGGAGACCATGGTGACACAGGTGATGCACATGAAGCCAAGGAGCCATTGTGACACAGTGGGGCCTCATGGAATCAAGGAGACCATGGTGACACAGGTGATGCACATGAAGCCAAGGAGCCATTGTGACACAGTGGGGCCTCATGGAATCAAGGAGACCATGGTGACACAGGTGATGCACATGAAGCCAAGGAGCCATTGTGACACAGTGGGGCTTCTTCCCTTCAGCTCTGCAGCTGGCTGTCCCAGACCGAGGCACCATGTGCCAACTGCTCTCCTCAGGGCTCTGCCTGCACACAGGCCCAGAGAAGTTTTCCTGTTTGTAAGGTTAAGAATGAAAAAGCCTGAGCAGGTGGCCTAGACAACAAACCCCACATGCTGAGTCCAGGCTGCCTGCAATGATGTCCCCTTTCTACAAGGGATACTGTGAGCAGGAATGATGTCTGGGAGCAGAATTCTCGCAGTCTTTCCACTGAATTCTCTGTCCCTGTCCTTTGCCTGGCTCTCTGTTGCAGATGGAAGCTGCTGGTGCCATTCTCAGCTTGAAGCCCTGGTTTGATGCAAGCAGATGCTCCCAGGTGTGTTCATCAGCTGTTGCTCAGTGTTGATGCAAAGCTTTTGTGTTCCTCATGGAAGCAAGGAGCCATTGTGACACTGCAGGGGCTCATGGCATCAAGGAGACAATTGTGACAGTACAGAACCTCCTAGAAACAAGGCTCCATGGTGACACCGTGGGGAATCATGGAACCACATGGAAATGTGTTCCTGATGAGACACAGCAGGGCCTTGTTGGAACCAAAGACACCTCTGCAAAAAGCAGGGTAGCTCACAGAACCAAGGAGTCCATTGTTACAATAGAAAACCTATGGAAGCAAGGAGCCATTGTGACACAGTGGGGCCACATGGAAGCCAAGGAGCCATTGTGACCCAGTGGGGCCTCATGGAATCAAGGAGACCATTGTGATACAGGTGATGCTCATGAAGCCAAGGAGCCATTGTGACACAGTGGGGCCTCATGGAATCAAGGAGACCATGGTGACACAGGTGATGCACATGAAGCCAGGGAGCCATTGTGACCCAGTGGGGCCTCATGGAATCAAGGAGACCATGGTGACACAGGTGATGCACATGAAGACAAGGAGCCATTGTGACAAAGTGGGGCCTCATGGAATCAAGGAGACCATGGTGACACAGGTGATGCACATGAAGCCAAGGAGCCATTGTGACACAGTGGGGCCTCATGGAATCAAGGAGACCATGGTGACACAGGTGATGCACATGAAGCCAAGGAGCCATTGTGACACAGTGGGGCCTCATGGAATCAAGGAGACCATGGTGACACAGGTGATGCACATGAAGCCAAGGAGCCATTGTGACCCAGTGGGGCCTCATGGAATCAAGGAGACCATGGTGACACAGGTGATGCACATGAAGCCAAGGAGCCATTGTGACCCAGTGGGGCCTCATGGAATCAAGGAGACCATGGTGACACAGGTGATGCACATGAAGCCAAGGAGCCATTGTGACACAGCGGGGCTTCTTCCCTTCAGCTCTGCAGCTGGCTGTCCCAGGCCACAGCACCATGTGCCAAGTGCTCTCCTCAGGGCTCTGCCTGCACACAGGCCCAGAGAAGTTTTCCTGTTTGTAAGGAAAGAATGGAAAAGCCTGAGCAGCTTTCCTAAACAACAAACCCCACATGCTGAGTCCAGGCTGCCTGCAATGATGTCCCCTTTCTACAAGGGACACTGTGAGCAGGAATGATGTCTGAGAGCAGAATTCTCGCAGTCTTTCCACTGAATTCTCTGTCCCTGTCCTTTGCCTGGCTCTCTGTTGCAGATGGAATCTGCTGCTGCCATTCTCTGCTTGAAGCCCTCTTTTGATGCAAGCAGATGCTCCCAGGTGTGTTCAGCAGCTGTTGCTCAGTGTTGATGCAAAGCTTTTGCGTTCCTCATGGAAGCAAGGAGCCATTGTGACACTGCAGGGGCTCATGGCATCAAGGAGACACTTGTGACACTACAGAACCTCCTAGAAACAAGGCTCCATGGTGACACCGTGGGGAATCATGGAACCACATGGAAATGTGTTCCTCATGAGACACAGCAGGGCCTTGTTGGAACCAAAGACACCTCTGCAAAAAGCAGGGTAGCTCACAGAACCAAGGAGTCCATTGTTACAATCGAAAACCTATGGAAGCAAGGGGCCATTGTGACACAGTGGGGCCACATGGAAGCCAAGGAGCCATTGTGACCCAGTGGGGCCTCATGGAATCAAGGAGACCATGGTGACACAGGTGATGCACATGAAGCCAAGGAGCCATTGTGACCCAGTTGGGCCTCATGGAATCAAGGACAGGGGACGCACATGAAGCCAAGGAGCCATTGTGACCCAGTGGGGCCTCATGGAATCAAGGAGACCATGGTGACACAGGTGATGCACATGAAGCCAAGGAGCCATTGTGACACAGTGGGGCCTCATGGAATCAAGGACAGGGGACGCACATGAAGCCAAGGAGCCATTGTGACACAGTGGGGCCTCATGGAATCAAGGAGACCATGGTGACACAGGTGATGCACATGAAGCCAAGGAGCCATTGTGACCCAGTGGGGCCTCATGGAATCAAGGAGACCATGGTGACACAGGTGATGCACATGAAGCCAAGGAGCCATTGTGACCCAGTGGGGCCTCATGGAATCAAGGAGACCATGGTGACACAGGTGATGCACATGAAGCCAAGGAGCCATTGTGACCCAGTGGGGCCTCATGGAATCAAGGAGACCATGGTGACACAGGTGATGCACATGAAGCCAAGGAGCCATTGTGACACAGCGGGGCTTCTTCCCTTCAGCTCTGCAGCTGGCTGTCCCACACCGAGGCACCATGTGCCAAGTGTTCTCCTCAGGGCTCTGCCTGCACACAGGCCCAGAGAAGTTTTCCTGTTTGTAAGGAAAGAAATGAAAAGCCTGAGCAGCTTTCCTAAACAACAAACCCTACATGCTCAGTCGAGGCTGCCTGCAATGATGTCCCCTTTCTAAAGGGACACTGTGAGCAGGAATGATCTCTGGGAGCAGAATTCTCGCAGTCTTTCCACTGAATTCTCTGTCCCTGTCCTTTGCCTGGCTCTCTGTTGCAGATGGAAGCTGCTGGTGCCATTCTCTGCTTGAAGCCCTCTTTTGATGCAAGCAGATGCTCCCAGGTGTGTTCAGCAGCTGTTGCTCAGTGTTGATGCCAAGCTTTTGTGTTCCTCATGGAAGCAAGGAGCCATTGTGACACTGCAGGGGCTCATGGCATCAAGGAGACAATTGTGACACTACAGAACCTCCTAGAAACAAGGCTCCATGGTGACATCGTGGGGAATCATGGAAACACATGGAAATGTGTTCCTCATGAGACACAGCAGGGCCTTGTTGGAAGCAAAGACACCTCTGCAAAAAGCAGGGTAGCTCACAGAACCAAGGAGTCCATTGTTACAATAGAAAACCTATGGAAGCAAGGAGCCATTGTGACACAGTGGGGCCACATGGAAGCCACGGAGCCATTGTGACCCAGTGGGGCCTCATGGAATCAAGGAGACCATGGTGACACAGGTGATGCACATGAAGCCAAGGAGCCATTGTGACACAGTGGGGCCTCATGGAATCAAGGAGACCATGGTGACACAGGTGATGCACATGAAGCCAAGGAGCCATTGTGACCCAGTGGGGCCTCATGGAATCAAGGAGACCATGGTGACACAGGTGAGGCACATGAAGCCAGGGAGCCATTGTGACCCAGTGGGGCCTCATGGAATCAAGGAGACCATGGTGACACAGGTGATGCACATGAAGCCAAGGAGCCATTGTGACCCAGTGGGGCCTCATGGAATCAAGGAGACCATGGTGACACAGGTGATGCACATGAAGCCAAGGAGCCATTGTGACTCTGTGGGGCCTCATGGAATCAAGGAGACCATGGTGACACAGGTGATGCACATGAAGCCAAGGAGCCACTGTGACACAGCGGGGCTTCTTCCCTTCAGCTCTGCAGCTGGCTGTCCCACACCGAGGCACCATGTGCCAAGTGCTCTCCTCAGGGCTCTGCCTGCACACAGGCCCAGAGAAGTTTTCCTGTTTGTAAGGAAAGAATGAAAAAGCCTGAGCAGGTTCCCTAGACAACCAAACCCACATGCTCAGTCCAGGCTGCCTGCAATGATGTCCCCTTTCTACAAGGGATACTGTGAGCAGGAATGATCTCTGGGAGCAGAATTCTCGCAGTCTTTCCACGGAATTCTCTGTCCCTGTCCTTTGCCTGGCTCTCTGTTGCAGATGGAAGCTGCTGCTGCCATTCTCCGCTTGAAGCCCTAGTTTGATGCAAGCAGATGCTCCCAGGTGTGTTCAGCAGCTGTTGCTGTGTTGATGCAAAGCTTTTGTGTTCCTCATGGAAGCAAGGAGCCATTGTGACACTGCAGGGGCTCATGGCATCAAGGAGACAATTGTGACACTACAGAACCTCCTAGAAACAAGGCTCCATGGTGACACCGTGGGGAATCATGGAACCACATGGAAATGTGTTCCTCATGAGACACAGCAGGGCCTTGTTGGAACCAAAGACACCTCTGCAAAAAGCAGGGTAGCTCACAGAACCAAGGAGTCCATTGTTACAATAGAAAACCTATGGAAGCAAGGAGCCATTGTGACACAGTGGGGCCACATGGAAGCCACGGAGCCATTGTGACCCAGTGGGGCCTCATGGAATCAAGGAGACCATGGTGACACAGGTGATTCACATGAAGCCAAGGAGCCATTGTGACCCAGTGGGGCCTCATGGAATCAAGGAGACCATGGTGACACAGGTGATGCACATGAAGCCAAGGAGCCATTGTGACACAGTGGGGCCTCATGGAATCAAGGAGACCATGGTGACACAGGTGATGCACATGAAGCCAAGGAGCCATTGTGACACAGTGGGGCCTCATGGAATCAAGGAGACCATGGTGACACAGGTGATGCACATGAAGCCAAGGAGCCATTGTGACACAGTGGGGCCTCATGGAATCAAGGAGACCATGGTGACACAGGTGATGCACATGAAGCCAAAGAGCCATTGTGACACAGCGGGGCTTCTTCCCTTCAGCTCTGCAGCTGGCTGTCCCAGCCCGAGTCACCATGTGCCAAGTGCTCTCCTCAGGGCTCTGCCTGCACACAGGCCCAGAGAAGTTTTCCTGTTTGTAAGGTTAAGAATGAAAAAGCCTGAGCAGGTTCCCTAGACAACCAACCCCACATGCTCAGTCCAGGCTGCCTGCAATGATGTCCCCTTTCTACAAGGGATACTGTGAGCAGGAATGATGTCTGGGAGCAGAATTCTCGCAGTCTTTCCACTGAATTCTCTGTCCCTGTCCTTTGCCTGGCTCTCTGTTGCAGATGGAAGCTGCTGGTGCCATTCTCTGCTTGAAGCCCTCGTTTGATGCAAGCAGATGCTCCCAGGTGTGTTCAGCAGCTGTTGCTCAGTGTTGATGCAAAGCTTTTGTGTTCCTCATGGAAGCAAGGACTGCAGGGGCTCATGGCATCAAGGAGACAATTGTGACACTACAGAACCTCCTAGAAACAAGGCTCCATGGTGACACCGTGGGGAATCATGGAACCACATGGAAATGTGTTCCTGATGAGACACAGCAGGGCCTTGTTGGAACCAAAGACACCTCTGCAAAAAGCAGGGTAGCTCACAGAACCAAGGAGTCCATTGTTACAATAGAAACCCTATGGAAGCAAGGAGACCATTGTGACACAGTGGGACCACATGAAAGCCACGGAGCCATTGTGACCCAGTGGGGCCTCATGGAATCAAGAAGACCATGGTGACACAGGTGATGCACATGAAGCCAAGGAGCCACTGTGATACAGCGGGGCTTCTTCCCTTCAGCTCTGCAGCTGGCTGTCCCACACCGAGGTACCATGTGCCAAGTGCTCTCCTCAGGGCTCTGCCTGCACACAGGCCCAGAGAAGTTTTCCTGTTTGTAAGGAAAGAATGAAAAAGCCTGAGCAGGTTCCCTAGACAACCAAACCCACATGCTCAGTCCAGGCTGCCTGCAATGATGTCCCCTTTCTACAAGGGATACTGTGGGCAGGAATGATGTCTGGGAGCAGAATTCTCGCAGTCTTTCCACGGAATTCTCTGTCCCTGTCCTTTCCCTGGCTCTCTGTTGCAGATGGAAGCTGCTGGTGCCATTCTCTGCTTGAAGCCCTCGTTTGATGCAAGCAGATGCTCCCAGGTGTGTTCAGCAGCTGTTGCTCAGTGTTGATGCAAAGCTTTTGTGTTCCTCATGGAAGCAAGGACTGCAGGGGCTCATGGCATCAAGGAGACAATTGTGAGACTACAGAACCTCCTAGAAACAAGGCTCCATTATGACACCGTGGGGAATCATGGAACCACATGGAAATGTGTTCCTCATGAGACACAGCAGGGCCTTGTTGGAACCAAAGACACCTCTGCAAAAAGCAGGGTAGCTCACAGAACCAAGGAGTCCATTGTTACAATAGAAACCCTATGGAAGCAAGGAGACCATTGTGACACAGTGGGGCCACATGAAAGCCAAGGAGCCATTGTGACCCAGTGGGGCCTCATGGAATCAAGAAGACCATGGTGACACAGGTGATGCACATGAAGCCAAGGAGCCATTGTGACACAGCGGGGCTTCTTCCCTTCAGCTCTGCAGCTGGCTTTCCCAGCCCACGGCACCATGTGCCAAGTGCTCTCCTCAGGGCTCTGCCTGCACACAGGCCCAGAGAAGTTTTCCTGTTTGTAAGGAAAGAATGAAAAAGCCTGAGCAGGTTCCCTAGACAACCAAACCCACATGCTGAGTCCAGGCTGCCAGCAATGATGTCCCCCTTCTACAAGGGATACTGTGAGCAGGAATGATGTCTGGGAGCAGAATTCTCGCAGTCTTTCCACGGAATTCCCTGTCCCTGTCCTTTCCCTGGCTCTCTGTTGCAGATGGAATCTGCTGCTGCCATTCTCAGCTTGAAGCCCTCTTTTGATGCAAGCAGATGCTCCCAGGTGTGTTCAGCAGCTGTTGCTCAGTGTTGATGCAAAGCTTTTGTGTTCCTCATGGAAGCAAGGAGCCATTGTGACACTGCAGGGGCTCATGGCATCAAGGAGACAATTGTGACACTACAGAACCTCCTAGAAACAAGGCTCCATGGTGACACCGTGGGGAATCATGGAACCACATGGAAATGTGTTCCTCATGAGACACAGCAGGGCCTTGTTGGAAGCAAAGACACCTCTGCAAAAAGCAGGGTAGCTCACAGAACCAAGGAGTCCATTGTTACAATAGAAAACCTATGGAAGCAAGGAGCCATTGTGACACAGTGGGGCCACATGGAAGCCACGGAGCCATTGTGACCCAGTGGGGCCTCATGGAATCAAGGAGACCATGGTGACACAGGTGATTCACATGAAGCCAAGGAGCCATTGTGACCCAGTGGGGCCTCATGGAATCAAGGAGACCATGGTGACACAGGTGATGCACATGAAGCCAAGGAGCCATTGTGACACAGTGGGGCCTCATGGAATCAAGGAGACCATGGTGACACAGGTGATGCACATGAAGCCAAGGAGCCATTGTGACACAGTGGGGCCTCATGGAATCAAGGAGACCATGGTGACACAGGTGATGCACATGAAGCCAAGGAGCCATTGTGACACAGTGGGGCCTCATGGAATCAAGGAGACCATGGTGACACAGGTGATGCACATGAAGCCAAGGAGCCATTGTGACCCAGTGGGGCCTCATGGAATCAAGGAGACCATGGTGACACAGGTGATGCACATGAAGCCAAAGAGCCATTGTGACACAGCGGGTCTTCTTGCCTTCAGCTCTGCAGCTGGCTGTCCCACACCGAGGTACCATGTGCCAAGTGCTCTCTTCAGGGCTCTGCCTGCACACAGGCCCAGAGAAGTTTTCCTGTTTGTAAGGTTAAGAATGAAAAAGCCTGAGTAGGTTTCCTAAACAACAAACACTACATGCTGAGTCCAGGCTGCCTGCAATGATGTCCCCTTTCTACAAGGGACACTGTGAGCAGGAATGATCTCTGAGAGCAGAATTCTCGCAGTCTTTCCACTGAATTCTCTGTCCCTGTCCTTTGCCTGGCTCTCTGTTGCAGATGGAAGCTGCTGGTGCCATTCTCCGCTTGAAGCCCTCGTTTGATGCAAGCAGATGCTCCCAGGTGTGTTCAGCAGCTGTTGCTCAGTGTTGATGCAAAGCTTTTGTGTTCCTCATGGAAGCAAGGAGCCATTGTGACACTGCAGGCAGGGGCTCATGGCATCAAGGAGACAATTGTGACAGTACAGAACCTCCTAGAAACAAGGCTCCATGGTGACACCGTGGGGAATCATGGAACCGCATGGAAATGTGTTCCTCATGAGACACAGCAGGGCCTTGTTGGAACCAAAGACACCTCTGCAAAAAGCAGGGTAGCTCACAGAACCAAGGAGTCCATTGTTACAATAGAAAACCTATGGAAGCAAGGAGACCATTGTGACACAGTGGGGCCACATGGAAGCCAAGGAGCCATTGTGACCCAGTGGGGCCTCATGGAATCCAGGAGACCATGGTGACACAGGTGATGCACATGAAGCCAAGGAGCCATTGTGACCCAGTGGGGCCTCATGGAATCAAGGAGACCATGGTGACACAGGTGATGCACATGAAGCCAAGGAGCCATTGTGACCCAGTGGGGCCTCATGGAATCAAGGAGACCATTGTGACACAGGTGATGCACATGAAGCCAAGGAGCCATTGTGACACAGCGGGGCTTCTTCCCTTCAGCTCTGCAGCTGGCTGTCCCACACCGAGGCCCCATGTGCCAAGTGTTCTCCTCAGGGCTCTGCCTGCACACAGGCCCAGAGAAGTTTTCCAGTTTGTAAGGTTAAGAATGAAAAAGCCTGAGCAGGTTTCCTAAACAACAAACCCTACATGCTCAGTCCAGGCTGCCTGCAATGATGACCTGTTGCAGTGGGGATCCTGCAACACGCATATATCAAACCAGGAGTCCCGTGTAAAGGAAATATATATGGACAGACAGATTCTTGCTAGCTGTTTCAGAGAGATGTTTATTTCTCCAGCCGCATGGCCGGAGCTCTGCCGAGCAACTGTTCCAGTCACGGGACCAAGGGTCCTTCTGCCCGCGCAGGGAACACAAACCAACCAATGGGAACGAGGCTGAGCAGGGGCAGGGTAGCCCCATGTCTGTGCCCTCAGGGCCCCTCTCCCAGGGCTACACGGCAGGGGAGGGACCCCAACACCTCACCCGTTTTATTTTAATAAAAGGAGAATGAAAACAACTGGATAAACATAACAAGAACAGTTTCAAAACAAAACAAGCCACCCTCCTGAGTCTTTAAATGTCCAAACAGATTCTCTGGAACATCTTAGGGCTGACAGAAGGGAGACAGAACTCTGAGCATGCTTTGTGGGGAAACTGAGGCAGGAGAGGGTTTAACTTCTTCCCTCCCCCTTTTCATCCCCCCACTCAGCATTGGAAAGGGATTTTTGGGGAAACAATTGGCAAAAGCATGGTTTTGTGAGGGAAACCATGGATGAAAAAACGGATTGGGAATACACTGGGGGTAATAGGACATAGGGTAAAAGGGAAAGGTGGGATTAGGAAAGGGAAACTGTAGGGGGGGCTTACAATAGAGATACTGTCTAACATGACTACGATTTTTTGCATATATACTGCCTTTTACAGGAACACCATCAGGCCCAGTGACCTGCGATGCTTGTAACCCTTTTCTCCCTACTACAATATTAAATTCCACCACCTCTCCATCTCCCAAGCTTGGGATGCATTTTTCAGGGTTATTCTTTTTAATAGCAGTTCTATGCACGAATATGTCTTGCTGGTTGTCACACCTTGTTATAAAACCATAATTTTGCTTAACATTATACCATTTTACTATCCCTAAGATCTTAGTTACTATGATTTTTTCCTTTTTCCGAGTGGCTGCTGTTTTCTGTCTCGCTGCGTCTTTGTTCTCTCTTTCGGTCGCTCCCGTGTTGGAATTCTCGGGGCTGCTGGTGCCTGCGCGCTCTTCCCGGGGTCGCGTTCGGGGCTGCGCGGGCCGGGCCGGGCCACGCCGCTCAGTTCTCCGTGCGTCGCCTCCTCTGGTCGCAGCTTCGCTGCCGCTGCCGGGCGCTGCACCCACGTCTCGGCCGGGCCCCCGAGCGAGGACTCCCCCGAGCCCTGCTCCAGCGCGCGTCTCGGCCGGGCGCGGCTCCGTTCCACCGCCACCGCCTCCAGCCGCCGCCCGCGTGCCGCCCCTCTCGGTCGGGCGTTCACGGGGCTCGCTCCACCACGCGCTGCACGGGGCCATTCGGGCACCGCCGGGTCCCGCCGCTCCCGCCGCGCCTCGCTCCGCCACCGACACTGCGGCTCGCCTGGCTCCGCCCGCGCGCGGGAACTGCCTCGCTGCTGCTCGCAGAGCGCTCGGTGCACGTGGCCTGGGCCGCACGGTCCCTGCGCCACGCTTCCCTTCACCAGGACACAGCTGACATTGCTCAACAGTCTCGGTAACTAAATAATATTCACGAAAATATTCTTCCATCGGCATATATTTTGACTCCAGTATTAACTGTGTCCAAACGGTTTTCCAAAAGCCCTTGGTAAGAATTAAATCCCAAGAAACATAGAAAAAGTTCTTAAACAACCATGCCAGGAAGTGTTTCAGTTCTTTTTGAGCTTGAATCAAGCTAAAATTTACAAATCGTTGTTCAAGAATCATTTTAAGTTTAAGATAAATGTCCATATGCGGCTCTGAGAGCCAAGAGTCTTCCCACGGTTCCTCCATAGTTTAGATATGGAATAGCAAAGCAAAACCAAGAAGAGGAATCCAAAGTTTCCAGGGTTTACTCAAACAAATCAGTCGCTTAGGGATCGGGGATCGTTCTGCTCTCAAATCTCCACCATTTGTTGCAGTGGGGATCCTGCAACACGCATATATCAAACCAGGAGTCCCGTGGAAAGGAAATATATATGGACAGACAGATTCTTGCTAGCTGTTTCAGAGAGATGTTTATTTCTCCAGCCGCATGGCCGGAGCTCTGCCGAGGAACTGTTCCAGTCACGGGACCAAGGGTCCTTCTGCCCGCGCAGGGAACACAAACCAACCAATGGGAACGAGGCTGAGCAGGGGCAGGGTAGCCCCATGTCTGTGCCCTCAGGGCCCCTCTCCCAGGGCTATACGGCAGGGGAGGGACCTCAACAATGACCCCTTTCTACAAGGGACACTGTGAGCAGGAATGATCTCTGAGAGCAGAATTCTCGCAGTCTTTCCACTGAATTCTCTGTCCCTGCCCTTTGCCTGGCTCTCTGTTGCAGATGGAAGCTGCTGGTGCCTTTCTCAGCTTGAAGCCCTCGTTTGATGCAAGCAGATGCTCCCAGGTGTGTTCAGCAGCTGTTGCTCAGTGTTGATGCAAAGCTTTTGTGTTCCTCATGGAAGCAAGGAGCCATTGTGACACTGCAGGGGCTCATGGCATCAAGGAGACAATTGTGACAGTACAGAACCTCCTAGAAACAAGGCTCCATAGTGACACCGTGGGGAATCATGGAACCACATGGAAATGTGTTCCTCATGAGACACAGCAGGGCCTTGTTGGAACCAAAGACACCTCTGCAAAAAGCAGGGTAGCTCACAGAACCAAGGAGTCCATTGTTACAATAGAAAACCTATGGAAGCAAGGGGCCATTGTGACACAGTGGGGCCACGTGGAAGCCACGGAGCCATTGTGACCCAGTGGGGCCTCATGGAATCAAGGAGACCATGGTGACACAGGTGATGCACATGAAGCCAAGGAGCCATTGTGACCCAGTGGGGCCTCATGGAATCAAGGAGACCATGGTGACACAGGTGAGGCACATGAAGCCAAGGAGCCATTGTGACCCAGTGGGGCCTCATGGAATCAAGGAGACCATGGTGACACAGGTGATGCACATGAAGCCAAGGAGCCATTGTGACCCAGTGGGGCCTCATGGAATCAAGGAGACCATGGTGACACAGGTGATGCACATGAAGCCAAGGAGCCATTGTGACCCAGTGGGGCCTCATGGAATCAAGGAGACCATGGTGACACAGGTGATGCACATGAAGCCAAGGAGCCATTGTGACACAGCGGGGCTTCTTCCCTTCAGCTCTGCAGCTGGCTGTCCCAGCCCGAGGCACCATGTGCCAAGTGCTCTCCTCAGGGCTCTGCCTGCACACAGGCCCAGAGAAGTTTTCCTGTTTGTAAGGAAAGAATGAAAAAGCCTGAGCAGGTTCCCTAGACAACCAAACCCACATGCTGAGTCCAGGCTGCCTGCAATGATGTCCCCCTTCTACAAGGGATACTGTGGGCAGGAATGATGTCTGGGAGCAGAATTCTCGCAGTCTTTCCACTGAATTCTCTGTCCCTGTCCTTTGCCTGGCTCTCTGTTGCAGATGGAAGCTGCTGGTGCCATTCTCAGCTTGAAGCCCTCGTTTGATGCAAGCAGATGCTCCCAGGTGTGTTCAGCAGCTGTTGCTCAGTGTTGATGCAAAGCTTTTGTGTTCCTCATGGAAGCAAGGAGCCATTGTGACACTGCAGGGGCTCATGGCATCAAGGAGACAATTGTGACACTACAGAACCTCCTAGAAACAAGGCTCCATGGTGACACCGTGGGGAATCATGGAACCACATGGAAATGTGTTCCTCATGAGACACAGCAGGGCCTTGTTGGAACCAAAGACACCTCTGCAAAAAGCAGGGTAGCACACAGAACCAAGGAGTCCATTGTTACAATAGAAAACCGATGGAAGCAAGGGGCCATTGTGACACAGTGGGGCCACGTGTAAGCCACGGAGCCATTGTGACACAGTGGGGCCTCATGGAATCAAGGAGACCATGGTGACACAGGTGATTCACATGAAGCCAAGGAGCCATTGTGACCCAGTGGGGCCTCATGGAATCAAGGAGACCATGGTGACACAGGTGATGCACATGAAGCCAAAGAGCCATTGTGACACAGTGGGGCCTCATGGAATCAAGGAGACCATGGTGACACAGGTGATGCACATGAAGCCAAGGAGCCATTGTGACACAGCGGGGCTTCTTCCCTTCAGCTCTGCAGCTGGCTGTCCCAGCCCACAGCACCATGTGCCAAGTACTCTCCTCAGGGCTCTGCCTGCACACAGGCCCAGAGAAGTTTTCCTGTTTGTAAGGAAAGAATGAAAAAGCCTGAGCAGGTTCCCTAGACAACCAAACCCACATGCTCAGTCCAGGCTGCCTGCAATGATGTCCCCTTTCTACAAGGGACACTGTGAGAAAGAATGATCTCTGGGAGCAGAATTTTCGCAGTCTTTCCACTGAATTCTCTGTCCCTGTCCTTTGCCTGGCTCTCTGTTGCAGATGGAAGCTGCTGGTGCCTTTCACAGCTTGAAGCCCTCTTTTGATGCAAGCAGATGCTCCCAGGTGTGTTCAGCAGCTGTTGCTCAGTGTTGATGCAAAGCTTTTGTGCTCCTCATGGAAGCAAGGAGCCATTGTGACACTGCAGGGGCTCATGGCATCAAGGAGACAATTGTGACACTACAGAACCTCCTAGAAACAAGATTCCACGGTGACACCGTGGGGAATCATGGAACCACATGGAAATGTGTTCCTCATGAGACACAGCAGGGCCTTGTTGGAACCAAAGACACCTCTGCAAAAAGCAGGGTAGCTCACAGAACCAAGGAGTCCATTGTTACAAGAGAAAACCTATGGAAGCAAGGAGACCATGGTGACACAGTGGGGCCACATGGAAGCCAAGGAGCCATTGTGACCCAGTGGGGCCTCATGGAATCAAGGAGACCATGGTGACACAGGTGATGCACATGAAGCCAAGGAGCCATTGTGACACAGTGGGGCCTCATGGAATCAAGGAGACCATGGTGACACAGGTGATGCACATGAAGCCAAGGAGCCATTGTGACACAGTGGGGCCTCATGGAATCAAGGAGACCATGGTGACACAGGTGATGCACATGAAGCCAAGGAGCCATTGTGACACAGTGGGGCCTCATGGAATCAAGGAGACCATGGTGACACAGGTGATGCACATGAAGTCAAGGAGCCATTGTGACCCAGTGGGGCCTCATGGAATCAAGGAGACCATGGTGACACAGGTGATGCACATGAAGCCAAGGAGCCATTGTGACACAGCGGGGCTTCTTCCCTTCAGCTCTGCAGCTGGCTGTCCCAGACCGAGGCACCATGTGCCAAGTGTTCTCCTCAGGGCTCTGCCTGCACACAGGCCCAGGAGAAGTTTTCCTGTTTGTAAGGAAAGAATGAAAAAGCCTGAGCAGGTTCCCTAGACAACCAAACCCACATGCTCAGTCCAGGCTGCCTGCAATGATGTCCCCTTTCTACAAGGGACACTGTGAGCAGGAATGATCTCTGGGAGCAGAATTCTCGCAGTCTTTCCACTGAATTCTCTGTCCCTGTCCTTTGCCTGGCTCTCTGTTGCAGATGGAAGCTGCAGCTGCCATTCTCTGCTTGAAGCCCTCTTTTGATGCAAGCAGATGCTCCCAGGTGTGTTCAGCAGCTGTTGCTCAGTGTTGATGCAAAGCTTTTGTGTTCCTCATGGAAGCAAGGAGCCATTGTGACACTGCAGGGGCTCATGGCATCAAGGAGACAATTGTGACAGTACAGAACCTCCTAGAAACAAGGCTCCATGGTGACACCGTGGCGAATCAGGGAACCACATGGAAATGTGTTCCTGATGAGACACAGCAGGGCCTTGTTGGAACCAAAGACACCTCTGCAAAAAGCAGGGTAGCTCACAGAACCAAGGAGTCCATTGTTACAATAGAAAACCTATGGAAGCAAGGGGCCATTGTGACACAGTGGGGCCACATGGAATCCAAGGAGCCATTGTGACCCAGTGGGGCCTCATGGAATCAAGGAGACCATGGTGACACAGGTGATGCACATGAAGCCAAGGAGCCATTGTGACACAGTGGGGCCTCATGGAATCAAGGAGACCATGGTGACACAGGTGATGCACATGAAGCCAAGGAGCCATTGTGACACAGTGGGGCCTCATGGAATCAAGGAGACCATGGTGACACAGGTGATGCACATGAAGCCAAGGAGCCATTGTGACACAGTGGGGCTTCTTCCCTTCAGCTCTGCAGCTGGCTGTCCCAGACCGAGGCACCATGTGCCAACTGCTCTCCTCAGGGCTCTGCCTGCACACAGGCCCAGAGAAGTTTTCCTGTTTGTAAGGTTAAGAATGAAAAAGCCTGAGCAGGTGGCCTAGACAACAAACCCCACATGCTGAGTCCAGGCTGCCTGCAATGATGTCCCCTTTCTACAAGGGATACTGTGAGCAGGAATGATGTCTGGGAGCAGAATTCTCGCAGTCTTTCCACTGAATTCTCTGTCCCTGTCCTTTGCCTGGCTCTCTGTTGCAGATGGAAGCTGCTGGTGCCATTCTCAGCTTGAAGCCCTGGTTTGATGCAAGCAGATGCTCCCAGGTGTGTTCATCAGCTGTTGCTCAGTGTTGATGCAAAGCTTTTGTGTTCCTCATGGAAGCAAGGAGCCATTGTGACACTGCAGGGGCTCATGGCATCAAGGAGACAATTGTGACAGTACAGAACCTCCTAGAAACAAGGCTCCATGGTGACACCGTGGGGAATCATGGAACCACATGGAAATGTGTTCCTGATGAGACACAGCAGGGCCTTGTTGGAACCAAAGACACCTCTGCAAAAAGCAGGGTAGCTCACAGAACCAAGGAGTCCATTGTTACAATAGAAAACCTATGGAAGCAAGGAGCCATTGTGACACAGTGGGGCCACATGGAAGCCAAGGAGCCATTGTGACCCAGTGGGGCCTCATGGAATCAAGGAGACCATTGTGATACAGGTGATGCTCATGAAGCCAAGGAGCCATTGTGACACAGTGGGGCCTCATGGAATCAAGGAGACCATGGTGACACAGGTGATGCACATGAAGCCAGGGAGCCATTGTGACCCAGTGGGGCCTCATGGAATCAAGGAGACCATGGTGACACAGGTGATGCACATGAAGACAAGGAGCCATTGTGACAAAGTGGGGCCTCATGGAATCAAGGAGACCATGGTGACACAGGTGATGCACATGAAGCCAAGGAGCCATTGTGACACAGTGGGGCCTCATGGAATCAAGGAGACCATGGTGACACAGGTGATGCACATGAAGCCAAGGAGCCATTGTGACACAGTGGGGCCTCATGGAATCAAGGAGACCATGGTGACACAGGTGATGCACATGAAGCCAAGGAGCCATTGTGACCCAGTGGGGCCTCATGGAATCAAGGAGACCATGGTGACACAGGTGATGCACATGAAGCCAAGGAGCCATTGTGACCCAGTGGGGCCTCATGGAATCAAGGAGACCATGGTGACACAGGTGATGCACATGAAGCCAAGGAGCCATTGTGACACAGCGGGGCTTCTTCCCTTCAGCTCTGCAGCTGGCTGTCCCAGGCCACAGCACCATGTGCCAAGTGCTCTCCTCAGGGCTCTGCCTGCACACAGGCCCAGAGAAGTTTTCCTGTTTGTAAGGAAAGAATGGAAAAGCCTGAGCAGCTTTCCTAAACAACAAACCCCACATGCTGAGTCCAGGCTGCCTGCAATGATGTCCCCTTTCTACAAGGGACACTGTGAGCAGGAATGATGTCTGAGAGCAGAATTCTCGCAGTCTTTCCACTGAATTCTCTGTCCCTGTCCTTTGCCTGGCTCTCTGTTGCAGATGGAATCTGCTGCTGCCATTCTCTGCTTGAAGCCCTCTTTTGATGCAAGCAGATGCTCCCAGGTGTGTTCAGCAGCTGTTGCTCAGTGTTGATGCAAAGCTTTTGCGTTCCTCATGGAAGCAAGGAGCCATTGTGACACTGCAGGGGCTCATGGCATCAAGGAGACACTTGTGACACTACAGAACCTCCTAGAAACAAGGCTCCATGGTGACACCGTGGGGAATCATGGAACCACATGGAAATGTGTTCCTCATGAGACACAGCAGGGCCTTGTTGGAACCAAAGACACCTCTGCAAAAAGCAGGGTAGCTCACAGAACCAAGGAGTCCATTGTTACAATCGAAAACCTATGGAAGCAAGGGGCCATTGTGACACAGTGGGGCCACATGGAAGCCAAGGAGCCATTGTGACCCAGTGGGGCCTCATGGAATCAAGGAGACCATGGTGACACAGGTGATGCACATGAAGCCAAGGAGCCATTGTGACCCAGTTGGGCCTCATGGAATCAAGGACAGGGGACGCACATGAAGCCAAGGAGCCATTGTGACCCAGTGGGGCCTCATGGAATCAAGGAGACCATGGTGACACAGGTGATGCACATGAAGCCAAGGAGCCATTGTGACACAGTGGGGCCTCATGGAATCAAGGACAGGGGACGCACATGAAGCCAAGGAGCCATTGTGACACAGTGGGGCCTCATGGAATCAAGGAGACCATGGTGACACAGGTGATGCACATGAAGCCAAGGAGCCATTGTGACACAGTGGGGCCTCATGGAATCAAGGAGACCATGGTGACACAGGTGATGCACATGAAGCCAAGGAGCCATTGTGACCCAGTGGGGCCTCATGGAATCAAGGAGACCATGGTGACACAGGTGATGCACATGAAGCCAAGGAGCCATTGTGACCCAGTGGGGCCTCATGGAATCAAGGAGACCATGGTGACACAGGTGATGCACATGAAGCCAAGGAGCCATTGTGACACAGCGGGGCTTCTTCCCTTCAGCTCTGCAGCTGGCTGTCCCACACCGAGGCACCATGTGCCAAGTGTTCTCCTCAGGGCTCTGCCTGCACACAGGCCCAGAGAAGTTTTCCTGTTTGTAAGGAAAGAAATGAAAAGCCTGAGCAGCTTTCCTAAACAACAAACCCTACATGCTCAGTCGAGGCTGCCTGCAATGATGTCCCCTTTCTAAAGGGACACTGTGAGCAGGAATGATCTCTGGGAGCAGAATTCTCGCAGTCTTTCCACTGAATTCTCTGTCCCTGTCCTTTGCCTGGCTCTCTGTTGCAGATGGAAGCTGCTGGTGCCATTCTCTGCTTGAAGCCCTCTTTTGATGCAAGCAGATGCTCCCAGGTGTGTTCAGCAGCTGTTGCTCAGTGTTGATGCCAAGCTTTTGTGTTCCTCATGGAAGCAAGGAGCCATTGTGACACTGCAGGGGCTCATGGCATCAAGGAGACAATTGTGACACTACAGAACCTCCTAGAAACAAGGCTCCATGGTGACATCGTGGGGAATCATGGAAACACATGGAAATGTGTTCCTCATGAGACACAGCAGGGCCTTGTTGGAAGCAAAGACACCTCTGCAAAAAGCAGGGTAGCTCACAGAACCAAGGAGTCCATTGTTACAATAGAAAACCTATGGAAGCAAGGAGCCATTGTGACACAGTGGGGCCACATGGAAGCCACGGAGCCATTGTGACCCAGTGGGGCCTCATGGAATCAAGGAGACCATGGTGACACAGGTGATGCACATGAAGCCAAGGAGCCATTGTGACACAGTGGGGCCTCATGGAATCAAGGAGACCATGGTGACACAGGTGATGCACATGAAGCCAAGGAGCCATTGTGACCCAGTGGGGCCTCATGGAATCAAGGAGACCATGGTGACACAGGTGAGGCACATGAAGCCAGGGAGCCATTGTGACCCAGTGGGGCCTCATGGAATCAAGGAGACCATGGTGACACAGGTGATGCACATGAAGCCAAGGAGCCATTGTGACCCAGTGGGGCCTCATGGAATCAAGGAGACCATGGTGACACAGGTGATGCACATGAAGCCAAGGAGCCATTGTGACTCTGTGGGGCCTCATGGAATCAAGGAGACCATGGTGACACAGGTGATGCACATGAAGCCAAGGAGCCACTGTGACACAGCGGGGCTTCTTCCCTTCAGCTCTGCAGCTGGCTGTCCCACACCGAGGCACCATGTGCCAAGTGCTCTCCTCAGGGCTCTGCCTGCACACAGGCCCAGAGAAGTTTTCCTGTTTGTAAGGAAAGAATGAAAAAGCCTGAGCAGGTTCCCTAGACAACCAAACCCACATGCTCAGTCCAGGCTGCCTGCAATGATGTCCCCTTTCTACAAGGGATACTGTGAGCAGGAATGATCTCTGGGAGCAGAATTCTCGCAGTCTTTCCACGGAATTCTCTGTCCCTGTCCTTTGCCTGGCTCTCTGTTGCAGATGGAAGCTGCTGCTGCCATTCTCCGCTTGAAGCCCTAGTTTGATGCAAGCAGATGCTCCCAGGTGTGTTCAGCAGCTGTTGCTGTGTTGATGCAAAGCTTTTGTGTTCCTCATGGAAGCAAGGAGCCATTGTGACACTGCAGGGGCTCATGGCATCAAGGAGACAATTGTGACACTACAGAACCTCCTAGAAACAAGGCTCCATGGTGACACCGTGGGGAATCATGGAACCACATGGAAATGTGTTCCTGATGAGACACAGCAGGGCCTTGTTGGAACCAAAGACACCTCTGCAAAAAGCAGGGTAGCTCACAGAACCAAGGAGTCCATTGTTACAATAGAAAACCTATGGAAGCAAGGAGCCATTGTGACACAGTGGGGCCACATGGAAGCCACGGAGCCATTGTGACCCAGTGGGGCCTCATGGAATCAAGGAGACCATGGTGACACAGGTGATTCACATGAAGCCAAGGAGCCATTGTGACCCAGTGGGGCCTCATGGAATCAAGGAGACCATGGTGACACAGGTGATGCACATGAAGCCAAGGAGCCATTGTGACACAGTGGGGCCTCATGGAATCAAGGAGACCATGGTGACACAGGTGATGCACATGAAGCCAAGGAGCCATTGTGACACAGTGGGGCCTCATGGAATCAAGGAGACCATGGTGACACAGGTGATGCACATGAAGCCAAGGAGCCATTGTGACACAGTGGGGCCTCATGGAATCAAGGAGACCATGGTGACACAGGTGATGCACATGAAGCCAAAGAGCCATTGTGACACAGCGGGGCTTCTTCCCTTCAGCTCTGCAGCTGGCTGTCCCACACCGAGGCACCATGTGCCAAGTGCTCTCCTCAGGGCTCTGCCTGCACACAGGCCCAGAGAAGTTTTCCTGTTTGTAAGGTTAAGAATGAAAAAGCCTGAGCAGGTTCCCTAGACAACCAACCCCACATGCTCAGTCCAGGCTGCCTGCAATGATGTCCCCTTTCTACAAGGGATACTGTGAGCAGGAATGATGTCTGGGAGCAGAATTCTCGCAGTCTTTCCACTGAATTCTCTGTCCCTGTCCTTTGCCTGGCTCTCTGTTGCAGATGGAAGCTGCTGGTGCCATTCTCTGCTTGAAGCCCTCGTTTGATGCAAGCAGATGCTCCCAGGTGTGTTCAGCAGCTGTTGCTCAGTGTTGATGCAAAGCTTTTGTGTTCCTCATGGAAGCAAGGACTGCAGGGGCTCATGGCATCAAGGAGACAATTGTGACACTACAGAACCTCCTAGAAACAAGGCTCCATGGTGACACCGTGGGGAATCATGGAACCACATGGAAATGTGTTCCTGATGAGACACAGCAGGGCCTTGTTGGAACCAAAGACACCTCTGCAAAAAGCAGGGTAGCTCACAGAACCAAGGAGTCCATTGTTACAATAGAAACCCTATGGAAGCAAGGAGACCATTGTGACACAGTGGGACCACATGAAAGCCACGGAGCCATTGTGACCCAGTGGGGCCTCATGGAATCAAGAAGACCATGGTGACACAGGTGATGCACATGAAGCCAAGGAGCCACTGTGATACAGCGGGGCTTCTTCCCTTCAGCTCTGCAGCTGGCTGTCCCACACCGAGGTACCATGTGCCA
The DNA here is from genome assembly GCF_020740725.1 of Corvus hawaiiensis. Classification (NCBI taxonomy): domain Eukaryota; kingdom Metazoa; phylum Chordata; class Aves; order Passeriformes; family Corvidae; genus Corvus; species Corvus hawaiiensis. The sequence goes on from NC_063224.1 coordinate 21,950,430, forward strand.
AGTGCTCTCCTCAGGGCTCTGCCTGCACACAGGCCCAGAGAAGTTTTCCTGTTTGTAAGGAAAGAATGAAAAAGCCTGAGCAGGTTCCCTAGACAACCAAACCCACATGCTCAGTCCAGGCTGCCTGCAATGATGTCCCCTTTCTACAAGGGATACTGTGGGCAGGAATGATGTCTGGGAGCAGAATTCTCGCAGTCTTTCCACGGAATTCTCTGTCCCTGTCCTTTCCCTGGCTCTCTGTTGCAGATGGAAGCTGCTGGTGCCATTCTCTGCTTGAAGCCCTCGTTTGATGCAAGCAGATGCTCCCAGGTGTGTTCAGCAGCTGTTGCTCAGTGTTGATGCAATGCTTTTGTGTTCCTCATGGAAGCAAGGACTGCAGGGGCTCATGGCATCAAGGAGACAATTGTGAGACTACAGAACCTCCTAGAAACAAGGCTCCATGGTGACACCGTGGGGAATCATGGAACCACATGGAAATGTGTTCCTCATGAGACACAGCAGGGCCTTGTTGGAACCAAAGACACCTCTGCAAAAAGCAGGGTAGCTCACAGAACCAAGGAGTCCATTGTTACAATAGAAACCCTATGGAAGCAAGGAGACCATTGTGACACAGTGGGGCCACATGAAAGCCAAGGAGCCATTGTGACCCAGTGGGGCCTCATGGAATCAAGAAGACCATGGTGACACAGGTGATGCACATGAAGCCAAGGAGCCATTGTGACACAGCGGGGCTTCTTCCCTTCAGCTCTGCAGCTGGCTTTCCCAGCCCACGGCACCATGTGCCAAGTGCTCTCCTCAGGGCTCTGCCTGCACACAGGCCCAGAGAAGTTTTCCTGTTTGTAAGGAAAGAATGAAAAAGCCTGAGCAGGTTCCCTAGACAACCAAACCCACATGCTGAGTCCAGGCTGCCAGCAATGATGTCCCCCTTCTACAAGGGATACTGTGAGCAGGAATGATGTCTGGGAGCAGAATTCTCGCAGTCTTTCCACGGAATTCCCTGTCCCTGTCCTTTCCCTGGCTCTCTGTTGCAGATGGAATCTGCTGCTGCCATTCTCAGCTTGAAGCCCTCTTTTGATGCAAGCAGATGCTCCCAGGTGTGTTCAGCAGCTGTTGCTCAGTGTTGATGCAAAGCTTTTGTGTTCCTCATGGAAGCAAGGAGCCATTGTGACACTGCAGGGGCTCATGGCATCAAGGAGACAATTGTGACACTACAGAACCTCCTAGAAACAAGGCTCCATGGTGACACCGTGGGGAATCATGGAACCACATGGAAATGTGTTCCTCATGAGACACAGCAGGGCCTTGTTGGAAGCAAAGACACCTCTGCAAAAAGCAGGGTAGCTCACAGAACCAAGGAGTCCATTGTTACAATAGAAAACCTATGGAAGCAAGGAGCCATTGTGACACAGTGGGGCCACATGGAAGCCACGGAGCCATTGTGACCCAGTGGGGCCTCATGGAATCAAGGAGACCATGGTGACACAGGTGATTCACATGAAGCCAAGGAGCCATTGTGACCCAGTGGGGCCTCATGGAATCAAGGAGACCATGGTGACACAGGTGATGCACATGAAGCCAAGGAGCCATTGTGACACAGTGGGGCCTCATGGAATCAAGGAGACCATGGTGACACAGGTGATGCACATGAAGCCAAGGAGCCATTGTGACACAGTGGGGCCTCATGGAATCAAGGAGACCATGGTGACACAGGTGATTCACATGAAGCCAAGGAGCCATTGTGACACAGTGGGGCCTCATGGAATCAAGGAGACCATGGTGACACAGGTGATGCACATGAAGCCAAGGAGCCATTGTGACCCAGTGGGGCCTCATGGAATCAAGGAGACCATGGTGACACAGGTGATGCACATGAAGCCAAAGAGCCATTGTGACACAGCGGGTCTTCTTGCCTTCAGCTCTGCAGCTGGCTGTCCCACACCGAGGTACCATGTGCCAAGTGCTCTCTTCAGGGCTCTGCCTGCACACAGGCCCAGAGAAGTTTTCCTGTTTGTAAGGTTAAGAATGAAAAAGCCTGAGTAGGTTTCCTAAACAACAAACACTACATGCTGAGTCCAGGCTGCCTGCAATGATGTCCCCTTTCTACAAGGGACACTGTGAGCAGGAATGATCTCTGAGAGCAGAATTCTCGCAGTCTTTCCACTGAATTCTCTGTCCCTGTCCTTTGCCTGGCTCTCTGTTGCAGATGGAAGCTGCTGGTGCCATTCTCCGCTTGAAGCCCTCGTTTGATGCAAGCAGATGCTCCCAGGTGTGTTCAGCAGCTGTTGCTCAGTGTTGATGCAAAGCTTTTGTGTTCCTCATGGAAGCAAGGAGCCATTGTGACACTGCAGGCAGGGGCTCATGGCATCAAGGAGACAATTGTGACAGTACAGAACCTCCTAGAAACAAGGCTCCATGGTGACACCGTGGGGAATCATGGAACCGCATGGAAATGTGTTCCTCATGAGACACAGCAGGGCCTTGTTGGAACCAAAGACACCTCTGCAAAAAGCAGGGTAGCTCACAGAACCAAGGAGTCCATTGTTACAATAGAAAACCTATGGAAGCAAGGAGACCATTGTGACACAGTGGGGCCTCATGGAAGCCAAGGAGCCATTGTGACCCAGTGGGGCCTCATGGAATCCAGGAGACCATGGTGACACAGGTGATGCACATGAAGCCAAGGAGCCATTGTGACCCAGTGGGGCCTCATGGAATCAAGGAGACCATGGTGACACAGGTGATGCACATGAAGCCAAGGAGCCATTGTGACCCAGTGGGGCCTCATGGAATCAAGGAGACCATTGTGACACAGGTGATGCACATGAAGCCAAGGAGCCATTGTGACACAGCGGGGCTTCTTCCCTTCAGCTCTGCAGCTGGCTGTCCCACACCGAGGCCCCATGTGCCAAGTGTTCTCCTCAGGGCTCTGCCTGCACACAGGCCCAGAGAAGTTTTCCAGTTTGTAAGGTTAAGAATGAAAAAGCCTGAGCAGGTTTCCTAAACAACAAACCCTACATGCTCAGTCCAGGCTGCCTGCAATGATGACCTGTTGCAGTGGGGATCCTGCAACACGCATATATCAAACCAGGAGTCCCGTGTAAAGGAAATATATATGGACAGACAGATTCTTGCTAGCTGTTTCAGAGAGATGTTTATTTCTCCAGCCGCATGGCCGGAGCTCTGCCGAGCAACTGTTCCAGTCACGGGACCAAGGGTCCTTCTGCCCGCGCAGGGAACACAAACCAACCAATGGGAACGAGGCTGAGCAGGGGCAGGGTAGCCCCATGTCTGTGCCCTCAGGGCCCCTCTCCCAGGGCTACACGGCAGGGGAGGGACCCCAACACCTCACCCGTTTTATTTTAATAAAAGGAGAATGAAAACAACTGGATAAACATAACAAGAACAGTTTCAAAACAAAACAAGCCACCCTCCTGAGTCTTTAAATGTCCAAACAGATTCTCTGGAACATCTTAGGGCTGACAGAAGGGAGACAGAACTCTGAGCATGCTTTGTGGGGAAACTGAGGCAGGAGAGGGTTTAACTTCTTCCCTCCCCCTTTTCATCCCCCCACTCAGCATTGGAAAGGGATTTTTGGGGAAACAATTGGCAAAAGCATGGTTTTGTGAGGGAAACCATGGATGAAAAAACGGATTGGGAATACACTGGGGGTAATAGGACATAGGGTAAAAGGGAAAGGTGGGATTAGGAAAGGGAAACTGTAGGGGGGGCTTACAATAGAGATACTGTCTAACATGACTACGATTTTTTGCATATATACTGCCTTTTACAGGAACACCATCAGGCCCAGTGACCTGCGATGCTTGTAACCCTTTTCTCCCTACTACAATATTAAATTCCACCACCTCTCCATCTCCCAAGCTTGGGATGCATTTTTCAGGGTTATTCTTTTTAATAGCAGTTCTATGCACGAATATGTCTTGCTGGTTGTCACACCTTGTTATAAAACCATAATTTTGCTTAACATTATACCATTTTACTATCCCTAAGATCTTAGTTACTATGATTTTTTCCTTTTTCCGAGTGGCTGCTGTTTTCTGTCTCGCTGCGTCTTTGTTCTCTCTTTCGGTCGCTCCCGTGTTGGAATTCTCGGGGCTGCTGGTGCCTGCGCGCTCTTCCCGGGGTCGCGTTCGGGGCTGCGCGGGCCGGGCCGGGCCACGCCGCTCAGTTCTCCGTGCGTCGCCTCCTCTGGTCGCAGCTTCGCTGCCGCTGCCGGGCGCTGCACCCACGTCTCGGCCGGGCCCCCGAGCGAGGACTCCCCCGAGCCCTGCTCCAGCGCGCGTCTCGGCCGGGCGCGGCTCCGTTCCACCGCCACCGCCTCCAGCCGCCGCCCGCGTGCCGCCCCTCTCGGTCGGGCGTTCACGGGGCTCGCTCCACCACGCGCTGCACGGGGCCATTCGGGCACCGCCGGGTCCCGCCGCTCCCGCCGCGCCTCGCTCCGCCACCGACACTGCGGCTCGCCTGGCTCCGCCCGCGCGCGGGAACTGCCTCGCTGCTGCTCGCAGAGCGCTCGGTGCACGTGGCCTGGGCCGCACGGTCCCTGCGCCACGCTTCCCTTCACCAGGACACAGCTGACATTGCTCAACAGTCTCGGTAACTAAATAATATTCACGAAAATATTCTTCCATCGGCATATATTTTGACTCCAGTATTAACTGTGTCCAAACGGTTTTCCAAAAGCCCTTGGTAAGAATTAAATCCCAAGAAACATAGAAAAAGTTCTTAAACAACCATGCCAGGAAGTGTTTCAGTTCTTTTTGAGCTTGAATCAAGCTAAAATTTACAAATCGTTGTTCAAGAATCATTTTAAGTTTAAGATAAATGTCCATATGCGGCTCTGAGAGCCAAGAGTCTTCCCACGGTTCCTCCATAGTTTAGATATGGAATAGCAAAGCAAAACCAAGAAGAGGAATCCAAAGTTTCCAGGGTTTACTCAAACAAATCAGTCGCTTAGGGATCGGGGATCGTTCTGCTCTCAAATCTCCACCATTTGTTGCAGTGGGGATCCTGCAACACGCATATATCAAACCAGGAGTCCCGTGGAAAGGAAATATATATGGACAGACAGATTCTTGCTAGCTGTTTCAGAGAGATGTTTATTTCTCCAGCCGCATGGCCGGAGCTCTGCCGAGGAACTGTTCCAGTCACGGGACCAAGGGTCCTTCTGCCCGCGCAGGGAACACAAACCAACCAATGGGAACGAGGCTGAGCAGGGGCAGGGTAGCCCCATGTCTGTGCCCTCAGGGCCCCTCTCCCAGGGCTATACGGCAGGGGAGGGACCTCAACAATGACCCCTTTCTACAAGGGACACTGTGAGCAGGAATGATCTCTGAGAGCAGAATTCTCGCAGTCTTTCCACTGAATTCTCTGTCCCTGCCCTTTGCCTGGCTCTCTGTTGCAGATGGAAGCTGCTGGTGCCTTTCTCAGCTTGAAGCCCTCGTTTGATGCAAGCAGATGCTCCCAGGTGTGTTCAGCAGCTGTTGCTCAGTGTTGATGCAAAGCTTTTGTGTTCCTCATGGAAGCAAGGAGCCATTGTGACACTGCAGGGGCTCATGGCATCAAGGAGACAATTGTGACAGTACAGAACCTCCTAGAAACAAGGCTCCATAGTGACACCGTGGGGAATCATGGAACCACATGGAAATGTGTTCCTCATGAGACACAGCAGGGCCTTGTTGGAACCAAAGACACCTCTGCAAAAAGCAGGGTAGCTCACAGAACCAAGGAGTCCATTGTTACAATAGAAAACCTATGGAAGCAAGGGGCCATTGTGACACAGTGGGGCCACGTGGAAGCCACGGAGCCATTGTGACCCAGTGGGGCCTCATGGAATCAAGGAGACCATGGTGACACAGGTGATGCACATGAAGCCAAGGAGCCATTGTGACCCAGTGGGGCCTCATGGAATCAAGGAGACCATGGTGACACAGGTGAGGCACATGAAGCCAAGGAGCCATTGTGACCCAGTGGGGCCTCATGGAATCAAGGAGACCATGGTGACACAGGTGATGCACATGAAGCCAAGGAGCCATTGTGACCCAGTGGGGCCTCATGGAATCAAGGAGACCATGGTGACACAGGTGATGCACATGAAGCCAAGGAGCCATTGTGACCCAGTGGGGCCTCATGGAATCAAGGAGACCATGGTGACACAGGTGATGCACATGAAGCCAAGGAGCCATTGTGACACAGCGGGGCTTCTTCCCTTCAGCTCTGCAGCTGGCTGTCCCAGCCCGAGGCACCATGTGCCAAGTGCTCTCCTCAGGGCTCTGCCTGCACACAGGCCCAGAGAAGTTTTCCTGTTTGTAAGGAAAGAATGAAAAAGCCTGAGCAGGTTCCCTAGACAACCAAACCCACATGCTGAGTCCAGGCTGCCTGCAATGATGTCCCCCTTCTACAAGGGATACTGTGGGCAGGAATGATGTCTGGGAGCAGAATTCTCGCAGTCTTTCCACTGAATTCTCTGTCCCTGTCCTTTGCCTGGCTCTCTGTTGCAGATGGAAGCTGCTGGTGCCATTCTCAGCTTGAAGCCCTCGTTTGATGCAAGCAGATGCTCCCAGGTGTGTTCAGCAGCTGTTGCTCAGTGTTGATGCAAAGCTTTTGTGTTCCTCATGGAAGCAAGGAGCCATTGTGACACTGCAGGGGCTCATGGCATCAAGGAGACAATTGTGACACTACAGAACCTCCTAGAAACAAGGCTCCATGGTGACACCGTGGGGAATCATGGAACCACATGGAAATGTGTTCCTCATGAGACACAGCAGGGCCTTGTTGGAACCAAAGACACCTCTGCAAAAAGCAGGGTAGCACACAGAACCAAGGAGTCCATTGTTACAATAGAAAACCGATGGAAGCAAGGGGGCATTGTGACACAGTGGGGCCACGTGTAAGCCACGGAGCCATTGTGACACAGTGGGGCCTCATGGAATCAAGGAGACCATGGTGACACAGGTGATTCACATGAAGCCAAGGAGCCATTGTGACCCAGTGGGGCCTCATGGAATCAAGGAGACCATGGTGACACAGGTGATGCACATGAAGCCAAAGAGCCATTGTGACACAGTGGGGCCTCATGGAATCAAGGAGACCATGGTGACACAGGTGATGCACATGAAGCCAAGGAGCCATTGTGACACAGCGGGGCTTCTTCCCTTCAGCTCTGCAGCTGGCTGTCCCAGCCCACAGCACCATGTGCCAAGTACTCTCCTCAGGGCTCTGCCTGCACACAGGCCCAGAGAAGTTTTCCTGTTTGTAAGGAAAGAATGAAAAAGCCTGAGCAGGTTCCCTAGACAACCAAACCCACATGCTCAGTCCAGGCTGCCTGCAATGATGTCCCCTTTCTACAAGGGACACTGTGAGAAAGAATGATCTCTGGGAGCAGAATTTTCGCAGTCTTTCCACTGAATTCTCTGTCCCTGTCCTTTGCCTGGCTCTCTGTTGCAGATGGAAGCTGCTGGTGCCTTTCACAGCTTGAAGCCCTCTTTTGATGCAAGCAGATGCTCCCAGGTGTGTTCAGCAGCTGTTGCTCAGTGTTGATGCAAAGCTTTTGTGCTCCTCATGGAAGCAAGGAGCCATTGTGACACTGCAGGGGCTCATGGCATCAAGGAGACAATTGTGACACTACAGAACCTCCTAGAAACAAGATTCCACGGTGACACCGTGGGGAATCATGGAACCACATGGAAATGTGTTCCTCATGAGACACAGCAGGGCCTTGTTGGAACCAAAGACACCTCTGCAAAAAGCAGGGTAGCTCACAGAACCAAGGAGTCCATTGTTACAAGAGAAAACCTATGGAAGCAAGGAGACCATGGTGACACAGTGGGGCCACATGGAAGCCAAGGAGCCATTGTGACCCAGTGGGGCCTCATGGAATCAAGGAGACCATGGTGACACAGGTGATGCACATGAAGCCAAGGAGCCATTGTGACACAGTGGGGCCTCATGGAATCAAGGAGACCATGGTGACACAGGTGATGCACATGAAGCCAAGGAGCCATTGTGACACAGTGGGGCCTCATGGAATCAAGGAGACCATGGTGACACAGGTGATGCACATGAAGCCAAGGAGCCATTGTGACACAGTGGGGCCTCATGGAATCAAGGAGACCATGGTGACACAGGTGATGCACATGAAGTCAAGGAGCCATTGTGACCCAGTGGGGCCTCATGGAATCAAGGAGACCATGGTGACACAGGTGATGCACATGAAGCCAAGGAGCCATTGTGACACAGCGGGGCTTCTTCCCTTCAGCTCTGCAGCTGGCTGTCCCAGACCGAGGCACCATGTGCCAAGTGTTCTCCTCAGGGCTCTGCCTGCACACAGGCCCAGGAGAAGTTTTCCTGTTTGTAAGGAAAGAATGAAAAAGCCTGAGCAGGTTCCCTAGACAACCAAACCCACATGCTCAGTCCAGGCTGCCTGCAATGATGTCCCCTTTCTACAAGGGACACTGTGAGCAGGAATGATCTCTGGGAGCAGAATTCTCGCAGTCTTTCCACTGAATTCTCTGTCCCTGTCCTTTGCCTGGCTCTCTGTTGCAGATGGAAGCTGCAGCTGCCATTCTCTGCTTGAAGCCCTCTTTTGATGCAAGCAGATGCTCCCAGGTGTGTTCAGCAGCTGTTGCTCAGTGTTGATGCAAAGCTTTTGTGTTCCTCATGGAAGCAAGGAGCCATTGTGACACTGCAGGGGCTCATGGCATCAAGGAGACAATTGTGACACTACAGAACCTCCTAGAAACAAGGCTCCATGGTGACACCGTGGCGAATCAGGGAACCACATGGAAATGTGTTCCTGATGAGACACAGCAGGGCCTTGTTGGAACCAAAGACACCTCTGCAAAAAGCAGGGTAGCTCACAGAACCAAGGAGTCCATTGTTACAATAGAAAACCTATGGAAGCAAGGAGACCATTGTGACACAGGTGATGCACATGAAGCCAAGGAGCCATTGTGACCCAGTGGGGCCTCATGGAATCAAGGAGACCATGGTGACACAGGTGATGCACATGTAGTCAAGGAGCCATTGTGACCCAGTGGGGCCTCATGGGATCAAGGAGACCATGGTGACACAGGTGATGCACATGAAGCCAAGGAGCCATTGTGACACCGCGGGGCTTCTTCCCTTCAGCTCTGCAGCTGGCTGTCCCAGCCCACAGCACCATGTGCCAAGTGCTCTCCTCAGGGCTCTGCCTGCACACAGGCCCAGAGAAGTTTTCCTGTTTGTAAGGAAAGAATGAAAAAGCCTGAGCAGGTTCCCTAGACAACCAAACCCACATGCTCAGTCCAGGCTGCCTGCAATGATGTCCCCTTTCTACAAGGGACACTGTGAGCAGGAATGTCGTCTGGTAGCAGGATTCTCGCAGTCTTTCCACGGAATTCTCTGTCCCTGTCCTTTGCCTGGCTCTCTGTTGCAGATGGAAGCTGCTGCTGCCATTCTCAGCTTGAAGCCCTCGTTTGATGCAAGCAGATGCTCCCAGGTGTGTTCAGCAGCTGTTGCTCAGTGTTGATGCAAAGCTTTTGTGTTCCTCATGGAAGCAAGGAGCCATTGTGACACTGCAGGGGCTCATGGCATCAAGGAGACAATTGTGACAGTACAGAACCTCCTAGAAACAAGGCTCCATGGTGACACCGTGGGGAATCATGGAACCACATGGAAATGTGTTCCTCATGAGACACAGCAGGGCCTTGTTGGAACCAAAGACACCTCTGCAAAAAGCAGGGTAGCTCACAGAACCAAGGAGTCCATTGTTACAATAGAAAACCTATGGAAGCAAGGGGCCATTGTGACACAGTGGGGCCACGCGGAAGCCAAGGAGCCATTGTGACACAGTGGGGCCTCATGGAATCAAGGAGACCATGGTGACACAGGTGATGCACATGAAGCCAAGGAGCCATTGTGACCCAGTGGGGCCTCATGGAATCAAGGAGACCATGGTGACACAGGTGATGCACATGAAGCCAAGGAGCCATTGTGACACAGCGGGGCTTCTTCCCTTCAGCTCTGCAGCTGGCTGTCCCAGCCCACAGCACCATGTGCCAAGTGCTCTCCTCAGGGCTCTGCCTGCACACAGGCCCAGAGAAGTTTTCCTGTTTGTAAGGAAAGAATGAAAAAGCCTGAGCATGTTTCCTGAACAACAAACGCCACATGCTGAGTCCAGGCTGCCTGCAATGATGTCCCCTTTCTACAAGGGACACTGTGAGCAGGAATGATCTCTGGGAGCAGAATTTTCGCAGTCTTTCCACTGAATTCTCTGTCCCTGTCCTTTCCCTGGCTCTCTCTTGCAGATGGAAGCTGCTGGTGCCTTTCACAGCTTGAAGCCCTCTTTTGATGCAAGCAGATGATCCCAGGTGTGTTCAGCAGCTGCTGCTCAGTGTTGATGCAAAGCTTTTGTGTTCCTCATGGAAGCAAGGAGCCATTGTGACACTGCAGGGGCTCATGGCATCAAGGAGACAATTGTGACACTACAGAACCTCCTAGAAACAAGGTTCCACGGTGACACCGTGGGGAATCATGGAACCACATGGAAATGTGTTCCTCATGAGACACAGCAGGGCCTTGTTGGAACCAAAGACACCTCTGCAAAAAGCAGGGTAGCTCACAGAACCAAGGAGTCCATTGTTACAATAGAAAACCTATGGAAGCAAGGAGACCATGGTGACACAGTGGGGCCACATGGAAGCCAAGGAGCCATTGTGACCCAGTGGGGCCTCATGGAATCAAGGAGACCATGGTGACACAGGTGATGCACATGAAGCCAAGGAGCCATTGTGACCCAGTGGGGCCTCATGGAATCAAGGAGACCATGGTGACACAGGTGATGCACATGAAGCCAAGGAGCCATTGTGACCCAGTGGGGCCTCATGGAATCAAGGAGACCATTGTGACACAGGTGATGCACATGAAGCCAAGGAGCCATTGTGACCCAGTGGGGCCTCATGGAATCAAGGAGACCATGGTGACACAGGTGATGCACATGAAGCCAAGGAGCCATTGTGACACAGTGGGGCCTCATGGAATCAAGGAGACCATGGTGACACAGTGGGGCCACATGGAAGCCACGGAGCCATTGTGACCCAGTGGGGCCTCATGGAATCAAGGAGAACATGGTGACACAGGTGATGCACATGAAGCCAAGGAGCCATTGTGACACAGCGGGGCTTCTTCCCTTCAGCTCTGCAGCTGGCTGTCCCAGCCCACAGCACCATGTGCCAAGTGCTCTCCTCAGGGCTCTGCCTGCACACAGGCCCAGAGAAGTTTTCCTGTTTGTAAGGAAAGAATGAAAAAGCCTGAGCAGGTTCCCCAGACAACCAAACCCACATGCTCAGTCCAGGCTGCCTGCAATGATGTCCCCTTTCTACAAGGGACACTGTGAGCAGGAATGATCTCTGGGAGCAGAATTCTCGCAGTCTTTCCACGGAATTCCCTGTCCCTGCCCTTTGCCTGGCTCTCTGTTGCAGATGGAAGCTGCTGGTGCCTTTCTCCGCTTGAAGCCCTCTTTTGATGCAAGCAGATGCTCCCAGGTGTGTTCAGCAGCTGTTGCTCAGTGTTGATGCAAAGCTTTTGTGTTCCTCATGGAAGCAAGGAGCCATTGTGACACTGCAGGGGCTCATGGCATCAAGGAGACAATTGTGACACTACAGAACCTCCTAGAAACAAGGCTCCATGATGACACCGTGGGGAATCATGGAACCACATGGAAATGTGTTCCTCATGAGACACAGCAGGGCCTTGTTGGAAGCAAAGACACCTCTGCAAAAAGCAGGGTAGCTCACAGAACCAAGGAGTCCATTGTTACAATAGAAAACCTATGGAAGCAAGGAGACCATTGTGACACAGTGGGGCCACATGGAAGCCAAGGAGCCATTGTGACCCAGTGGGGCCTCATGGAATCAAGGAGACCATGGTGACACAGGTGATGCACATGAAGCCAAGGAGCCATTGTGACACAGTGGGGCCTCATGGAATCAAGGAGACCATGGTGACACAGGTGATGCACATGAAGCCAAGGAGCCATTGTGACACAGTGGGGCCTCATGGAATCAAGGAGACCATGGTGACACAGGTGATGCACATGAAGCCAAGGAGCCATGGTGACACAGTGGGGCCTCATGGAATCAAGGAGACCATGGTGACACAGGTGATGCACATGAAGCCAAGGAGCCACTGTGACACAGCGGGGCTTCTTCCCTTCAGCTCTGCAGCTGGCTGTCCCAGCCCACAGCACCATGTGCCAAGTGCTCTCCTCAGGGCTCTGCCTGCACACAGGCCCAGAGAAGTTTTCCTGTTTGTAAGGAAAGAATGAAAAAGCCTGAGCAGGTTCCCTAGACAACCAAACCCACATGCTCAGTCCAGGCTGCCTGCAATGATGTCCCCTTTCTACAAGGGACACTGTGAGCAGGAATGATCTCTGGGAGCAGAATTCTCGCAGTCTTTCCATGGAATTCTCTGTCCCTGTCTTTGCCTGGCTCTCTGTTGCAGATGGAAGCTGCTGGTGCCATTCTCTGCTTGAAGCCCTCGTTTGATGCAAGCAGATGCTCCCAGGTGTGTTCAGCAGCTGTTGCTCAGTGTTGATGCAAAGCTTTTGTGTTCCTCATGGAAGCAAGGAGCCATTGTGACACTGCAGGGGCTCATGGCATCAAGGAGACAATTGTCACTACAGAACCTCCTAGAAACAAGGCTCCATGGTGACACCGTGGCGAATCATGGAACCACATGGAAATGTGTTCCTCATGAGACACAGCAGGGCCTTGTTGGAACCAAAGACACCTCTGCAAAAAGCAGGGTAGCTCACAGAACCAAGGAGTCCATTGTTACAATAGAAAACCTATGGAAGCAAGGGGCCATTGTGACACAGTGGGGCCACGTGGAAGCCAAGGAGCCATTGTGACCCAGTGGGGCCTCATGGAATCAAGGAGACCATGGTGACACAGGTGATGCACATGAAGCCAAGGAGCCATTGTGACACAGTGGGGCCTCATGGAATCAAGGAGACCATGGTGACACAGGTGATTCACATGAAGCCAAGGAGCCATTGTGACACAGTGGGGCCTCATGGAATCAAGGAGACCATTGTGACACAGGTGATGCACATGAAGCCAAGGAGCCATTGTGACACAGTGGGGCCTCATGGAATCAAGGAGACCATGGTGACACAGGTGATGCACATGAAGCCAAGGAGCCATTGTGACACAGCGGGGCTTCTTCCCTTCAGCTCTGCAGCTGGCTGTCGCACACCGAGGCACCATGTGCCAAGTGCTCTCCTCAGGGCTCTGCCTGCACACAGGCCCAGGAGAAGTTTTCCTGTTTATAAGGAAAGAATGAAAAAGCCTGAGCAGGTTCCCTAGACAACCAAACCCACATGCTCAGTCCAGGCTGCCTGCAATGATGTCCCCTTTCTACAAGGGACACTGTGAGCAGGAATGATCTCTGGGAGCAGAATTCTCGCAGTCTTTCCACGGAATTCCCTGTCCCTGCCCTTTGCCTGGCTCTCTGTTGCAGATGGAAGCTGCTGGTGCCTTTCTCCGCTTGAAGCCCTCTTTTGATGCAAGCAGATGCTCCCAGGTGTGTTCAGCAGCTGTTGCTCAGTGTTGATGCAAAGCTTTTGTGTTCCTCATGGAAGCAAGGAGCCATTGTGACACTGCAGGGGCTCATGGCATCAAGGAGACAATTGTGACACTACAGAACCTCCTAGAAACAAGGCTCCATGATGACACCGTGGGGAATCATGGAACCACATGGAAATGTGTTCCTCATGAGACACAGCAGGGCCTTGTTGGAAGCAAAGACACCTCTGCAAAAAGCAGGGTAGCTCACAGAACCAAGGAGTCCATTGTTACAATAGAAAACCTATGGAAGCAAGGAGACCATTGTGACACAGTGGGGCCACATGGAAGCCAAGGAGCCATTGTGACCCAGTGGGGCCTCATGGAATCAAGGAGACCATGGTGACACAGGTGATGCACATGAAGCCAAGGAGCCATTGTGACACAGTGGGGCCTCATGGAATCAAGGAGACCATGGTGACACAGGTGATGCACATGAAGCCAAGGAGCCATTGTGACACAGTGGGGCCTCATGGAATCAAGGAGACCATGGTGACACAGGTGATGCACATGAAGCCAAGGAGCCATGGTGACACAGTGGGGCCTCATGGAATCAAGGAGACCATGGTGACACAGGTGATGCACATGAAGCCAAGGAGCCACTGTGACACAGCGGGGCTTCTTCCCTTCAGCTCTGCAGCTGGCTGTCCCAGCCCACAGCACCATGTGCCAAGTGCTCTCCTCAGGGCTCTGCCTGCACACAGGCCCAGAGAAGTTTTCCTGTTTGTAAGGAAAGAATGAAAAAGCCTGAGCAGGTTCCCTAGACAACCAAACCCACATGCTCAGTCCAGGCTGCCTGCAATGATGTCCCCTTTCTACAAGGGACACTGTGAGCAGGAATGATCTCTGGGAGCAGAATTCTCGCAGTCTTTCCATGGAATTCTCTGTCCCTGTCTTTGCCTGGCTCTCTGTTGCAGATGGAAGCTGCTGGTGCCATTCTCTGCTTGAAGCCCTCGTTTGATGCAAGCAGATGCTCCCAGGTGTGTTCAGCAGCTGTTGCTCAGTGTTGATGCAAAGCTTTTGTGTTCCTCATGGAAGCAAGGAGCCATTGTGACACTGCAGGGGCTCATGGCATCAAGGAGACAATTGTCACTACAGAACCTCCTAGAAACAAGGCTCCATGGTGACACCGTGGCGAATCATGGAACCACATGGAAATGTGTTCCTCATGAGACACAGCAGGGCCTTGTTGGAACCAAAGACACCTCTGCAAAAAGCAGGGTAGCTCACAGAACCAAGGAGTCCATTGTTACAATAGAAAACCTATGGAAGCAAGGGGCCATTGTGACACAGTGGGGCCACGTGGAAGCCAAGGAGCCATTGTGACCCAGTGGGGCCTCATGGAATCAAGGAGACCATGGTGACACAGGTGATGCACATGAAGCCAAGGAGCCATTGTGACACAGTGGGGCCTCATGGAATCAAGGAGACCATGGTGACACAGGTGATTCACATGAAGCCAAGGAGCCATTGTGACACAGTGGGGCCTCATGGAATCAAGGAGACCATGGTGACACAGGTGATGCACATGAAGCCAAGGAGCCATTGTGACACAGTGGGGCCTCATGGAATCAAGGAGACCATGGTGACACAGGTGATGCACATGAAGCCAAGGAGCCATTGTGACACAGCGGGGCTTCTTCCCTTCAGCTCTGCAGCTGGCTGTCGCACACCGAGGCACCATGTGCCAAGTGCTCTCCTCAGGGCTCTGCCTGCACACAGGCCCAGGAGAAGTTTTCCTGTTTATAAGGAAAGAATGAAAAAGCCTGAGCAGGTTCCCTAGACAACCAAACCCACATGCTCAGTCCAGGCTGCCTGCAATGATGTCCCCTTTCTACAAGGGACACTGTGAGCAGGAATGATGTCTGGGAGCAGAATTTTCGCAGTCTTTCCACTGAATTCTCTGTCCCTGTCCTTTCCCTGGCTCTCTCTTGCAGATGGAAGCTGCTGGTGCCTTTCTCAGCTTGAAGCCCTCGTTTGATGCAAGCAGATGCTCCCAGGTGTGTTCAGCAGCTGTTGCTCAGTGTTGATGCAAAGCTTTTGTGTTCCTCATGGAAGCAAGGAGCCATTGTGACACTGCAGGGGCTCATGGCATCAAGGAGACAATTGTGACAGTACAGAACCTCCTAGAAACAAGGTTCCACGGTGACACCGTGGGGAATCATGGAACCACATGGAAATGTGTTCCTCATGAGACACAGCAGGGCCTTGTTGGAACCAAAGACACCTCTGCAAAAAGCAGGGTAGCTCACAGAACCAAGGAGTCCATTGTTACAATAGAAAACCGATGGAAGCAAGGAGACCATGGTGACACACTGGGGCCACATGGAAGCCAAGGAGCCATTGTGACCCAGTGGGGCCTCATGGAATCAAGGAGACCATGGTGACACAGGTGATGCACATGAAGCCAAGGAGCCATTGTGACCCAGTGGGGCCACATGGAATCAAGGAGACCATGGTGACACAGGTGATGCACATGAAGCCAAGGAGCCATTGTGACACAGTGGGGCCTCATGGAATCAAGGAGACCATGGTGACACAGGTGATGCACATGAAGCCAAGGAGCCATTGTGACACAGTGGGGCCTCATGGAATCAAGGAGACCATGGTGACACAGGTGATGCACATGAAGTCAAGGAGCCATTGTGACCCAGTGGGGCCTCATGGAATCAAGGAGACCATGGTGACACAGGTGATGCACATGAAGCCAAGGAGCCATTGTGACACAGCGGGGCTTCTTCCCTTCAGCTCTGCAGCTGGCTGTCCCAGCCCGAGGCACCATGTGCCAAGTGCTCTCCTCAGGGCTCTGCCTGCACACAGGCCCAGGAGAAGTTTTCCTGTTTGTAAGGAAAGAATGAAAAAGCCTGAGCAGGTTCCCTAGACAACCAAACCCACATGCTCAGTCCAGGCTGCCTGCAATGATGTCCCCTTTCTACAAGGGACACTGTGAGCAGGAATGATGTCTGGGAGCAGAATTCTCGCAGTCTTTCCACTGAATTCTCTGTCCCTGTCCTTTGCCTGGCTCTCTGTTGCAGATGGAAGCTGCAGCTGCCATTCTCTGCTTGAAGCCCTCTTTTGATGCAAGCAGATGCTCCCAGGTGTGTTCAGCAGCTGTTGCTCAGTGTTGATGCAAAGCTTTTGTGTTCCTCATGGAAGCAAGGAGCCATTGTGACACTGCAGGGGCTCATGGCATCAAGGAGACAATTGTGACACTACAGAACCTCCTAGAAACAAGGCTCCATGATGACACCGTGGGGAATCATGGAACCACATGGAAATGTGTTCCTCATGAGACACAGCAGGGCCTTGTTGGAACCAAAGACACCTCTGCAAAAAGCAGGGTAGCTCACAGAACCAAGGAGTCCATTGTTACAATAGAAAACCTATGGAAGCAGGGAGACCATTGTGACACAGTGGGGCCACATGGAAGCCAAGGAGCCATTGTGACCCAGTGGGGCCTCATGGAATCAAGGAGACCATGGTGACACAGGTGATGCACTAGAAGCCATGGAGCCATTGTGACAAAGTGGGGCCTCATGGAATCAAGGAGACCATGGTGACACAGGTGATGCACATGAAGCCAAGGAGCCATTGTGACACAGTGGGGCCTCATGGAATCAAGGAGACCATGGTGACACAGGTGATGCACATGAAGCCAAGGAGCCATTGTGACACAGTGGGGCCTCATGGAATCAAGGAGACCATGGTGACACAGGTGATGCACATGAAGCCAAGGAGCCATGGTGACACAGTGGGGCCTCATGGAATCAAGGAGACCATGGTGACACAGGTGATGCACATGAAGCCAAGGAGCCACTGTGACACAGCGGGGCTTCTTCCCTTCAGCTCTGCAGCTGGCTGTCCCACACCGAGGCCCCATGTGCCAAGTGTTCTCCTCAGGGCTCTGCCTGCACACAGGCCCAGAGAAGTTTTCCTGTTTGTAAGGAAAGAATGAAAAAGCCTGAGCAGGTTCCCTAGACAACCAAACCCACATGCTCAGTCCAGGCTGCCTGCAATGATGTCCCCTTTCTACAAGGGACACTGTGAGCAGGAATGATCTCTGGGAGCAGAATTCTCGCAGTCTTTCCATGGAATTCTCTGTCCCTGTCTTTGCCTGGCTCTCTGTTGCAGATGGAAGCTGCTGGTGCCATTCTCTGCTTGAAGCCCTCGTTTGATGCAAGCAGATGCTCCCAGGTGTGTTCAGCAGCTGTTGCTCAGTGTTGATGCAAAGCTTTTGTGTTCCTCATGGAAGCAAGGAGCCATTGTGACACTGCAGGGGCTCATGGCATCAAGGAGACAATTGTGACACTACAGAACCTCCTAGAAACAAGGCTCCATGGTGACACCGTGGGGAATCATGGAACCACATGGAAATGTGTTCCTCATGAGACACAGCAGGGCCTTGTTGGAACCAAAGACACCTCTGCAAAAAGCAGGGTAGCTCACAGAACCAAGGAGTCCATTGTTACAATAGAAAACCTATGGAAGCAAGGGGCCATTGTGACACAGTGGGGCCACATGGAAGCCAAGGAGCCATTGTGACCCAGTGGGGCCTCATGGAATCAAGGAGACCATGGTGACACAGGTGATGCACATGAAGCCAAGGAGCCATTGTGACACAGTGGGGCCTCATGGAATCAAGGAGACCATGGTGACACAGGTGATTCACATGAAGCCAAGGAGCCATTGTGACCCAGTGGGGCCTCATGGAATCAAGGAGACCATGGTGACACAGGTGATGCACATGAAGCCAAGGATCCATTGTGACACCGTAGGGCCTCATGGAATCAAGGAGACCATGGTGACACAGGTGATGCACATGAAGTCAAGGAGCCATTGTGACCCAGTGGGGCCTCATGGAATCAAGGACACCATGGTGACACAGGTGATGCACATGAAGCCAAGGAGCCACTGTGACACAGCGGGGCTTCTTCCCTTCAGCTCTGCAGCTGGCTGTCCCACACCGAGGCACCATGTGCCAAGTGCTCTCCTCAGGGCTCTGCCTGCACACAGGCCCAGGAGAAGTTTTCCTGTTTGTAAGGAAAGAATGAAAAAGCCTGAGCAGGTTCCCTAGACAACCAAACCCACATGCTCAGTCCAGCCTGCCTGCAATGATGTCCCCTTTCTACAAGGGACACTGTGAGCAGGAATGATCTCTGGGAGCAGAATTTTCGCAGTCTTTCCACTGAATTCTCTGTCCCTGTCCTTTCCCTGGCTCTCTCTTGCAGATGGAAGCTGCTGGTGCCTTTCACAGCTTGAAGCCCTCGTTTGATGCAAGCAGATGCTCCCAGGTGTGTTCAGCAGCTGTTGCTCAGTGTTGATGCAAAGCTTTTGTGTTCCTCATGGAAGCAAGGAGCCATTGTGACACTGCAGGGGCTCATGGCATCAAGGAGACAATTGTGACACTACAGAACCTCCTAGAAACAAGGTTCCACGGTGACACCGTGGGGAATCATGGAACCACATGGAAATGTGTTCCTCATGAGACACAGCAGGGCCTTGTTGGAACCAAAGACACCTCTGCAAAAAGCAGGGTAGCTCACAGAACCAAGGAGTCCATTGTTACAATAGAAAACCTATGGAAGCAAGGAGACCATGGTGACACAGTGGGGCCACATGGAAGCCAAGGAGCCATTGTGACCCAGTGGGGCCTCATGGAATCAAGGAGACCATGGTGACACAGGTGATGCACATGAAGCCAAGGAGCCATTGTGACCCAGTGGGGCCTCATGGAATCAAGGAGACCATGGTGACACAGGTGATGCACATGAAGCCAAGGAGCCATTGTGACACAGTGGGGCCTCATGGAATCAAGGAGACCATGGTGACACAGGTGATTCACATGAAGCCAAGGAGCCATTGTGACACAGTGGGGCCTCATGGAATCAAGGAGACCATGGTGACACAGGTGATGCACATGAAGTCAAGGAGCCATTGTGACCCAGTGGGGCCTCATGGAATCAAGGAGACCATGGTGACACAGGTGATGCACATGAAGCCAAGGAGCCATTGTGACGCAGCGGGGCTTCTTCCCTTCAGCTCTGCAGCTGGCTGTCCCACACCGAGGCACCATGTGCCAAGTGCTCTCCTCAGGGCTCTGCCTGCACACAGGCCCAGGAGAAGTTTTCCTGTTTATAAGGAAAGAATGAAAAAGCCTGAGCAGGTTCCCTAGACAACCAAACCCACATGCTCAGTCCAGGCTGCCTGCAATGATGTCCCCTTTCTACAAGGGACACTGTGACAGGAATGATGTCTGGGAGCAGAATTCTCGCAGTCTTTCCACTGAATTCTCTGTCCCTGTCCTTTGCCTGGCTCTCTGTTGCAGATGGAAGCTGCTGGTGCCATTCTCTGCTTGAAGCCCTCTTTTGATGCAAGCAGATGCTCCCAGGTGTGTTCAGCAGCTGTTGCTCAGTGTTGATGCAAAGCTTTTGTGTTCCTCATGGAAGCAAGGAGCCATTGTGACACTGCAGGGGCTCATGGCATCAAGGAGACAATTGTGACACTACAGAACCTCCTAGAAACAAGGTTCCACGGTGACACCGTGGGGAATCATGGAACCACATGGAAATGTGTTCCTGATGAGACACAGCAGGGCCTTGTTGGAACCAAAGACACCTCTGCAAAAAGCAGGGTAGCTCACAGAACCAAGGAGTCCATTGTTACAATAGAAAACCTATGGAAGCAAGGGGCCATTGTGACACAGTGGGGCCACGCGGAAGCCAAGGAGCCATTGTGACACAGTGGGGCCTCATGGAATCAAGGAGACCATGGTGACACAGGTGATGCACATGAAGGCAAGGAGCCATTGTGACACAGTGGGGCCTCATGGAATCAAGGAGACCATGGTGACACAGGTGATGCACATGAAGCCAAGGAGCCATTGTGACACAGTGGGGCCTCATGGAATCAAGGAGACCATGGTGACACAGGTGATGCACATGAAGCCAAGGAGCCACTGTGACACAGCGGGGCTTCTTCCCTTCAGCTCTGCAGCTGGCTGTCCCAGCCCACAGCACCATGTGCCAAGTGCTCTCCTCAGGGCTCTGCCTGCACACAGGCCCAGAGAAGTTTTCCTGTTTGTAAGGAAAGAATGAAAAAGCCTGAGCAGGTTCCCTAGACAACCAAACCCACATGCTGAGTCCAGGCTGCCTGCAATGATGTCCCCTTTCTACAAGGGACACTGTGAGCAGGAATGATCTCTGGGAGCAGAATTCTCGCAGTCTTTCCACTGAATTCTCTGTCCCTGTCCTTTGCCTGGCTCTCTGTTGCAGATGGAAGCTGCTGCTGCCTTTCTCTGCTTGAAGCCCTCGTTTGATGCAAGCAGATGCTCCCAGGTGTGTTCCGCAGCTGTTGCTCAGTGTTGATGCAAAGCTTTTGTGTTCCTCATGGAAGCAAGGAGCCATTGTGACACTGCAGGGGCTCATGGCAACAAGGAGACAATTGTGACACTACAGAAACTCCTAGAAACAAGGCTCCATGGTGACACCGTGGGGAATCATGGAACCACATGGAAATGTGTTCCTCATGAGACACAGCAGGGCCTTGTTGGAACCAAAGACACCTCTGCAAAAAGCAGGGTAGCTCACAGAACCAAGGAGTCCATTGTTACAATAGAAAACCTATGGAAGCAAGGGGCCATTGTGACACAGTGGGGCCACGTGGAAGCCAAGGAGCCATTGTGACCCAGTGGGGCCTCATGGAATCAAGGAGACCATGGTGACACAGGTGATGCACATGAAGCCAAGGAGCCATTGTGACCCAGTGGGGCATCATGGAATCAAAGAGACCATGGTGACACAGGTGATGCACATGAAGCCAAGGAGCCACTGTGACACAGCGGGGCTTCTTCCCTTCAGCTCTGCAGCTGGCTTTCCCAGACTGAGGCACCATGTGCCAAGTGCTCTCCTCAGGGCTCTGCCTGCACACAGGCCCAGAGAAGTTTTCCTGTTTGTAAGGAAAGAATGAAAAAGCCTGAGTAGGTTCCCTAGACAACCAAACCCACATGCTCAGTCCAGGCTGCCTGCAATGATGTCCCCTTTCTACAAGGGACACTGTGAGCAGGAATGATCTCTGGGAGCAGAATTCTCGCAGTCTTTCCACGAAATTCCCTGTCCCTGCCCTTTGCCTGGCTCTCTGTTGCAGATGGAAGCTGCTGGTGCCATTCTCTGCTTGAAGCCCTCGTTTGATGCAAGCAGATGCTCCCAGGTGTGTTCAGCAGCTGTTGCTCAGTGTTGATGCAAAGCTTTTGTGTTCCTCATGGAAGCAAGGAGCCATTGTGACACTGCAGGGGCTCATGGCATCAAGGAGACAATTGTGACACTACAGAACCTCCTAGAAACAAGGCTCCATGGTGACACCGTGGGGAATCATGGAACCACATGGAAATGTGTTCCTCATGAGACGCAGCAGGGCCTTGTTGGAACCAAAGACACCTCTGCAAAAAGCAGGGTAGCTCACAGAACCAAGGAGTCCATTGTTACAATAGAAAACCTATGGAATCAAGGAGACCATTGTGACACAGTGGGGCCACATGGAATCAAGGAGACCATGGTGACACAGGTGATGCACATGAAGCCAAGGAGCCATTGTGACACAGTGGGGCCTCATGGAATCAAGGAGACCATGGTGACACAGGTGATGCACATGAAGCCAAGGAGCCACTGTGACACAGCGGGGCTTCTTCCCTTCAGCTCTGCAGCTGGCTGTCCCAGCCCACAGCACCATGTGCCAAGTGCTCTCCTCAGGGCTCTGCCTGCACACAGGCCCAGAGAAGTTTTCCTGTTTGTAAGGAAAGAATGAAAAAGCCTGAGCAGGTTCCCTAGACAACCAAACCCACATGCTCAGTCCAGGCTGCCTGCAATGATGTCCCCTTTCTACAAGGGACACTGTGAGCAGGAATGATCTCTGGGAGCAGAATTCTCGCAGTCTTTCCACGGAATTCCCTGTCCCTGCCCTTTGCCTGGCTCTCTGTTGCAGATGGAAGCTGCTGGTGCCTTTCTCAGCTTGAAGCCCTCTTTTGATGCAAGCAGATGCTCCCAGGTGTGTTCAGCAGCTGTTGCTCAGTGTTGATGCAAAGCTTTTGTGTTCCTCATGGAAGCAAGGAGCCATTGTGACACTGCAGGGGCTCATGGCATCAAGGAGACAATTGTGACACTACAGAACCTCCTAGAAACAAGGCTCCATGGTGACACCGTGGGGAATCATGGAACCACATGGAAATGTGTTCCTCATGAGACACAGCAGGGCCTTGTTGGAACCAAAGACACCTCTGCAAAAAGCAGGGTAGCTCACAGAACCAAGGAGTCCATTGTTACAATAGAAAACCTATGGAAGCAAGTGGCCATTGTGACACAGTGGGGCCACATGGAATCAAGGAGACCATGGTGACACAGGTGATGCACATGAAGCCGAGGAGCCATTGTGACACAGTGGGGCCTCATGGAATCAAGGAGACCATGGTGACACAGGTGATGCACATGAAGCCAAGGAGCCATTGTGACCCAGTGGGGCCTCATGGAATCAAGGAGACCATGGTGACACAGGTGATGCACATGAAGCCAAGGAGCCACTGTGACACAGCGGGGCTTCTTCCCTTCAGCTCTGCAGCTGGCTTTCCCAGACCGAGGCACCATGTGCCAAGTACTCTCCTCAGGGCTCTGCCTGCACACAGGCCCAGAGAAGTTTTCCTGTTTGTAAGGAAAGAATGAAAAAGCCTGAGTAGGTTCCCTAGACAACCAAACCCACATGCTCAGTCCAGGCTGCCTGCAATGATGTCCCCTTTCTACAAGGGACACTGTGAGCAGGAATGATGTCTGGGAGCAGAATTCTCGCAGTCTTTCCACGGAATTCCCTGTCCCTGCCCTTTGCCTGGCTCTCTGTTGCAGATGGAAGCTGCTGCTGCCTTTCTCAGCTTGAAGCCCTCTTTTGATGCAAGCAGATGCTCCCAGGTGTGTTCAGCAGCTGTTGCTCAGTGTTGATGCAAAGCTTTTGTGTTCCTCATGGAAGCAAGGAGCCATTGTGACACTGCAGGGGCTCATGGCATCAAGGAGACAATTGTGACAGTACAGAACCTCCTAGAAACAAGGCTCCATGGTGACACCGTGGGGAATCATGGAACCACATGGAAATGTGTTCCTCATGAGACGCAGCAGGGCCTTGTTGGAACCAAAGACACCTCTGCAAAAAGCAGGGTAGCTCACAGAACCAAGGAGTCCATTGTTACAATAGAAAACCTATGGAATCAAGGAGACCATTGTGACACAGTGGGGCCACATGGAAGCCAAGGAGCCATTGTGACCCAGTGGGGCCTCATGGAATCAAGGAGACCATGGTGACACAGGTGATGCACATGAAGCCATGGAGCAATTGTGACCCAGTGGGGCCTCATGGAATCAAGGAGACCATGGTGACACAGGTGATGCACATGAAGCCAAGGAGCCATTGTGACACAGTGGGGCCTCATGGAATCAAGGAGACCATGGTGACACAGGTGATGCACATGAAGCCAAGGAGCCATTGTGACACAGCGGGGCCTCATGGAATCAAGGAGACCATGGTGACACAGGTGATTCACATGAAGCCAAGGAGCCATTGTGACACAGTGGGGGCTCATGGAATCAAGGAGACCATGGTGACACAGGTGATGCACATGAAGCCAAGGAGCCATTGTGACACAGCGGGGCTTCTTCCCTTCAGCTCTGCAGCTGGCTGTCCCAGACCGAGGCACCATGTGCCAAGTGCTCTCCTCAGGGCTCTGCCTGCACACAGGCCCAGAGAAGTTTTCCTGTTTCTAAGGAAAGAATGAAAAAGCCTGAGCAGGTTCCCTAGACAACCAAACCCACATGCTGAGTCCAGGCTGCCTGCAATGATGTCCCCTTTCTACAAGGGACACTGTGAGCAGGAATGATGTCTGGGAGCAGAATTCTCGCAGTCTTTCCACGGAATTCCCTGTCCCTGCCCTTTGCCTGGCTCTCTGTTGCAGATGGAAGCTGCTGCTGCCTTTCTCTGCTTGAAGCCCTCTTTTGATGCAAGCAGATGCTCCCAGGTGTGTTCAGCAGCTGTTGCTCAGTGTTGATGCAAAGCTTTTGTGTTCCTCATGGAAGCAAGGAGCCATTGTGACACTGCAGGGGCTCATGGCATCAAGGAGACAATTGTGACAGTACAGAACCTCCTAGAAACAAGGCTCCATGGTGACACCGTGGGGAATCATGGAACCACATGGAAATGTGTTCCTCATGAGACGCAGCAGGGCCTTGTTGGAACCAAAGACACCTCTGCAAAAAGCAGGGTAGCTCACAGAACCAAGGAGTCCATTGTTACAATAGAAAACCTATGGAAGCAAGGAGACCATTGTGACACAGTGGGGCCACATGGAAGCCAAGGAGCCATTGTGACCCAGTGGGGCCTCATGGAATCAAGGAGACCATGGTGACACAGGTGATGCACATGAAGCCAAGGAGCCATTGTGACCCAGTGGGGCCTCATGGAATCAAGGAGACCATGGTGACACAGGTGATGCACATGAAGCCAAGGAGCCACTGTGACACAGCGGGGCTTCTTCCCTTCAGCTCTGCAGCTGGCTGTCCCACACCGAGGCACCATGTGCCAAGTGCTCTCCTCAGGGCTCTGCCTGCACACAGGCCCAGAGAAGTTTTCCTGTTTGTAAGGAAAGAATGAAAAAGCCTGAGCAGGTTCCCTAGACAACCAAACCCACATGCTCAGTCCAGGCTGCCTGCAATGATGTCCCCTTTCTACAAGGGACACTGTGAGCAGGAATGATCTCTGGGAGCAGAATTCTCGCAGTCTTTCCACTGAATTCTCTGTCCCTGTCCTTTGCCTGGCTCTCTCTTGCAGATGGAAGCTGCTGGTGCCATTCTCTGCTTGAAGCCCTCGTTTGATGCAAGCAGATGCTCCCAGGTGTGTTCCGCAGCTGTTGCTCAGTGTTGATGCAAAGCTTTTGTGTTCCTCATGGAAGCAAGGAGCCATTGTGACACTGCAGGGGCTCATGGCAACAAGGAGACAATTGTGACACTACAGAAACTCCTAGAAACAAGGCTCCATGGTGACCCCGTGGGGAATCATGGAACCACATGGAAATGTGTTCCTCATGAGACACAGCAGGGCCTTGTTGGAACCAAAGACACCTCTGCAAAAAGCAGGGTAGCTCACAGAACCAAGGAGTCCATTGTTACAATAGAAAACCTATGGAATCAAGGGGCCATTGTGACACAGTGGGGCCACGTGGAAGCCAAGGAGCCATTGTGACCCAGTGGGGCCTCATGGAATCAAGGAGACCATGGTGACACAGGTGATGCACATGAAGCCAAGGAGCCATTGTGACACAGCGAGGCTTCTTCCCTTCAGCTCTGCAGCTAGCTTTCCCAGACCGAGGCACCATGTGCCAAGTGCTCTCCTCAGGGCTCTGCCTGCACACAGGCCCAGAGAAGTTTTCCTGTTTGTAAGGAAAGAATGAAAAAGCCTGAGCAGGTTCCCTAGACAACCAAACCCACATGCTCAGTCCAGGCTGCCTGCAATGATGTCCCCTTTCTACAAGGGACACTGTGACAGGAATGATGTCTGGGAGCAGAATTCTCGCAGTCTTTCCACGGAATTCCCTGTCCCTGCCCTTTGCCTGGCTCTCTGTTGCAGATGGAAGCTGCTGGTGCCTTTCTCAGCTTGAAGCCCTCTTTTGATGCAAGCAGATGCTCCCAGGTGTGTTCCGCAGCTGTTGCTCAGTGTTGATGCAAAGCTTTTGTGTTCCTCATGGAAGCAAGGAGCCATTGTGACACTGCAGGGGCTCATGGCATCAAGGAGACAATTGTGACACTACAGAACCTCCTAGAAACAAGGCTCCATGGTGACACCGTGGGGAATCATGGAACCACATGGAAATGTGTTCCTCATGAGACGCAGCAGGGCCTTGTTGGAACCAAAGACACCTCTGCAAAAAGCAGGGTAGCTCACAGAACCAAGGAGTCCATTGTTACAATAGAAAACCTATGGAAGCAAGGAGACCATTGTGACACAGTGGGGCCACATGGAAGCCAAGGAGCCATTGTGACCCAGTGGGGCCTCATGGAATCAAGGAGACCATGGTGACACAGGTGATGCACATGAAGCCATGGAGCCATTGTGACCCAGTGGGGCCTCATGGAATCAAGGAGACCATGGTGACACAGGTGATGCACATGAAGCCAAGGAGCCATTGTGACCCAGTGGGGCCTCATGGGATCAAGGAGACCATGGTGACACAGGTGATGCACATGAAGCCAAGGAGCCATTGTGACACCGCGGGGCTTCTTCCCTTCAGCTCTGCAGCTGGCTGTCCCAGCCCACAGCACCATGTGCCAAGTGCTCTCCTCAGGGCTCTGCCTGCACACAGGCCCAGAGAAGTTTTCCTGTTTGTAAGGAAAGAATGAAAAAGCCTGAGCAGGTTCCCTAGACAACCAAACCCACATGCTCAGTCCAGGCTGCCTGCAATGATGTCCCCTTTCTACAAGGGACACTGTGAGCAGGAATGATCTCTGGGAGCAGAATTCTCGCAGTCTTTCCACGGAATTCCCTGTCCCTGCCCTTTGCCTGGCTCTCTGTTGCAGATGGAAGCTGCTGGTGCCTTTCTCTGCTTGAAGCCCTAGTTTGATGCAAGCAGATGCTCCCAGGTGTGTTCCGCAGCTGTTGCTCAGTGTTGATGCAAAGCTTTTGTGTTCCTCATGGAAGCAAGGAGCCATTGTGACACTGCAGGGGCTCATGGCATCAAGGAGACAATTGTGACACTACAGAACCTCCTAGAAACAAGGCTCCATGGTGACACCGTGGGGAATCATGGAACCACATGGAAATGTGTTCCTCATGAGACGCAGCAGGGCCTTGTTGGAACCAAAGACACCTCTGCAAAAAGCAGGGTAGCTCACAGAACCAAGGAGTCCATTGTTACAATAGAAAACCTATGGAAGCAAGGAGACCATTGTGACACAGTGGGGCCACATGGAAGCCAAGGAGCCATTGTGACCCAGTGGGGCCTCATGGAATCAAGGAGACCATGGTGACACAGGTGATGCACATGAAGCCAAGGAGCCATTGTGACACAGTGGGGCCTCATGGAATCAAGGACACCATGGTGACACAGGTGATGCACATGAAGCCAAGGAGCCATTGTGACCCAGTGGGGCCTCATGGAATCAAGGAGACCATGGTGACACAGGTGATGCACATGAAGCCAAGGAGCCATTGTGACACAGTGGGG
The DNA here is from genome assembly GCF_020740725.1 of Corvus hawaiiensis. NCBI lineage: Eukaryota > Metazoa > Chordata > Aves > Passeriformes > Corvidae > Corvus > Corvus hawaiiensis. The sequence continues at coordinate 21,978,291 of NC_063224.1, forward strand.
CCTCATGGAATCAAGGAGACCATGGTGACACAGGTGATGCACATGAAGCCAAGGAGCCATTGTGACACAGTGGGGCCTCATGGAATCAAGGAGACCATGGTGACACAGGTGATGCACATGAAGCCAAGGAGCCATTGTGACACAGTGGGGCCTCATGGAATCAAGGACACCATGGTGACACAGGTGATGCACATGAAGCCAAGGAGCCATTGTGACACAGCGGGGCCTCATGGAATCAAGGAGACCATGGTGACACAGGTGATTCACATGAAGCCAAGGAGCCATTGTGACACAGCGGGGCTTCTTCCCTTCAGCTCTGCAGCTGGCTGTCCCAGCCCACAGCACCATGTGCCAAGTGCTCTCCTCAGGCCTCTGCCTGCACACAGGCCCAGAGAAGTTTTCCTGTTTGTAAGGAAAGAATGAAAAAGCCTGAGCAGGTTCCCTAGACAACCAAACCCACATGCTCAGTCCAGGCTGCCTGCAATGATGTCCCCTTTCTACAAGGGACACTGTGAGCAGGAATGATCTCTGGGAGCAGAATTCTCGCAGTCTTTCCACGGAATTCCCTGTCCCTGCCCTTTGCCTGGCTCTCTGTTGCAGATGGAAGCTGCTGGTGCCTTTCTCAGCTTGAAGCCCTCGTTTGATGCAAGCAGATGCTCCCAGGTGTGTTCAGCAGCTGTTGCTCAGTGTTGATGCAAAGCTTTTGTGTTCCTCATGGAAGCAAGGAGCCATTGTGACACTGCAGGGGCTCATGGCATCAAGGAGACAATTGTGACACTACAGAACCTCCTAGAAACAAGGCTCCATGGTGACACCGTGGGGAATCATGGAACCACATGGAAATGTGTTCCTCATGAGACGCAGCAGGGCCTTGTTGGAACCAAAGACACCTCTGCAAAAAGCAGGGTAGCTCACAGAACCAAGGAGTCCATTGTTACAATAGAAAACCTATGGAAGCAAGGAGACCATTGTGACACAGTGGGGCCACATGGAAGCCACGGAGCCATTGTGACCCAGTGGGGCCTCATGGAATCAAGGAGACCATGGTGACACAGGTGATGCACATGAAGCCAAGGAGCCATTGTGACCCAGTGGGGCCTCATGGAATCAAGGAGACCAGGGTGACACAGGTGATGCACATGAAGCCAAGGAGCCATTGTGACCCAGTGGGGCCTCATGGAATCAAAGAGACCATGGTGACACAGGTGATGCACATGAAGCCAAGGAGCCACTGTGACACAGCGGGGCTTCTTCCCTTCAGCTCTGCAGCTGGCTTTCCCAGACTGAGGCACCATGTGCCAAGTGCTCTCCTCAGGGCTCTGCCTGCACACAGGCCCAGAGAAGTTTTCCTGTTTGTAAGGAAAGAATGAAAAAGCCTGAGTAGGTTCCCTAGACAACCAAACCCACATGCTCAGTCCAGGCTGCCTGCAATGATGTCCCCTTTCTACAAGGGACACTGTGAGCAGGAATGATCTCTGGGAGCAGAATTCTCGCAGTCTTTCCACGAAATTCCCTGTCCCTGCCCTTTGCCTGGCTCTCTGTTGCAGATGGAAGCTGCTGGTGCCATTCTCTGCTTGAAGCCCTCGTTTGATGCAAGCAGATGCTCCCAGGTGTGTTCAGCAGCTGTTGCTCAGTGTTGATGCAAAGCTTTTGTGTTCCTCATGGAAGCAAGGAGCCATTGTGACACTGCAGGGGCTCATGGCATCAAGGAGACAATTGTGACACTACAGAACCTCCTAGAAACAAGGCTCCATGGTGACACCGTGGGGAATCATGGAACCACATGGAAATGTGTTCCTCATGAGACGCAGCAGGGCCTTGTTGGAACCAAAGACACCTCTGCAAAAAGCAGGGTAGCTCACAGAACCAAGGAGTCCATTGTTACAATAGAAAACCTATGGAATCAAGGAGACCATTGTGACACAGTGGGGCCACATGGAATCAAGGAGACCATGGTGACACAGGTGATGCACATGAAGCCAAGGAGCCATTGTGACACAGTGGGGCCTCATGGAATCAAGGAGACCATGGTGACACAGGTGATGCACATGAAGCCAAGGAGCCACTGTGACACAGCGGGGCTTCTTCCCTTCAGCTCTGCAGCTGGCTGTCCCAGCCCACAGCACCATGTGCCAAGTGCTCTCCTCAGGGCTCTGCCTGCACACAGGCCCAGAGAAGTTTTCCTGTCTGTAAGGAAAGAATGAAAAAGCCTGAGCAGGTTCCCTAGACAACCAAACCCACATGCTCAGTCCAGGCTGCCTGCAATGATGTCCCCTTTCTACAAGGGACACTGTGAGCAGGAATGATGTCTGGGAGCAGAATTCTCGCAGTCTTTCCACTGAATTCTCTGTCCCTGTCCTTTCCCTGGCTCTCTCTTGCAGATGGAAGCTGCTGCTGCCATTCTCTGCTTGAAGCCCTCGTTTGATGCAAGCAGATGCTCCCAGGTGTGTTCAGCAGCTGTTGCTCAGTGTTGATGCAAAGCTTTTGTGTTCCTCATGGAAGCAAGGAGCCATTGTGACACTGCAGGGGCTCATGGCAACAAGGAGGCAATTGTGACACTACAGAAACTCCTAGAAACAAGGCTCCATGGTGACACCGTGGGGAATCATGGAACCACATGGAAATGTGTTCCTCATGAGACACAGCAGGGCCTTGTTGGAACCAAAGACACCTCTGCAAAAAGCAGGGTAGCTCACAGAACCAAGGAGTCCATTGTTACAATAGAAAACCTATGGAAGCAAGGGGCCATTGTGACACAGTGGGGCCACGTGGAAGCCAAGGAGCCATTGTGACCCAGTGGGGCCTCATGGAATCAAGGAGACCATGGTGACACAGGTGATGCACATGAAGCCAAGGAGCCATTGTGACCCAGTGGGGCCTCATGGAATCAAAGAGACCATGGTGACACAGGTGATGCACATGAAGCCAAGGAGCCATTGTGACACAGCGGGGCTTCTTCCCTTCAGCTCTGCAGCTGGCTTTCCCAGACCGAGGCACCATGTGCCAAGTGCTCTCCTCAGGGCTCTGCCTGCACACAGGCCCAGAGAAGTTTTCCTGTTTGTAAGGAAAGAATGAAAAAGCCTGAGCAGGTTCCCTAGACAACCAAACCCACATGCTCAGTCCAGGCTGCCTGCAATGATGTCCCCTTTCTACAAGGGACACTGTGAGCAGGAATGATCTCTGGGAGCAGAATTCTCGCAGTCTTTCCACGGAATTCCCTGTCCCTGCCCTTTGCCTGGCTCTCTGTTGCAGATGGAAGCTGCTGGTGCCTTTCTCAGCTTGAAGCCCTCTTTTGATGCAAGCAGATGCTCCCAGGTGTGTTCAGCAGCTGTTGCTCAGTGTTGATGCAAAGCTTTTGTGTTCCTCATGGAAGCAAGGAGCCATTGTGACACTGCAGGGGCTCATGGCATCAAGGAGACAATTGTGACACTACAGAACCTCCTAGAAACAAGGCTCCATGGTGACACCGTGGGGAATCATGGAACCACATGGAAATGTGTTCCTCATGAGACACAGCAGGGCCTTGTTGGAACCAAAGACACCTCTGCAAAAAGCAGGGTAGCTCACAGAACCAAGGAGTCCATTGTTACAATAGAAAACCTATGGAAGCAAGTGGCCATTGTGACACAGTGGGGCCACATGGAATCAAGGAGACCATGGTGACACAGGTGATGCACATGAAGCCGAGGAGCCATTGTGACACAGTGGGGCCTCATGGAATCAAGGAGACCATGGTGACACAGGTGATGCACATGAAGCCAAGGAGCCATTGTGACCCAGTGGGGCCTCATGGAATCAAGGAGACCATGGTGACACAGGTGATGCACATGAAGCCAAGGAGCCACTGTGACACAGCGGGGCTTCTTCCCTTCAGCTCTGCAGCTGGCTTTCCCAGACCGAGGCACCATGTGCCAAGTACTCTCCTCAGGGCTCTGCCTGCACACAGGCCCAGAGAAGTTTTCCTGTTTGTAAGGAAAGAATGAAAAAGCCTGAGTAGGTTCCCTAGACAACCAAACCCACATGCTCAGTCCAGGCTGCCTGCAATGATGTCCCCTTTCTACAAGGGACACTGTGAGCAGGAATGATGTCTGGGAGCAGAATTCTCGCAGTCTTTCCACGGAATTCCCTGTCCCTGCCCTTTCCCTGGCTCTCTGTTGCAGATGGAAGCTGCTGGTGCCTTTCTCAGCTTGAAGCCCTCGTTTGATGCAAGCAGATGCTCCCAGGTGTGTTCAGCAGCTGTTGCTCAGTGTTGATGCAAAGCTTTTGTGTTCCTCATGGAAGCAAGGAGCCATTGTGACACTGCAGGGGCTCATGGCATCAAGGAGACAATTGTGACAGTACAGAACCTCCTAGAAACAAGGCTCCATGGTGACACCGTGGGGAATCATGGAACCACATGGAAATGTGTTCCTCATGAGACGCAGCAGGGCCTTGTTGGAACCAAAGACACCTCTGCAAAAAGCAGGGTAGCTCACAGAACCAAGGAGTCCATTGTTACAATAGAAAACCTATGGAATCAAGGAGACCATTGTGACACAGTGGGGCCACATGGAAGCCAAGGAGCCATTGTGACCCAGTGGGGCCTCATGGAATCAAGGAGACCATGGTGACACAGGTGATGCACATGAAGCCATGGAGCAATTGTGACCCAGTGGGGCCTCATGGAATCAAGGAGACCATGGTGACACAGGTGATGCACATGAAGCCAAGGAGCCATTGTGACACAGTGGGGCCTCATGGAATCAAGGAGACCATGGTGACACAGGTGATGCACATGAAGCCAAGGAGCCATTGTGACACAGCGGGGCCTCATGGAATCAAGGAGACCATGGTGACACAGGTGATTCACATGAAGCCAAGGAGCCATTGTGACACAGTGGGGGCTCATGGAATCAAGGAGACCATTGTGACACAGGTGATGCACATGAAGCCAAGGAGCCATTGTGACACAGCGGGGCTTCTTCCCTTCAGCTCTGCAGCTGGCTGTCCCAGACCGAGGCACCATGTGCCAAGTGCTCTCCTCAGGGCTCTGCCTGCACACAGGCCCAGAGAAGTTTTCCTGTTTGTAAGGAAAGAATGAAAAAGCCTGAGCAGGTTCCCTAGACAACCAAACCCACATGCTGAGTCCAGGCTGCCTGCAATGATGTCCCCTTTCTACAAGGGACACTGTGAGCAGGAATGATGTCTGGGAGCAGAATTCTCGCAGTCTTTCCACGGAATTCCCTGTCCCTGCCCTTTGCCTGGCTCTCTGTTGCAGATGGAAGCTGCTGCTGCCTTTCTCTGCTTGAAGCCCTCTTTTGATGCAAGCAGATGCTCCCAGGTGTGTTCAGCAGCTGTTGCTCAGTGTTGATGCAAAGCTTTTGTGTTCCTCATGGAAGCAAGGAGCCATTGTGACACTGCAGGGGCTCATGGCATCAAGGAGACAATTGTGACAGTACAGAACCTCCTAGAAACAAGGCTCCATGGTGACACCGTGGGGAATCATGGAACCACATGGAAATGTGTTCCTCATGAGACGCAGCAGGGCCTTGTTGGAACCAAAGACACCTCTGCAAAAAGCAGGGTAGCTCACAGAACCAAGGAGTCCATTGTTACAATAGAAAACCTATGGAAGCAAGGAGACCATTGTGACACAGTGGGGCCACATGGAAGCCAAGGAGCCATTGTGACCCAGTGGGGCCTCATGGAATCAAGGAGACCATGGTGACACAGGTGATGCACATGAAGCCAAGGAGCCATTGTGACCCAGTGGGGCCTCATGGAATCAAGGAGACCATGGTGACACAGGTGATGCACATGAAGCCAAGGAGCCACTGTGACACAGCGGGGCTTCTTCCCTTCAGCTCTGCAGCTGGCTGTCCCACACCGAGGCACCATGTGCCAAGTGCTCTCCTCAGGGCTCTGCCTGCACACAGGCCCAGAGAAGTTTTCCTGTTTGTAAGGAAAGAATGAAAAAGCCTGAGCAGGTTCCCTAGACAACCAAACCCACATGCTCAGTCCAGGCTGCCTGCAATGATGTCCCCTTTCTACAAGGGACACTGTGAGCAGGAATGATCTCTGGGAGCAGAATTCTCGCAGTCTTTCCACTGAATTCTCTGTCCCTGTCCTTTGCCTGGCTCTCTCTTGCAGATGGAAGCTGCTGGTGCCATTCTCTGCTTGAAGCCCTCGTTTGATGCAAGCAGATGCTCCCAGGTGTGTTCCGCAGCTGTTGCTCAGTGTTGATGCAAAGCTTTTGTGTTCCTCATGGAAGCAAGGAGCCATTGTGACACTGCAGGGGCTCATGGCAACAAGGAGACAATTGTGACACTACAGAAACTCCTAGAAACAAGGCTCCATGGTGACCCTGTGGGGAATCATGGAACCACATGGAAATGTGTTCCTCATGAGACACAGCAGGGCCTTGTTGGAACCAAAGACACCTCTGCAAAAAGCAGGGTAGCTCACAGAACCAAGGAGTCCATTGTTACAATAGAAAACCTATGGAATCAAGGGGCCATTGTGACACAGTGGGGCCACGTGGAAGCCAAGGAGCCATTGTGACCCAGTGGGGCCTCATGGAATCAAGGAGACCATGGTGACACAGGTGATGCACATGAAGCCAAGGAGCCATTGTGACACAGCGAGGCTTCTTCCCTTCAGCTCTGCAGCTAGCTTTCCCAGACCGAGGCACCATGTGCCAAGTGCTCTCCTCAGGGCTCTGCCTGCACACAGGCCCAGAGAAGTTTTCCTGTTTGTAAGGAAAGAATGAAAAAGCCTGAGCAGGTTCCCTAGACAACCAAACCCACATGCTCAGTCCAGGCTGCCTGCAATGATGTCCCCTTTCTACAAGGGACACTGTGAGCAGGAATGATCTCTGGGAGCAGAATTCTCGCAGTCTTTCCACGGAATTCCCTGTCCCTGCCCTTTGCCTGGCTCTCTGTTGCAGATGGAAGCTGCTGGTGCCTTTCTCTGCTTGAAGCCCTAGTTTGATGCAAGCAGATGCTCCCAGGTGTGTTCCGCAGCTGTTGCTCAGTGTTGATGCAAAGCTTTTGTGTTCCTCATGGAAGCAAGGAGCCATTGTGACACTGCAGGGGCTCATGGCATCAAGGAGACAATTGTGACACTACAGAACCTCCTAGAAACAAGGCTCCATGGTGACACCGTGGGGAATCATGGAACCACATGGAAATGTGTTCCTCATGAGACGCAGCAGGGCCTTGTTGGAACCAAAGACACCTCTGCAAAAAGCAGGGTAGCTCACAGAACCAAGGAGTCCATTGTTACAATAGAAAACCTATGGAAGCAAGGAGACCATTGTGACACAGTGGGGCCACATGGAAGCCAAGGAGCCATTGTGACCCAGTGGGGCCTCATGGAATCAAGGAGACCATGGTGACACAGGTGATGCACATGAAGCCAAGGAGCCATTGTGACACAGTGGGGCGTCATGGAATCAAGGACACCATGGTGACACAGGTGATGCACATGAAGCCAAGGAGCCATTGTGACCCAGTGGGGCCTCATGGAATCAAGGAGACCATGGTGACACAGGTGATGCACATGAAGCCAAGGAGCCATTGTGACACAGTGGGGCCTCATGGAATCAAGGAGACCATGGTGACACAGGTGATGCACATGAAGCCAAGGAGCCATTGTGACACAGTGGGGCCTCATGGAATCAAGGAGACCATGGTGACACAGGTGATGCACATGAAGCCAAGGAGCCATTGTGACACAGTGGGGCCTCATGGAATCAAGGACACCATGGTGACACAGGTGATGCACATGAAGCCAAGGAGCCATTGTGACACAGCGGGGCCTCATGGAATCAAGGAGACCATGGTGACACAGGTGATTCACATGAAGCCAAGGAGCCATTGTGACACAGCGGGGCTTCTTCCCTTCAGCTCTGCAGCTGGCTGTCCCAGCCCACAGCACCATGTGCCAAGTGCTCTCCTCAGGCCTCTGCCTGCACACAGGCCCAGAGAAGTTTTCCTGTTTGTAAGGAAAGAATGAAAAAGCCTGAGCAGG